>NC_133769.1:372914387-372953991 GCF_003597395.2 Chelonoidis abingdonii
CACTGTGGACGCGCTAAACCGATTTTATTAGATCTGTTTTGTAATATCGGTTTAAGCTAATTCGAAATAATCGTGCAGTGTAGACGTACCCACAGTTTCTGTGGCTTTAGATGGATTATTCCAGGTATATTTTCAGGAGATGTGGTACCTGCTTGGCTTCTTTCTCCAACCATAGAAGGAACAACAAGAGAGAACAACAAACAAATCCATCCCCTCCAGATTTGAAAATATCTTCTTTTCTCATTGGTCCTTCTGGTCAGGTGCCAACTTGGCTATTTGAACTACAGAACCCCTCACAGGTAAGACAGTGGCTGCCCATCCCTCCATATTCATGACAAGGAAGAACTGGACCCAAACTGGAAAGGCTGTTCTAGATGGTGCTGGTCCTACCAAGAGTGCAGGGGACTTGAGGTCTCTTCCCGTCCTATAATTCTGTGCAAAGATTATTAGAACAACGGTTCCCAAACTGGGGTTACTGAACCCGTGGGGTTCGCAAAATGTTACAGGGGGTAACTACTGACACGGATATCTGCACAGGCCAGTTTCACCACGGCCATGTGCTCACAGTACATGTGGGGGATGATGCTGGTTCTGCAATATGGCCACTTTCTTGCCAGCGAGGGATGGGGAAGTACAAGTATGCTTCCATGTAGCACCATGCCCAGGTCAATCTTGGCAACCACAGGGTTTGTCAGGATGGTGAACTGTTTCAGAGGATCACAGATGGCCACAAAGGATCAAAACTCATGGCCAGAAAGATCCCAGACTGCATCGTTGAGAAGCAGTGAATGAAGTACAGTGAAAGAAGGTGAAGCAAGCACTAAAATTGATCTCCCTGGAATTGAACCAGAAAATGCTCCGCATTTTGGGCAGAATGGATGTAGACAGGCCCAGGTCACTGATGGCCAGCATGCAGAGAAAAAAGTACATGGGGCCATGGAGGCTCGGCTCCATACTCACAATGAACAGGATGGTGAAGTTCCCCAAGATGGTTATGATGTACGTGGTGCAGAAGGGGATAGAGATCCATACTTGGGCCGTCTCCAGGCCAGGAATGCCCAGCAGGATGAAGGTGGAGGGGTTGGTGAAGTCGGATGTGTTGGAATCTGACGTGAAGTAGGGGAGAAGGTATCCAACTCTGAGCAGAACGGTGTCTCCTGCACATACCGTACTTTCCCCTGACTTCCTGTATGCGCCCAGGCTCTAGGGTGATGGTTGCTTTTCAAATGCCTGGTGGAGAGGCAATGTTAATATGAGCCACAGCATGCACTACTGGAGGCTGTTTTCATGGGTGAGGCAGAGTGTTTGCTCTGCACACACCGAAAATGACTTTTTCATTACTCAGATAAATGAATTATGAAGAACCCACCCTACTAATGTTAATTCCATATTTTATGGTTCTCCATTCATCAATAATTCCTACACATTATGGTGTGGAAAACCTTAATGGGAACCAGCAGGAAACATGAGTTTCGATACTGGTTATCCTTCATTGTTCCTTACGCCTTGTCTACACTGCAAAGATTTTTAGCCAAAGGGTAGCTTTTGGTGTTAAACAGTGGAGGTGTATACTCTGCAAACCCACTTTTGATGGTGGAACTCCTCAGTTTCAGTGAGATTATAAAACCACCTTCACAAAAGTTGTAAGGCTTTTAATCAAAAGTTTTGTCGCCCAAGTGCCAATATAGGCATCTGTACTTGATTTTATCACCGTAATAGGCCTCCGGAAGGCATCCCACAATGCCCATCCTGACCACTCTGGTCAGAAGTTTCAACTCTGCTACCTTGCATCCAGAAAAACACCTTCCACACACACACCTCCTTTTAAAGCCATGGGAATTTTGAAATTCCTTTTCCTTTTTGTTCGGCATCGAGAGCTCACATCGTAGAATCATAGAATCATAGATAATAGGGTTGGAAGGGACCTTAGGAGGTATCTAGTCCAACCCCCTGCTCAAAGCAGGACCAATCCCAACTAAATCATCCCAGCCAGGGCTTTGTCAAGCCTGACCTTAAAAACCTCTAAGGATGGAGATTCCACCACCTCCCTAGGGAACCCATTCCAGTGCTTCACCACCCTCCTAGTGAAATAGTGTTTCCTAATATCCAACCTAAACCTCCCCCACTGCAACTTGAGACCATTATTCCTTGTTCTGTCATCTGCTACCACTGAGAACAGTCTAGATCCATCCTCTTTGGAACCCCCTTTCAGGTAGTTGAAAGCAGCTATCAAATCCCCCCTCACTCTTCTTTTCTGCAGTCTAAACAATCCCAGTTCCCTCAGCCTCTCCTCATAAGCTATGTGCTCCAGCCCTCTAATCATTTTTGTTGCCCTCCACTGGACTCTTTCCAGTCAGGAGCTGTTCTCCATTCTGGAGGTGTCCAGCCAGTCTCAGCAGTCACAATCAGGTGAGCGAGAAGCAGGACAAGAGGCCCCTCGTAAGTGATTTTGCTTTGTGAAGTGTGGAGGTAGGTTGAGGGCTGAGAAATGTACAAGACTGGCTGGGTTTCTGTGTGGTGGGTATTTTCCCATTCTGCTAGACAGTGTGGTGGAAGATGTTGATGCACAAGGAGATGTCACAGGAATCCTCCAGAGAGATCTCTAGGAAACTTCCCTGCAGATGCTCCGCAATCCTGTGCTGGAGGCTCCTTGGCAGAGCTGCCTTGTTCCTCCCCCCACTGAGGAAGACTTTCCTGTGCCTTTTTGCAATTACTTGGACAAGGACCAAAGCGGCACCCAGGCGAGCAACACAGGGACCAGGGAGGAAGCCACAAGTGTGTAGTAGATGCACCCTTGCTTCCTTGCTTACCTTCAGGTGAGATGTATCTGCTACAATGACCCCAACCCATTGACAGGAGGGGCATCTTCGGCTAGGGGGCTGGAGAAAATGCCAGACAGTGAAAGACTTAAAGGGCATCAGATATTTAACTGATCAAAAAGACCATCAAGCAGAGACTTTTATGGGGCGAAAACCATTGGTAAAGCAGAGAAAGACCGAGCAAGGCCCAATGGCTGGAAGCTGGAGCCAGCTGGAGCCAGAGAAATGGCCTCTGGAAATAAGGGGCAAATGTTTAGCACTGAGGGTGATTAACCTTTGGAACAAACTGTGAAGGCAAGTGGTGGATTCTTGAACTCCGTGTGTCTGAAGATCCAGGCTGGATACTTTTCTGGAAGATCTGCAGGATTCTCTACATTTAAAACACCACAGCAGTGGTGCCATACTGCTTCCATGTAGACACGACTTACACCAACAGCAAGGGATCTCCCGGCAGTGTAGGTGATCCACCTCCCCGAGACGTGCTATCTAGGTCAATGGAAGAATCCTTCCTTTGACCCCTGCTGTCTACACTGGGGACAGGTTGATATAGTGACATCCTTCAGGGGTGTGGATTATTTTGCTGTTGCAAACAAAGCAAATGCAATTTTCGGTTGCATTAACAGAGACACAGACTGCAAGCCATGGCAGGTGATACTACCACTCTACTCAGTGCCGGTTAGGCCTCAGTTGACGTACTGTGTCCAGTTTGGGTCACTAAGGTGTAGTTTCTCACTTTGAACTTTAGTGTCCAGAAAGTGGGGACCTGCCTGTTCCCTTCTAAGCTTAATTCCTAGCTTAGATCTTATTACACTGCCACCAACCCAAAATATAGTGTTTCGGTACACTCCCTGTCGCCCAAAACCTTCCCTGGGGGACCCAAGACCTAAATCCAAACCATTCCCCTCTCCTTTCTTCCTCGCAGATTTTCCCCTTCCTGGGTTACCCTGAGATTACTGTGATTTAAACTCCTTGAATCTTAACACAGAGAGGAATTCGATTTCTCCCCTCCTCCTTTCCCCCTCCCAGACTCTCCCTGAGAGAGAGAGAGAGACACTGATCCCAAATCCTTGGATCCTAACACAGAGAGAAATTAACCTTTCCCTCCCCAGTCCCTGGTCTTACACAAGAATAAAAAAATCAATCAGGTTCTTACAAAGAAGAGCTTTTAGTTAAAGGAAGAAAAAAGTAAAAATTATCTCTGTAAAATCAAGATGGAAAATGTTACAGGGTCTTTCAGCTTATAGAGACTAGAGGGACTCCTCTCCCCCTAACATAATATACAAGTTACAGCAACCAGAGTTAAAATCCTTCCAGCAAGATACACATTTGCAATAAAGAAAACAAACAAATGCCTAATCCACCTTCTATCTAGTACTTACAGTATTGAATAGAAGAGACTTTTTCAGAAAGATTGGAGAGCCTGTATACATGTCTGGTCCCTCTCAGACCCCAGAGACAACAACAGACAAAAAAACAGTACAAAACAAAGACTTCCCTCCACCGAGATTTGAAAGTATCTTGTCTCCTGATTGGTCCTCTGGTCAGGTGTTAGTCGGGTTTACTGAGCTTGTTAACCCTTTACCACCTGTTTATGATACAAGGATTCAGAGAAACTGGAAAGGATCTAAAGGCAAGTGAGAAAGATGATCCAAGGGATGGAATACAAATCAAATGAGCAAAGGCTGAAGGAACCAGGTATGATTAGTTTGGAAAAGAGGAGACTGAGGTTTAGACCAACAAATCCTGCAGCTTGGCAGGGGTTAAACAAGCTGACCCTTGTGGTGCCTTCTCCCCCTGTGGACTTATCATTCTATGATATAAAATCCCAGTGAGGATCAGGCCCTAGTCAAACACAAGCCATTAGGCTCAATACAGGGGTAATAGGTGAAAGGTAGTGGCCTGTGTTATACAGAAGGTCAGACTGGGTGAGGGTGTGGAAGCTCCATCTCTGGAGATATTTCAGAGTAGGTTAGATAAATGTCTATCCGGGATGGTCTAGACAGTATTTGGTCCTGCCATGAGGGCAGGGGACTGGACTCGATGACTCTCGAGGTCCCTTCCAGCCCTACAATCTCTGAATGCTATTTTCTCCTCTCTCCCTTTCCCAGCTACACAATCAATCCCTGACTCAGGGCCCTTTCCCCGCCCCCCCCCCAACGCCCTGAGAACTGCTGATGAGGGAGATTTACGGCAACAAACTGATGCAGAGAAATGCACCCTGTGTAATGCTGAGAGTAACAGATGGGGGGTTGCTAACAGTGGGCGTCTCTATTACTCGGTGTTGTAATGGACGTAGGCGTGTATATACTAACCTACACAAAAGAGTGTGTTGGAATTAATTCAGGGCTTACTGGACAATTGGGTCCAGGGGAAGAAGTATCGCAGTATAACAGCCTGTACCCATATCTGCCTCTGGGTCCACCTGCTCTTTTTCTTCTAGCAATTAGGACCTTTTGATGGCAACAGACTAGAAATAATAATAATCATCTCCGTTTAATGCTGTGCCCAAGGTCACCCAGCGAATCCATGGCAGAGCTGGGTCTCTTCACTCCCTGATGTCTGATGACACTTTATTTCTAGTTAAATGACTTGGCCAAATCCTCCTATGGTGTAAGTGGCTGCAGCCCCACAGAAATCAGAGGAGATCCTGTGCACTATATAAACCAATGGAGAGAGAGCACCAGGCATTTGTGCTGCTGCAGGGACTGTACGTGCCTGGTCTGAGAGAGACTAAGCCCTTCCCGCTGCCTCAGTTTCCCCATCTGTAAAAGTGGGATACTTCCTGGGAGTAATGAGCAATAGTCTGTGAAACACCAATCAACAGTCAACTCTGTGTCCGTGTGTCACTGTGTCTTAGTTGGACACAGCTGAGGATGCCGAATTCAGGACCAATTGCTGAGAAATAGGGCAGACTCACCCCAAACTGTGGTTATTCCATCATTAAGCTATACCAAGCCTGTAACAAAAGTAACCTTCTGCCTCATCACCTTGGTTAACAGAAACTAAAAAAACAGTCTCCTTAGGCATCCCAGCTCTTGGTTCACCACTGGGGCACTGGAGTGTATGATGAGGGGTTACTGAAAATCGGTTTAATCGGATATAGGGTCCCTCCAGTCTCAAGAGATCAGCCAGATAGCCAGGCCAGTACAGAACTCAGATCTGACCCAATGATCACACAGCTCCCAATCCTTTAGCAATTAAACACTAAATGGTTAATAGGAAAAGGAAAGACGAGCTATAAATGGTTAACAGATCAGATGCTTCCAAGTGATTTGTCAGTGTTCAGAGATCAGGACCACAGCAGTGATGGAATAAACCGCCTGCTTGCAAAGGTTTCTCTGAAATCACCCAATCAGGTTGGGGGTCATCAGTCCTTGTCCAGAACTTCCTTGTTAGAAATCCAGTTCAGAGAAACGTAGCAGGAAATGAAGACAAGATGGAGATGTCTGGGGGGTTCCTTCTGTATCCTCTGCTCTGTGCATGGAATTTTACTGTCCCAAACAATGCTCACGGCCCCTGGAAAGTTCATGGAAAGTTACTGGCCCAAGCTGGAGTCCAGGATCACACAAGCATGGGCAGCCTTTGCCCATATTCTTGCTGAGGTGTGTTTCTTCTACAGCCCATTGTGAGAGCTAAGTGTCCTGGAAGGGCCATCAACACAGAACTGTCTGGCCTTCATGTAAATGCTACCTGAGTGGTGTTACCCAAGCATACAACACAGGTATAAGATACAAGTCCATGGCCAACAATCATAACTTCAGATACAAAAATGATACATGCATATAAACAGAATAATCTTACTTAGCAACTCGTAACTTTCCCACTGACACCTGACAGGATATACTTTGTACAGGTTTTGTTCAAATGAATAACAGTGCTAGCAACAATTATAAAAATGTTCATATTCAATCATGCAGCATCACCCCGTGTTCTCATCCCACGATGGTGCGACAGCTTCTCCCACCAAGGAGGGGGCATTGCCCAGGGTCTAGCAGAGCAAGCAGCTGGGACACTACAGCCACTGGAGGACGGGAAGAGCAGATAAACACTTGTTTTCCTCCAGGGAGCCTGGTCCTTGTACGAAGCAAGGAGGAAAGGGGTCTTTAAAAGGGAGAGGTGGATGTCCGGGAACTTGGCTGTTTTCTCCAAGCATCCCCAGCCAGCCCCCTGGCTTTGAACAAACTTAACTTGTGTTTGGCTAAAGCATCTTCCAGAAAGGCATCCAGGGCTAGATCCACAGAGGCACTCAGGTAAATACTGAACTTAGGCACTGCTGCCTTTCTCAAATCCCGGCTTATCTCCTGCCTAAACCAGTCGGAGCCTCAGGTTCCACCAGGAGCCTACACAGAGCAACTGAGCACTGATGTTGCTCCACTAATGAGGTGCTGCTCCACTAATGAGCTAACGAGGTGCTCAAAGTCTTGCTCAGGCCTCAGTTCTGGTAGGATTCTCCAACCAGGTGTTCCCCCTGCGCTTCGACCCAGCAGACTCAATGTGCTAGGGGTTCTCATACCACAGCTCCCGCATGGGTCCTTGCAGGTCAGGAATGTGTGTGTGTGCATGTGGCTCTGTGTGTGTTTGTGTGCATGTCTGTCCATGTGTGTGAATACCAGAATATCCCATAACCCAGTGGTTTAAAACCCTCACCTGGATTGTGGGAGACCCAGATTCAAATCCGTGCTCTGCTGAATGTTTATTTGTAGAAAGTGGAACAGCTGCAACCAGAGAGACTGAGCACCCCACCCAGAATAGCCATTTGCTTGATGCTCAGGGCACTCACTTGGGAGATCTGTGTTTAACACCCTGCTCCAAATCAGGAACAGCAGAGATTTTGGATCTGGGTCTCTTGGGTCTCTCAGGAGAAAGTGCTGACCTGCCCTAGGCAGCTCACTCCAGGAGAGGGCTCAGAGCTGGCAATCCCACACAGAAATAGGCACCTCTCTCCAGCCCATCTACCAGGCCCCTAGAGACCCGAATCAGTGGGAGTTAGATGCTTAAGGACCTTCTGAACCACTAAAAAAAAGCTCCACTGGATGATGATTCCCCACAGACATCTCCTTTCTGAGATCTATCAGTTAGCCAGTTCTCACTCCATCTAACGAGTGCGCTACTGATACTGTCTAGTGCTAGTTTGTTAGTCTGAATGTCATGTGGTACTAGATCAAACAACTTGCAATGGTCTAAGTCTATTCCATCTCCCCAGGTCCCTTTATGAGTCAAATTTGTTATCACCTAAAAGAAGAAATCACGTCTGTTTGTCCCATCAGATTTTCCATTAAATCTTAATTGGCATGAACTGACGTCCTGCCCTTTAATTCTTTATTGACTAAATTCCCTCTCCGATTTTCCAGTATTACGCCCAGGACTGATGTTTAGCTAACAGGCAATTTTACACCCAAGTCAACCCTTTCTGAACACTGGCATGACATGAGCACTGCATCAGGCTTCTGGGATATCCCTGGTGTTCCAATATTCATTAAAATGAGCAGCAGTGGGGCAGAGATCTCCTCAGACAGCTCTCTTAGCACTTGCTGGGTGTGAGAGATCTGGGGCTGTTAATTTTACAATACTGATCCCTGGTAGGTGCTTTTACCATCCACCGTAGCCACCAGGGGACTGCAGAGACGCTCATGTTGATGAGTACAACATCCTGCTTCGTTCACACACAGCACAGGAAGGTTCATTGAACATTTTCATCCTTTCAGCATCAGCAACAGTTTTACCATCTCCGTCTAGTAAAGGCCGATACCGCTCTTAGGATTTCCTCTGTTTCTAATATACATAAAAATCCTTTTATTTTCCTTTGCCCTGCTAGCTATGGATTTGTCTCTGGTGTCTTTTGCTTCCCTTAGCCATTTTCTATACTTCAAAACTTCTAATTTACATCAATTGTTATCCACTTCCCCTGCTTTAGAGGCACTGATGGATGATCTCCTCCTGTCAATGGATGGAGGGCAGACATCCTTGCTCAGCCTTCTGGAACTCGTTGCATTATTTGACCCTCTTGGCAATGAGATGCTGCTGTCTCACATAAAAGGCACCAGAAGTCTAGAAAGAAGCACGAAAATGGTCTGAATTCTTCTTGGAGGGATGCAGCCAACAAACGGTGATGGGAAACTGCACCTCCAGCACTAGATCCCTCCCCTGTGGATTCGCACAAGGATCAATTCCTCTCTGGGGCTTTTCAATATCTTCAGGCAGCCCCTATGGGAACTGTCATACAACATGGACTCAAACACCAAAAATATGCAGGGGACTTTCCCATGCGACCACACCACTATCACCAAGATGGCCCTGTTCTTTGCCTTTAGCTACAGAGGAAGCTCAAACCATGCTTGCCAGCTAAGTTACAGTGTGTTGGTAACTTCAATACAGGTGGACACAGTGCCTCTGTTGGGCTCAGAAAGGAGAATTTGTTCACTCTCATTCCAGGGCTTCAAAACCCAGGTGCTCCTCACCAGAGAAATACCCATGTCAGATGAGCAGGCAGAGAGTTTAACTATGGGAATCCAAGCGCCCTCAAGCCAGGGCACTCATAAGAACATAAGAACGGCCATACTGAGTCAAAGCAAAGGTCCATCTAGCCTAGTATCCTGTCTTCTGGCAGTAGCCAATGCCAGGTGCCCCTAAGGAAATGAACCGAACAAGGAATCATCAAGTGATCCATCCCCTGTTGCCTATTCCCAGCTTCTGGCAAACAGAGGCTAAGGACACCATCCCTGCCCATCCTGGCTAATAGCCATTGACGGACCTGTCATTCATGAATCTATCTAGCTCCCTTTGAACCCCATTATAGTATTGGCCTTCAAAACACCCTCTGGCAAGGAGTTCCAGAGATTGACAGTGCATTGTGTGAAAAAAAATACTTTCTTGTGTTTGTTTTAAATCTGCTACCTATTAATTTCATTTGGTGACCCCTTATTCTTGTATTATGAGAAGGAGTAAATAACACTTCCTTATTGACTTTCTTCACACCAGCCATGATTTTATAGATCTCAATAATATCTCTCCTTAGATGTCCCTTTTCCAAACTGAAAAGTCCCAGTCTTATTAATCTCTCCTCATACAGAAGCTGTTCCATACCCTTAATCATTTTTGTTGCCCTTTTCTGAACCTTTTCCAATTCCAATATCTCTTTTTTGAGATGGGGCAGCCACATCTGCACAGAGTATTCAAGGTGTGGGTGTACCATGGATTTATATAGAGACAAAATCTTTTCTGTCTTATTATCTATCCCTTTCTTAATGATTCCTAACATTCTGTTCACTTTTTGGACTGCCGCTGCACACTTAGTGGATGTTTTCAGAGAACTATCCACAATGACTCCAAGGTCTCTTTCTTGAGTGGTAACAGCTAATTTAGACCCCATCATTGTATATGTATAGTTGGGATTATGATTTCCAAAGTTGATTATGTTTTCTACTCCTGGAAAGTCTGACTCAGCCTGGAACATTCAATTTCAATTCCACCTGGGAAAGACTAGGAGGAAATGAACTGGCAAAGAAAGAACAAATCCAATGCAAACACTAATCCAGTCTCTGTCCTGCCTATAGGCCCCCCCACCTTCTTCTGGAGAAGCTTTCGGGGAGGGAAAGGTGTCTGTGCCCAGGACAGAGCCCCGGCTACACTCCACCCACAGGATCATTCCGTTGGTTTTGGTTTTACTATGCCTGTTCCGCTGAAGTGACCCCAAGAGCTGTGATGTTGTCAGGGTTCCTTCTCCACTCTGGGGTACAGATGTGGGGACCCACATGAAAGACCCCCTAAGCTTATTTTTACCAGCTTAGATTAAAAACATTTTCAAGGCACAAATTCCACCTTGTCCTTGAACACTATGCTACCATCACCAAGTGATTTAGGCAAAGAATCAGAGAAAGGACCACTTGGAGTCCTATTCCCCCAAAATATTCCCCCAAACCCTACACCCCGCTCCTCGGGAATGCTTGAGAATAATATCCTCACCAATTGGTACAGGTGAACACAGACCCAAACCCTTGGATCTTAAGAACAATGAAAAATCAATCAGGTTCTTAAGAGAAGAATTTATTTAAAAAAAGATAAAAGAATCACCTCTGTAAAATCAAGATGGAAGATAACTTTACAGAGTAACAAAAAGATTCAAAACACAGAGAATTTCCCCTCAAGGCATAACTTTAAAATTACAAAAACAGGGATAAACCTCCCTCTTAGCAGAGGGAAATTCACAAGCTAAAACAAAAGATACTCTAACACATTTCCTTGCTATTACTTACTATTTCTGTAACATTAGATGTATCATTTCAGTGGGAGCTGGATTACATGATTGTTCTCTCCCTTTGTCTCTGGGGAGAACACACAGAGAGCACAAAACAAAGCCTTCCCCCTCAGATTTGAAATTATCTTCTTTCCCCATTGGTCCTTCTGGTCAGGTGCCAACCAGGTTATCTGAGCTCCTTAACCTTTTACGGGTAAGGAGGGATTTCACACTACCCGTGGCTGTATATTTATGACAGATGTGCTGGCAGGTTTCTGAGTGGGAGAGGAAGTGGAGTCCTGGAGTTGACACTTACTAGGAGTGGGGCGCTCACAAACCCCAGCTGGTTCTGGAAACCTCAGGTTCACCTGGAGAGGATGGCAAAGGCGAAGGCTCCCTCCTCCAGCCTTTCCTCTGCATCCCTCCCAATGAACAGTCTCTGCCAGAGCAGGAGTCCATTCCCACTTGGTGTGACAGAAACCATGATTACAGAAGGGGTGTCAGGACTCCTGGGTTCTGTCTGTCATCCTGCTGTAGTACGAGGAGGCCCTGAGATATAAACCTTGGTATCAAGGCCCTGTATGAGGCCTGAGGCCTGAGCTAAAGTAATGGTCAAGACTTTGCTAACATAAAGCAAAGTGAAGCTATGAGCCAGAGGCAGGCCCTGCTCATAGAAGCTAGCAAGGAAAGGGCTGACGCAGCAAGAAGATACGTACCTAAAAGGTACTGAACTCTAGAGATCAGAACATTCACATACTTGCACATTCCACACAGATAACAAGGAACAGGCCGACCCATCCCAGTGACAGGGGCAAAAGGGTAATATGATGGATACGGTTGTTTTGTTCGAACCAACAGGTACAAAGTGAGAGGCAGCACCTGACTACGTAGAGGGGTTGTACCTTGCTGCGTAGAGGGGTTGCACCTCAATATGTCAGGAGTGATGTGTAACTTGTTTGTACCTGTGTACAAGAATGTATCCCTGAGGCGATGTCTTTGTCCGGCCGAGGGGGCAGTGGAAAGTCCCTCCACTGACTGAGCCCAGTCCATTGTCAAGAGGCACTTTCTCGTAGCATGCCCTGAATTAGGCTAAGAAACCTACAGGGAACTACTATTGTGTCCATACGGCAATAAACCTGGCCGACGTGCCTTCGTACCTTACTAGACTCTGTGGTCATTTGGGGGTTCCTTTCGGGTCTGCTGTGTCAGCTACCTGTGCAGAGCTGGGGCAGCACACAGAGGGAACACACGAATGCAGCTGAGTGATACCAACATTGAAGAGATCAGAGCACCACACCGGTAACATCTGACAACACCTGCCACTCATATTCGCTGTGGCCTTGCCCAAGTCACTTCTCCCTGTGCCTCATTTTGCCTATCTGTATAATGGGGATAGATTCATAATGACTTTGCTTTTCTAGGACTTTTCAAGATCTCCCATTGAAGGGTGCTGCACAGTATGACGATTGTTATGGAGGAGAATTACTGAACTCTGATCCCTTTGCAACAGCCCTGTATACCTGCAGAGAGTGTTTGTGTCACCTTTCTCCAGATCTGTCTGTCTACAATCTACCTGGGCATTTACAGCGTATCAGACCCTATGAAGACCTAGGCATTATCTCTAGTTTTTTTCCTAATAAACTATAATTGTTAAATATACACAAATGCACAGAGCAATCAACTCCTCTCAGACTCAGCACAGAGCCCAGGAGCCTCCCTTTGGGGAGGTCCCTTAGTTACTGTTTATTCCTAAAGCTGAATAAAAAGCATAGACACCTAGACAGGCTGGTCTGCAAACTCTTTAGATTCAGATGCTTTTTCTCCCCTAGAGGCTGAGTAAACCCCACTGGGATTGCACAGAGCTGTATTATAAATGGTACACACCCCTGTGCTGGCTCTCGGTGTGGGATGCTGCTGCAGATGCTGGGGTGAGAGAGGTGTGTGACACGGCTACCTGAGAGGGATTCCCAGGGAAGATACTTCCATCTCAGGATTCACAGGTACCATCTCTTGCTGCAGAGCTCACCTGCTTGACAAACCCAGTGCAACATGGACATGATGGGATAGAGAATAGGTCTGGGGTCCTTTCTGCTCTGTGCTGCCATTAAACATCCCAGACACCTTGTGACAGGGAATGAGTTTACTCCGGTATCATGGCCAAAATGTCCCTCTTTTCTGTGCATCTCTGCCCACTCCAGCACCAGGGTGGCTCCATGTCAGTGGCACAGGGGATCCTTCAGGAGGAAAGGCCGTAGTAGGTGCACAATCTTGGTAGTCCATCGATCCGATGATGACAAATCGGAGCAAATCATCTATTGTTGGTCTCATGGTGTGCCCTCTGATGGCTGGACAAGCCAATTCTAGAGGTGCACATTTGGCTGCAGATGGTGCATGGGAAGTTTCAGTCAGTGAGTTGTGCGCTGTTGGTGCTCTGTGACATCGTTCGCGTGCCTCTTGTAGAAGCCGGCAGCGTCTTCCTCAAAGCAATGCAGGTATTCCTGACTGTTGCACTCCACTGTGTTCTGTCCCTGGCGGCGTCCTCAGGGTCCCTGGGTTTGATACTGCTATACTGCAGATTGGCTTTGATGGTGTCCTTGTAACGTGTTCGTGGACGACCTATATGCCAGATGCCCTGGGAGAGCTCACCATAGAGAAGCTGGCAGGGGATTCTGTTGGTATCCATGCAGCTGACATAACCAGTCCAATGTAGCTGTGACTTCATGATCATCATTTCAATGCTTGTCATCTGGGCTTTCTTGAGGACCTCGAGATTGGGCACTTTGTCTTGCCAGTGGATCTTCATGATGTTGCGGAGGCAACATATGTGGAATGCTTCAAGCTGCTTGATGTGACGCCTATATAGTGTCCATGTTTCGCACCCGTACAAAAGAGATGAGAGAACAGCTCTGTACACAAGCAGTTTTGTTGACATCCAGATGTTGTGGCGGTTTAAAACTTTGACACGCAGATAGACAAGTGCTTGGCTTGCTTTGGATATTCATGCATTGATCTCATTATCCAGTGATCCATCACTGGATATGACACTACCTAGGTATTTTAAGTTCTCCACTACTTTAAGCTGAGTGCCGTCAATGGAGATACTTGGGACAGAAGCATTTGATCCAGGTACAGGTTGATGGAGAACTTCTGTCTTTCCGAGGCTGATAGTTAGCCCGAAGAGTTGCGAGGCCTCGACAAACTTGTTGACAATGTGCTGAAGATCATTTTCAGTGTGAGCCATGAGGGCACAGTCATCGGCAAAGAGTGCCTCAAGAAGGCGTTTCTGCACTGTCTTAGTCTTTGCATTCAGGCGACGGAAGTCAAAAAGTGAACCATCGTGACAGTATTTCAGATATATACCTTGATCCAGATCTTTCATTGCATGGTTGAGGACGCATGCAAAGAACAGGTTAAATAAGACAGGAGCGAGAAAACATCCTTGTTTCATGCCGTTGGTGATGTTGAAGGGGGCAGACGTGGCTCCATCAGACAATACTTCGCCTGTCATGCTGTCATGAAAAACGTGTATAATCTGGACAAATTTTCTTGGGCAGCCAAGCCGTATTAGAATAGTCCAAAGGGCTTCCCTGTTAACGGTATCAAACACCTTTGTCAGATCTATGAAGACAGCATACAGGTGCATGTTCTGTTCAATGCACTTCTCTTGTATTTGTCTGAGAGCAAACACCATGTCGACTGTGCTTGGCCAGGTCGAAAACCACATTGACTTTCAGGTAGATTGCCTCGGAAATACTGGTTATTAGGCGGTTCAAGATGATGCAGGTGATGATTTTCCCTCCAACGGAGAGGAGGGATATGCCTATAATTTCCACATTCTGCTTTGCCTGCCTTTGTTCTTGAACAGAGAGACAATAGTACAGCATCGCAGAGGTCCTGTGGTATGTTTTCATCCTCCTAGATGCTGAATGATCACGCTGTGGAATGCTGCTAGTGCTGCTGGACCCTGCTGCTTTGTATATCTCTGCTGGTATCCCATCTTTTCCAGGAGCTTTTCCTGAACTCATCTGGCTAATAAGCTTTTCTTAATCTCATCTATAGTGGGCGGAGAGTCAAGATCTGTCAGAGCAGGCTGCTTGTGGAATTTCATTGAGGACATTATTTTTCATGGCTAATGGTCTATTGAGAAGGTTGCTAAGTGTTCTCGCCATCTTTCGTTGACGCCTTCTTTATCTTTAATCAGCGTTGTGTTGTCTGATGAGAGCAGTGGGGTGGTCCTTAGTTTAGAAGGTTCATAGACAGTCTTAATAGCACTGAAGAACATCTTTGAGTTGTGGTCTCAGCATAGTGCTCAATTTCTTTGACTTTTGCTCTCCCACCAGTTGTCTAGTATCTGATGGAGGTCTTCTGTGTTTTGCTCTGAAGGGACTTGAAATGGTCCCGTTTGGAGACTGAGGAGGGATCATTCTGCCATTCGATAAAGGCTTTTCTCTTTACTTCCAGAGCTGAGCATATTTCTTCTTGGTTCTCATCAAACCAATCCTGATGTGTTCTTTTCTTTGGTCCAAGAGATGTTATTGCTGTGTCAGTCACCATCTGCTTGAACTGGTCCCACTTTTCGGTTGCAGTACTGATTAGTTGTCCATGGGATGTCAGTTTGTCATCAAGACTCTTCTGAAAGTTGTTGAAACATTGAGCATCTTCAGTTTGGCTATGTTGACAGCAGGTCGCACATGCTTAGGGCGTTTGTGCCAAGAGGGAGCGATGTAAAGTTGGAGAGACATCCTGACTAATATATGGTCTGTTCAGCATTCTGCGCCTCGCATTACTCTGGTTATCATTATGTCTCAGATGTCTCGCCTTCTGACAATGGCATAATCTATCAGATGCCACTGTTTGAACCTAGGGTGCATCCACGTCGTTTTGTATTTATCCGCTTGTTGGAACAGAGTGTTGGTAATGGTTCGGTCATTTTCAGAACAAAGGCTCAAAAGGAGTAGTCCACTGCTGTTCATTTTGCCTACACCAAGTGGCCTGGTTATTCCTTTCCAGTTCTCATTGTCAGTCCCGACTCGGGTGTTGAAATCTCCAAGTAGGAATAGTTTGTCTGTTACAGGTGTGGCCTTGATCAGTCTGTTGAGATCTTCATAGAATTGTTCTTTTGAGTTGTCAGAGCATGTTAGAGTGGGTGCATATGCACTAATGATGGTGGCATGACGTTTGGCATTTAGTGGGAAGCGTAGTTTCAGCAATCTTTCATTGATACCCATTGGAAGGTCAGGGAGTTGATGCATCAATGAGGTTTTTATTGCCAGACCAACTCCATGTATTCTGTCCTCTGTCTCAGTCTTACCCTTCCAGAAGAAGGTGTAACCACTTCCTAGTTCGCTCAAGAAACCTTCTCCAGGCAATCTTGTTTCGCTTAATCCTGCTATATCAATGTTGTAGCGGGCTAGTTCTTGAGCAATGAGAGCTGTCCTTCTCTCAGGTCTTGCAACAGCTTCTCTATCCATGAGGGTACGAGGGGTGTATGAGGTGCCCAGGGAGGGGTAGTACCTCTGATGGGGGGACTTGTCGTACCCCTTTGGGGGTAGTCCATCCACTTTGGTCCCCACCTGTCACTCAGCTCTCACTTGTGGCTCCAAGTAGCTGCAGCATGCGCAGTGGCCACACCCAGGGCAACGGCTTCGACAGGCCGGCCAAACCAGGTGAGTGTAACTGATGGGACTCAAACTCTCAATGAGTTAGGGATATGCCTACCCTGAATGCAACGTAAGCTCCGGCGGACTGGGAGAAAGAGATCACTAAGATCCAACAGCCAAGAAGGTGGTTCTGCAACGCTTTGTGGACAGCGAAGGGCTTGACAAGGCACAAAAGACGTCAAGGCCATCCACTGCAACCAAAGAAGTTACCAGTCGTGACGATTTTTCATACCATTGGTGTTTGGCTTCTAAGGTTGAGAGAGTGGGATTGCTCCTGTGCAACGGCTCTGCCACTTAAAAAGCTTTCACGCACAGGTCCTGTGCAAATCATCAAACGTCATCATCATAACACCCAAGTCCTGTGGTGATGGGGGAGGGGCAAAGTGACAGGTGGAGGTTACCACTGGGAGTCGTAGTCCCAATCCTGCATGCAGGAGGCCTATGTCCAGCTCTGTACTTGGGGCAGCACAGTTGCCTGGCAGCATCCCAGTCGTCTGAGCAGCCCTCTTTAGGACAGCACTGCTCACCTTAGTAAGAGAGGGGCCTAGAAAAGGTGGCCTAAAAATTGCCTGCCCTGCAACAGCTGGCCAGCAAGCCGCGGCTGGCAGTTTAACCCAATCTGTGGCTGAAACCAAAGGAAAAATTTGAGAAAACTTATCATTGGTGTATGGAAAAAGGTGCATAATACAAGGCCAAATTTTGATGCCCTGAACCATAGCTTGCTAAGGTCACACCGAGGCAAAACTCCCTTTGGAGTAAGAAGTGAGTAAAGAGCAGAGAATTCAGCTGTGTGTTAATGCAGAGACACTGTCACCTCCTCCTCTTGCATTTCAGGGCTCTGGCTGTGAACTGGGGAGCGGGGGTGCTACCTGACTTTTACCTGGTGGAAATCACAGAGGTAGAAGGGCTCCTCATTTGAACAACATGGGCAAGAGATATTTTTTCCTAGCTTCATTGAAGACGTCAGCTGAGCTGTTGTGTTCAGTTCAGACGTTGTGCCTGAAACTTTAAAAACAAAACAATTCAGGCGGATGCAGACATCCAGCATAGGAAATTTCACTCTGAATGCCTCCAGTTTGGAAAGTTTACAACTGTTAATGAGGGGTGGGGGCTGCTGCCTGACTTTTATCAGCTGGACAGCATGGGGGTGCTAGGGCTCCTCACTGGAAAAATTCTCAGAATTTTTTAACATGGATAAGACAACTTCTCTCCTAGCTTCATTCGAGAAGTTGAGTGAAATGTTATGTCTGAAACTTCCATAAAACAATTCAGCCAGAAGCAGATACTCAGAGTGGGAAATTTCAGTCCAAATGGTTAACATTTGGCAAACTAAATAGCAACTGAAAATCAGATCTTCTAATGGAAGGTGTCAGACAGCCTTAACTAAAGGTGGTGCTTTAATGGCCAATCCATTTGTGAATCACATTCAGCTAAGCTCTGTGCTCCAGTAGTTTCGGTGGCAAGGAGTTCCACAGGCCAAATATGGATTATGGAAACAATTTTCTTTTCTCAGTGTTATATGTTCAGACTTTCAATAGAATTGGATGTTCCCTTGTTTGTGTGTTGTGAGACACAGTAGATATAAATGTCTGTTCTTCTCCCTTTATCGATGCGTGTATAGGGATAAGGTGAGAAGGGACCATCCACTCTGACCTAGTGAATAACACAGGCCATTACATTTCAGCAGTTACCCCTACACTGAGCCCCTTGACTTCTGTGTCTCCAAGGCCTGGTCAGCACCAGGATTTGACATTGGAGAACCATAGAGCCACAGGGTGAGACGGGACCGAAGGTTAGTTAGCCTGACCCCCTGCCAAGATGTAGGATGAGTCGGGCTCAACCATCCCAGCAGATGGTTTCCTGCCTCATTTGAAAAGCTTCCTGTGAAGGAGCTTCCAGAACCTCCCAAGTTGTCTGGGGCATTGTCCTGTTATTACAGTTAGGAAGTTTTTCCTGAGAGTTCATCTAAATCTGCTGTGCAGGAGTTTGACCCCACTGACTCTTTGTGACGGAGCAGAGATGGGGGACAATTGACCTGGGGATGTCGCAGGGGAGTTTTACTGGGGCTGCCTGCATGGGGGATGGGAGAGCAGGGGGTGACTTCACTTGAAGGATGATACCTGAGCCTGTAACCTGCGCCAGAAGGGGGGTTGGGCCAGGTGACACCTTTGCCCGGGAAACTGGACAAAGGCTGGGGGAGGAGCCGGAGGGTGGCTGGGTGAGACAGCTGGAGGAGGTTTCAGTTTTGGAGCTGGCTGGGGAAATAGAGGGAACACCTCAGGACTGGGGTCTAAGATCCCTGCCCCCCTAGAAGGACTTGATTGAGGGGTCCTGGCTGTACCTACAAACTCTGTTTGGGACTGTGTTCCTGTAGTCTAATAAACCTTCTGTATTACTGGCTGGCTGAGAGTCCTGGTGAATCCCAGGAAGTGAGGGGTGCAGGGCCTTGACTCCCCCACACTCCGTGACACTCTTGTCCTGCCCTCTGTGGCAAGAGAAAGCAACGTTCTTCCACCTTTTTTTATGGCAGCTTGTGAAATCCGTGAGCATGTCCCACTAATATCCTCTTTGCAAACGGAACAGTTGATTCCTTCAGCTTTCACATATGGCTGCCACCATCCCTCGTAACATCTTCTTTACTTGCATCTGGAGCCATTCCAATTTCCTTACATCCTTCCATAGAGAATTTGACACAGTACTTCAACTGAGGCCTAACCGATGCCAAATAGAGAGGTACTATCATATATCATGACCTCCATGCTATGCCTCCAATAACACGACATGACATTACATTTGCTTTTTGGAGACAGCATATAAGAAAACCCACACCCCGATAGGTGTAGCTAATTCAACTTAACCCCGGTGTAGACGGCATGAGATCCACAAATGAATTCTTCAATTGACCTAGCTACCGCCTCTCAGGGAGGTGGATTGCCCACGCTGATGGGAGACCCCTGCCATCGGTGGAAGTAGTGTCTACGCTGAAGAGCTATGGCAGCTCTGCTGTGGCATTTTGAGTGTAGACAAGCCCTCAAGCAGATCTTCAGAAACAGCATCCAGTCTGTGTCGGCAGACATGGGGAGTTGGACAATCCACCACCTCCCTTCGCAGTTTGTCCCAACAATTAATCACCCCCAGTGTTAAGCATTTGCCCATTATTTCCTACTGGGGTATGTCTGGCTTCAGCTTCCAGCCACTGGGTCTTGCTCGACCTTTCTCCGCTAGATTACAGAGCCCCTTATTACTATTTAAGATAAATAAACAAAGTTCTTTAGTCTTTGTCTCTGTCCGGCATTTTCTGCAGCCTCCAATTATTTGTGTGGCTCTTTTCTCCACCAGCTCAAATTTTTCATCATCCCTTTTGAAATGTGGAACCCAGAACTGGACACAGTTGGTTTCACCAATGCCACATGCAGAGGTAAATTCCTTCCCTGCTTCAACTCACCACTCCCCTGTTTGTGCATCCAAGGCATGGCTGTCCTTAGGCATAGGCAGAATATGCAGCTGCCTAGGGCATCACATACTTTGGGGCACCAGATTTCGTGGCGCCCCAGGCAGCCGCATGCTGCATATGCGGTGCTGGCTCCAGCGGCCAGCCCCATCCCCCAGCCAGTCTCTTTGCTCTGCCCCTGCCCTGCCCTGCCCCAATTTGACCCCAAGCCCCTAGCCCCCTCCCATGGCTCTGCCATGCCCCATATCTTTCCACCTCTGCTCCCCCCCGCCCCACCCCATTTCCACCCCTTCCCCCAGGCCCCCTCCCCCGGGCGACATGGCTTTCGGGATTAGCGGAGGTACTGGAGATGGAAGAAGGGGTCAGCGGCGGGAAGCAGAGCGACCCAGCCCCAGCTTTCTCTGCTCTGCCATCCTGCAGCCACGTTGCTCCTGCTTCCCACCGCCGGTGAGAGCAGAAGTGGGCCTGACCCTTTCCTCCAAGCAACAGGGCTGGGAGCTGCAAGAGCGGAGCTGGGAGCTGGGTTGGGTCGCTCTGCTTCCTGCTGCCACCAGTGACTGCGGAGGGGGGTGGGCCTGACCCTTTCCTCCAAGTAACAGGGCTGGGAACTGCAGGAGCGGAGCTGGGAGCTGGGTTGGGTTGCTCTGCTTCCCGCTGCCACCAGTGACTGCGGAGGGGGGGTGGGCCTGACTCCTGCTTCCGGTGCCAGACCCCCCACTAATCCCCTGCGGCCCTGATCCAAGGATCACATCAGCACTTTTGGGCACAGCATCGCACTGGGAGCTCACAATGAGATGATTGTCCACAGTGTTGCCCTAAATCCAGTTCAGGGTCCCTGCGTTCCATAATACAGTGCCCTGGTCTGTGGTCAGGCCTGCATTGCCTGTTCTGTGAGGATCACTTTTCATGTGATTGTATAAAAACGGTTTGTTTGCACAGACCCAGTTCACCAAATGCTCCAGCTCAATGGGTGTGCCTGCCCTGGCGTCCTCATTGTAACCACACTGCCAATCTTTGGGTCATCCACAAATTTTATCTGCAGTGATTTTCTATTTCCTTCCAGATCATTGATAAAAATATTGAATAGCATCGGACCACTAGAAACAGCCCCATTCACTGATAATGCCCCATTGACAATCGCTTTCTGAGATTTGTCATTTAGCCAGTTTTCAGTCCATTTTACACATGCTCCACTGATATTGTACAGTGGTTGTTTTTATCTGAATATTTTCCCCTACTAAATGAAATGTCTCAGAGAAATTGAAGTCTATTGCATTTGCGCAGTTCCCTTGATCAGCCAAATGTGTACAGTCATTAAAGGATGAAATTGGGTTTATATGGCAAGACCTGTTTTCCAGAAACCATGTTGTTGGTAATAATTAAACCATGGTATTAATTATATTCCTAGAGTTTTTTTTTTTTAACTAATCCCATACCAGCTTTTCCACTGTTTCTTAACTTTGTCAAGGTTGATCAGTCAGTTTGTAACTCTGAGGTTCTCCTATAGATACTGTTTAACATCCTCCTTGACTTCTAATGGACTGGAAAGTATTTCAACACTTCATGTGACATCAGTACCTCATACTGCTTCTTTCCGAATGCAGAACAAAATGATTTCTTGAACACACTGCTCTTTTTGAAACATTACTAAGCTTCCTTTCTCCTTCTCTGAATTGGCCTATGATTTCTTTTCTATTAATATACTGAATAAGATGCTCCTTATTTAGATCCTTAGCCCTGCCAAGCATGGATTTTTCCTGATGCTTTTAACATCTCTCATCAATTTTCATAACTTCCAGTTTGAATTATTTGTTTTCTATTTTCCTTTTTTCCCATTTGTTTGATATTGTTTTTCACCTCTAATTGCTGCCTCCACTTTGCCACTGAACCAGCGTTTTTCCCGAAGTTGTTCACTTTCTTGACTGTGGAACTGGGGTTTTAAGCTATCTAATAATCTCTCCTTCAAGAATTCCCACATTTCATTCCCTTTTTTCTGTCTACATTTTTCCTCCCAATCAGTTAAGATGATAATTTTGCTCAGCTTTGGGGAATTAGCTCTTTGAAGAACAAAGTGTCTATAGATATTGGTGGCTGAAAACTGTTCTCTGTCCATTTCAATGTAATTTAGTTCCATTCTTTATTTTCCTCTCCTATGTCATACGCTCCCTCTGTCTCTTCTCTAAACGAAACAGTCCCAGAGTTTTCAGTCTTTCTGCATATGGCAAAACCTCCCCATTCTCAGAGCCTATCTCAGAAATGCCCTTTCTATCTGAAGTTGGGATGTTTCACCCGTCAAAGATTTGCTGTTTTTCCACACTCAGATTCTGAGCCACCAGGTGAATGGGGAACTGCCTGCAGCATGGACTCTCTAGCCTGGGTTTCATTGCATTAAGGGGCAATGAGGGATAACCAGTATCCACACTCATGTTTCCTGCTGGTGCATCACCACACTATGGAATGTAGGAATGATAGACACATGCCATCAAATATGGAATTGGCATTAGTAGGGTCAGTTGTTTATAGCTGATTTCTCTGAATAACGAAAATGTCAATTCTTAGTATGTGAAGAGCAACCAATCTGCTTCACCCACGAGAACAGCCCCCAGTACAGCATGCAGTGTCTCATGTTAACATTGTCTCTCCATCCAGGCATTTGTATTGTGATCATCACCCTAGACCCTGGGCACATACAGGAAGTCAGGGGAACATACGGTACATGCAGGAGACACCATTCTGCCTCAGAGTTGGACACCTTCTCCCCTACTCCATGTCAGATTCCAAAAAAAACACAACTTCACCAACCCCTCCACCTTCATCCTGCTGGGCATTCCTGGCCTGGAGGCGGCCCATGTCTGGATCTCCATCCCCTTCTTCACCATGTACGCCATAGCCATCTTGGGGAACTTCACCATCCTGTTCATCTTGAAGACGGAACCAAGCCTCCATGTCTCCATGTCCTATTTCCTCTGCATACTGGCCATCAGCAACCTGGTCAGGTCCATGTCCATCGTGCCCAAAATGCTGAGCATCTTCTGGTTCAATTCCAGGGAGATCAATTTCACTGCCTGCCTCACCCAGATGTACTTCGTTCACTGCTTCTTAGTGATGGAGTCTGAGACCCTCGTAGCCATGGCTTTGGATCGCTACGTGGCCATCTGCCATCCCCTGAGACATTCCACCATCCTGACAAACTCTGTGGTGGCCAAGATTGGCCTGGCAGTGGTGCTGTGTGGCCTCATGCTCATAATGCCCTATCCCTTGCTGGCAAGGCAGCGGCCCTATTGCAGAACCAACATCATTTCTGAGCTGTACTGTGCACATATAGCTGTGGTGAAGCTGGTCTGTGCCGATACCTGTGTCAGTAGTTGCTACAGCCTTTTTGTGCTATTCTGTGTGATGGTTCTGGATGTGATTTTTATTGTTGTGTCCTATATCCAGATTCTCAGGGCCATCTCCAGGCTCCCCACAAAGGACGCCCGGCTCAAGACTTTGGGGACCTGTGGCTCCCACCGCTGTGCCAGTTTAGCCTTTTACATCCCAGCTCTCTTCTCCTCCCTCATGTACTGGTTTGGGCAGAATGTGGCCATATATTTCCACATTCTCATTGTCAACATATGCCTTTTGCTGTCCCCCATGCTGAACCCCATCATCTACGGGGTGAGGACCAGGCAGATCCGGGACAGGCTGCTCTGGCTCTTTACTCATAAAGGGACATAAAGTTTTCTCCTGGTGCTCTGGCTTTCAGACCGAGCTCTGTGCAGAGCTGGCTGGTGACATGGTGCTGGGCCCCCTTCCCTGAGTCACTCACTGGGCAGCCAGAGAGACATTAGACCCTTCCCTGACCTTACTGTGCTGTGTCAGTGCAACAAACTGGAGAATCAGTCTGTGTACAACACATTAACTCATTCGTTTGCCACCTTTCTAACTGCTGGTAACTGGACCCTGTGATTCCCCCTGCCCCCTCATTCCCTTAAGGCCCTGACCTCTGCCCCACATATTTCCCCTAGGCCCCTTCCCATGCCCCACCTAGTCCATTGAAACCCATCCCTTTCTTGGCTGGACTTTCTAGTTCAAAACCAGGCACTTGACAACTCTGGATGGCACCCAGACACAGAAGCCAAAAAATGGATCATCCAGATAAAACCTAGATGGGTGGAAACTCCATTAACTCACCCTTTGTTATAGAAACCATCTGTATCCCCTATGTCTTTGGGCTTTTCCTGTTCTCTGCTCTCACCCACCTTGTATGAAAGGGATGAAGGCTGAGGCAGAGGCATCTCTCTGTGAATAGGTTGGTCACTGACTCTCAGCCCCAGCGAGAGCTCGCCCAGTAGAAGGAGGGAGTAACTGAATTCTAGATAAAAGCCGTTTTCTCCAGCTTCTCTGCAGAGGGGCGAGCATGGAAGAAATGGAACCTCCCCAGAAGAGGAAACAGAGAGAGGAAGTGTTGGTCCAGCCTTTCAAAAACGCAGAGACTGGATGAGCCAGAAGAAGCTGGGGCAGGAGAGAGGCACCAGGGCAGCAGAGGAGACTCTTTGGTTGCGGGGCTCTGGCTGCAGCAGAGACGGGTTCCAGCTGGAGGAGAAGCCAGGAGTTCCAGGCCTCTGAACATCCTGGAGAGCTCTGACAAATCCCAAAGATGCTCCAGGATGATGTGGACAAAATAATGCATATTGGAAAACATCGTCCCAACCAGATGTATAAAATGATGGGGTCTAAATTGTAGCCAATAATTTTAGTTCATTAGTAATTGATTTTGTTGTGTTATGATTAATCAATATGTTATACTATATTTTCACTGTATGTTAATTAGGGTTAAGTTGTGGATTATAGAAGTGTGGGACTGATCCGTATTTAGAGGAACCAAGTACCAGACATGAGTAGGGCAAGCTGGAATGCAAGAGCCTGTAAGCTGAGGCCTGGGAGACTAGTTTAGCTATTAATATAATACAATAATAATTGGAGATATACCAATTTCCTAGAGCTAGAGGGCACCCTGAAAGGTCACTGAGTCCAGCCCCCTGCTTTCACTAGCAGGACCAAGTACTGATTTTTTCCCCAGATCCCTAAGTGGCCCCCTCAAGGATTGAAGGCTCAACCCTTAATTTAGCAGGCCAGTGCTCAAACCACTGAGCTATCCCTCCCCCCGGGGAAGCTTTGGAGATGAGAAATGATGGCATAAGTGACTGGAAAAGAACCCGATGCCCTAAGATTATGGGAAAAGAGGCACTAAGTGATAATATTGCACAAAATTACCCAGAAGTTGAATATTAGATCATAAAAATACCATAAAAGCACGCCTGTCTCAGACATGTGTCTTAATCACAGGATACAGGCTGTGCTTCAATTGTAATGAGAATAACAGGAACTTACCCAACCTATAGAAGATTGGGGGTCCCTTAAGTTTCCAGGGGACACAGACCAATAAGAGAAAAGAGGGTGGACACTTTTATGGACATGCACAGAATGTAGGTTTGGACAGAATCCCATTATAAAAAGGGGATGCCCAGAGTGGGAAAATTCAGCCCCATGGGAGACTCCAGCAGGAACCACCCATCTACTGATGATGGAGCTCTGAGACACCCATCAGACCCTAACACTATTGTTAAGGATGGGAATAGAACTAGATTTGTAACTGGTGCAGAGGTGTGTATAGAATTTCTATAGACTTGGGTAATTGTAACTTCAATAAAACTTATCAAGTAGCCTAGGCTTTGTATGAATGAATGTATGTGTGGTCACTACCTTTGGTGTTTACGTGTTCCTAGAGACTCTAAATTTGAAGCAAGCAGCAGAGTTGACTTTGACTCTGTTAAGATTGAAACTGTAGCCACCGGAGCCGAAGCCACAGTAGTGTAACACATTACAAAATTTACTTTTAATAAAATAAAAGGCTATGTCATGAACAGATAGTTAAGGGTTAATGCCTCTTTTACCTGTAAAGGGTTAAGAAGTTCACCTAGCCTAGCTGACACCTGACCAGAGGAACCAATGGGGGAAGAAGATGGTTCAAAAGGAAGGAGGGAAGTTTCCTCTGTTTAGAGTCAGTTTCAGCCAGAGTGAAAAAGATCAAGGAACCAGCCTCTTGTCAGAGTCCTAAGTTTTAGAAAAGAATAAATAGGTTTATGTTTATTTTCTTTTGTAACTTGTCTACACCCAGAGTCACAGGATAGGTTTGCATTCACCATAAAACACCAACAATTTGCATTTTGCCGACTACCACAGGGTTTTCAAGATTCCCCCACTATTGCACACCGACATGCAGTAGATATGTTGGATCGTCTAAACCAGCAGGAAAGATCGTTTGTCTTCTCCTGTGTTGATGATATTCTGATTTTTGGGGACACCAGGGAACAAGTACAGAAACTTACTGAAAATGTTTTGGCATTAATCCAAGAAACAGGTAATTAAGGTAAATTTAGAAAAAGCACAACTGGTGCAACCACAGGTCACTTACTTAGGTATAGTGATCCGGAAGGAGGGGA
Source organism: Chelonoidis abingdonii (assembly GCF_003597395.2). NCBI lineage: Eukaryota > Metazoa > Chordata > Testudines > Testudinidae > Chelonoidis > Chelonoidis abingdonii. Next base: position 372,941,036 of record NC_133769.1, read on the forward strand.
GGCAAGTGGATCAGCACAAGGTGAAAGTATTACTGGATATGTCCGCCCCTACAGATGTGCACTCTTTACGAGTTCTGCTGGGTGGGTTCAATTTCTTACGGCCGCATATCTATAAATATGCAGAGATCACACTTCCCTTATGGAAGTTACTAAAGCAAAAAACACAGTGGGAATGGGGACCAGAGCAAGAGTCTGCCTTAAATTCCTTAAAGCAAAGGCTGTCACAGCCCCGGCTTTACACTTCCCTGATGACTCAAAGCCCTTTGTTATCAGGCTAGCTGCAAATGAGGTTGTATTGGCAGCTACTCTCTTACAAAACAAGGAGGAAGGCAAACTAGTGCCGGTAGCATATGATTCTAAAAAACTTCAAGGTGCTGAGCTGAATTTTGACCCTTGTGAGCATGAATGTTTAGCAGCTGTTTGGGCAATCCAGGCCTTTGAACCTCTCATGAGCACAGCACCTATCACAATTCAAAGTACTCACACTCCCCTCAAATATATCTTATCTGGCAAGTTGATCGGGAGTAAGGTCTCCAATACACGCATGGCTCAACGAACCCTCATCCTGGTCAATAGAGGGGTTCTTACTGAAACAGTATCTAAACCTGATTTATTGACTCATGCTTTAATTGAAAAAGGGACTAAGCATGAATGTCCCAAGGTTACTTTAGAACAGAGAATTGCACTGGTGGAGGCACCCCCCTGAAGGGATTTAGACACAGCAGGGCAGGAGAAGCATAGCTGGTTTACTGATGGCAGCTCGACAGTAGTTAAAGGGAACCGGGGTATTAAGTATGCTGCCATAAACCTAGAAGAGGAAGTGATTCAAGGGTATTTGGATCATGGCTCAGCACAACATGCGGCATTCCAGGCCATATATCAAGTGTTAAAATTATATGAAACCTCTCCCAGCCCAATCTCTATCTACGCAGATAGTGATTTTGGCATGAACGGGAGACAGGATTGGATGTTTGACTGGCAGCGCAATCATTGGGAGGGAGCAGATGGGAAGGAGCTAGCGTATCTAGACGGGTGGAGGTGGATCCATGCTTGGGTGACCAGAAGCCCCAATCAGTTAAAAATCCGGCACGTTAAAGCCCACAGCAGAGCGCTAAGTGCTGAAGCCACGTGGCACAGCCCAGGCGATGCTCTCGCCCGCAGCACGTATTGGTGAACCGAGCTGGCGAGCTCATTTCTGATACTCTGCTGCCATCTAGCCATGTGAGTGATCATTGCAGCCGAGCTCCGGGACAGACGGAAGGACAGCAGCTGCTTAGCGTGGCACATCAGTTCATGCATCAGGGGATAGCTGGGACCTTCAGAAGGCTAAGGCAGGGAGCAGACTGGGAAGGGGTGGAGGATGATGTAAGAACATGGTGCAAAATTGTGTGCGCTGTGCTAATGACAAAACTTGTCCCCCGCACTGTCAACCCATGATGCACCAGAGACAGGTGGGACCATGGCGCAGAATACAGATGGATTTTATTGATAAGTTGCCCAGACGTGAAGAAGGATTCCGATATTTTCTGGTTATTATAGATTTGTTTTCTGGATGGGTGGAAGCATTCCCCACTAGGGATAACAGTGCTAGGACTGCAGCTAAAAAGCTCTTCACTGAAGTGGTTGCAGATATGGAACCCCGGAGGTTACAGACTCAGATAATGGAAGTGCATTTGTGGGGCAAATTTTCACAATGATGTTACAAGCCCAAGGGATCACCCAGGAATCCCACATCCCATACCGACCCCAGTCCTCTGGCCAGTGGAAAGGAGGAATCGCACCATTATAGAGGCACTGTGAAAAGGAGTAAACCATACTGTAAGGACTGGCCAGAGAAACTTCCTCTAATCTTAGCTGCCATTCGCAGTAGTGACAGGCTGAGAACTAAGATCCAGCCACATCAAACTCTTTTTGGACAACCAATGGAGTTAATGATTGCTCCTGAACATTTTACTGTACACCCAGAGGATCATCCTACAGCCACCCAGAATGATTATTTCCAATGGCTAAAACAATTACAAGAGGATAAAATCACATTACAGTACAGGATCAATCAGGCTATTGAACATATAAATGAGAAAATGCAAAAACAAAGCATCAATGAACCCACTTTATGGGAAGCTGGAGATCGAGTAATGTATTTAAAATTGGGTAAGAAGGATCACACCTTAGAATCTAAATGGGTAGGTCCATAGTCCATAGTGACCGTCTCAGCCCTCTGGTAACCGCAGTGAGAAAGATGGGAAACTCAAATGGGTGCATGTATCCCAGAGAAAACTGTTTTCTTAATAGCATGTGCTTCATCCCTTGTAGGTGTCACTGTCATCGAATCCCTTAGAAGGAATCTGGAGAGCTTCAGCTAATTGCCTCCAACTGGAATCCTGGTATCATCAACTAAACAACAATTTTATTTCCCTCTCACAAACTGTGCAAGCGTTTACAGGAGAACACCGGTGGAAGCGGATTGAAGGACATAACAAAAATGTTACTATTTTGGGAATTCCTGGCACAATTATTCACCTTGGGAACATCCAATGCGCTTTGGGGAAATCCAGTGGTTTAATTTTACCACTGGAAACCAGATCCAAATTGTACCAATATCTAACCATATATTACACGGACCCTTTGAACTACTTACATTACATGTCTGGGTAAATATCACACCCTATGACCATGATTGTATATTTGAGGTTAGCTCACCCACCTAGCCTATAATAGATTACAATCATCATTGTCACCCCATCCTCCCTGGACACCATACATCCCCACCCTTTAAACCAGGACCCCTAGAGACTCAGACAATAACAGTATGGGTGAATGAAACCAAATTAGTAGGAAGTACAACAGTACTGTTTTTAAATTGTCCACAACCCATAAAAGTACCCCGTCCTTATTTGCTTAAGATGCAGCCTCCCATAGAGGCACAAGTGGTGCCATTAATTGTAACCTTACACCTTTCAATAAACTGGACCAGGAATAATTTTACTCTAACTCAGCCAGAATGTGCACACTATAGCTCCCCGCTATTTGAAGCATGGTTCAAATCCTTACAGCCAGAACATCCCTTCCCTCTCCAGCGACGAGGTATAACAGATACCTTGTTAGGAGATCTAGGAGCAGGGACTGGAATTCTGAATTCGGTAGATCTAGAAGCACTGAAAAATAAGGCCAGTGTGGTAGAAACATTGCATCATACTATTGTACAAGGGCAAGAGCACCAGATCACTGAATTGGTACAAACTGGGGTAGACACAATGAACTTGCGAAGGCAGACTTGGAAACATGTTAACCACGCATTCTGGGCTCAATATGCCACCATGAGGGACATAACGAACAAAACAACGTTAGCTTTGTGGTGTTCTGAACAATAAATATTAGCTATTATGCTAACAGAGAGGGAAATGGACTGGGTATGAGCTAAAGATATGACAGTCTTAACTGCTTTGGTGACAAAACATGAAAATAACCTTTTCCTCCCTTATGTTTCTGGATGGTACAAGCAGGGCCGTCCTTAGGATTTATGGTGCCCTAGGAGAGATTATTAAACTGGTGCCCCTGAGCCTGTCTTGCTCTGAGCAGCACAAACATAAGCTTACTGTATTGGAAAACTTGCCACACGCATGTTATTAAAACCAGTTTAACTTAATGAAGCACACTGTAATGCTGATGGACTAGCACTAAAAAGCAGCACTATAGAAAAAATTCTGATTTGACAGAATGATGCAAATAATATAATGTTTTAAATTTGTCAACATTTTATTGGAAATTTATATGAAGAGGTATTGAAATAAGGATTAGTTTTTAATTAAAAGCAATCTGTCTGGCTTTTTTGGCTGCAAAATCAGTAATAATGTCATCGTAGACAAAAGACACTGTGTCATTCGACTGTAAGACTAGCAGAACGTTCAATGTTTCCTGCTCATTGAGAGAGAGATAGTTTTTTAATAGCTTACGTTTGAAAAACATCCATCTCCTGATGCTCATTTACCGATTTGTCAGTAGAATATGGTGGCAAGTTTGTAGTATGATATTGAACTGTACAATGTCATCATTGATTTTGCATGTGGAAACAACTAATTCTCATAACAGTTCAAGTCCTTTAAATCAAAATGATCCATGTGCTTCGAGGCTCTCTAGGTCAGGGTCCACAAATTGTGGCGCGGTGCATGGACCACGGGCTTCTCAGTGCACCTGCATACTGGCAGAGGAGGACACTGCCGAAATTCGCCGAAATCGGCAGCATTTGCGAACGCTCTGGTATGGAATGAACATAGAGACTCTGCTGAGAATTTCGGAGCATTATCGTGGATGTCCACCACAGCACGACAGCCTTCATCTGCGCCGCCAGAAACAAATTGGGGAGCACTGCTTCTAGGTTCTTGCACTTTGTCAAACGTGCTCTTGTTTTCTATTGTGAATAGTCCTGCTAGACGTTGCATGAGTGAGACCAGGCGACAGCGGTTGAATGGTCAGCGGGGTCTCCGCGCAGCCTGCTAGCCTGCTGCAGCCTGGGTTCCTTGGCTCCAGGCCACAGTGGGTGCGAGTGGGACTGGAGCTGAGACCGACGATATGGGCAGCACCGGAATTCCCAGAGGCGGTGTGGCAGCCTGTCAGCCACCTGCGATGTCATCAAAAATCAGCTCGGGCCAACTTGGCATTCGAGGTGCTGCCCCTGCCTATCGCATAGTAAGGCGATGACATATTACAGTTGTGGAAAGCCTATTTAGCAGTACAGGGCTAGGACAGCTCAACATTTTTGTTCTTCTGATAGAACATGTCACTCCGTTCCCATACCAAATTGTCACAAATAATTGCAAAACTTAATTTTCTGTTATGGCTAAGATATTGATTTAAAAAAAATATTGAAAGTAGATTCAGGATTCTTAGCAAAGCTTTTTCGTCAACAAATTGCTCAATATGAATCAAATGGCAAAACGTATGTTTATGTTGGTCACCCTCCAACTGCTGGTCAACAGCTGCAGTAAAAGAGGAGTGGTGATAAACTGACGTATTGGTGGTGCAGAGTGGCAAAGCAAGCAATATACCACCAGGTCCGTAATGAATTGGGCACCACAGAGCTACCGGACAAGGTGAGTTACACAGCTTGATCTCAGGGACAAGGCACATGGACCCAGCAGCCATCTGCTGTGCCGTCCTTCATGATGAGACGACTGCAAGTTCGGGTGAAAGACGTGCTACCACTTAGGGTGACCAAGACAGATGTCGATTTTATAGGCCATTGATATTTGGGTTTTCTTCTTATGGCCAATTAACACCTAGGGTGAGCCAGACAGAGTGGAAAATCAAGGGTGGGAGTGGGGGGCTAGGCTATATAAGAAAAAATCCAAAAATTGGGAGTGTCCTAATAAAAGTGGGACATCTGTCACCCTACGCAATCCGGTCTGTTTTCAACACGTGCTACTGCTACCAGCCCAGCCATGGTGATGCAAACACGGTGCCTGCGAGAAGTGAGTTTACTTCCCTGTACTCCTCAGCAGTAAGCAGCAGCCTCAATCCACACAGCCCTACCAAATCAGCCTGAGCAGCCATCACGCCGGGGAAGAGTCAACCTCAGAGTCATAGGCGGCAGTGTTTGTATAATTTTTGGTGGTGCCAAAATGTGTGCCCTGCCCACACCCCGTGCCTAAGCGATAATAATGAAGCTTAAACGTGCTCGCACCTACAAGATTACAAAGGGTCATTAAAAAGTAAAGTCAGAAGACAGCTACTTTGCCGTTTATATACGTGTATTATATATGTTGTACTGATGTTGGAAAATATGTGGGAATGTGCTATTGTTTCTCTGAATATCTGTGGGTGCTCAGTTCCCTGCCAGGTGCCAATTGAAGGTGCTTGAGGAAAAGAGAATCAGTAAGTAGCACAAGGCTAGAAGAGGGAGCGTCAGTTTTGAGCTGGATAGGAAATGGGTAAGGCAACATTGGTCTAGGCGTCTCACTCTCCAAATGCGACTATGACGAGGGTGCCTGTTTTCCGTCCTCAACTTATTTAACTGTGATCCTTCGTCAATAAACCTTCGTTTACTGGACTGGCTGAGTTGGGGGTGCAGGGACCTTGGTTGCCCAGAACTGCTGGGCAGACCGCGGAAGTGGCAGGTTGGAAGGGATGCTGAATGCTCTGAGTGTGCAGACCCAGGAAGGTAGAAGGCTGCTTGCTCTGGAACGTCGCTCAGAGAGAGAGCTCCCGCAGAGTCTGACTCGGCTTTGTATGGAGTAGTTCCAAAGCATCCACCGATGCCCTTCACACCACACTTCCCTGGAAGTCCAAACAGGCTACACTGACACTCCTCTCCTCTGGTTCGTCTGTCTTTTTCGCAGCAGAGTTAGGACAGGCCACTATCTCTTTGTTCCCAACACTTCAGTTGTGCCAGTTGCAGGAGACGCAACAGGCATCAGTTGCCCGGAGACGGGCATTCTCATGTGGAGACGCTACCTGGCACTCTAGGGCTCTACAACAATCACACACCCTTATCCCACCATCTAGATCCTTGAGAAATGCATAGGGGAAACTGAGGCACCCACACAGTAGTCAGAGAAAACATTAAGAACATTCCCACTTTGTAACACTTGTATACTTTAAAGGGTGTAAAATAATCAAGTATTGTGCTAAACACAATGATACTCCAACTGACCACCAAATTTAAGTTGCACGTTTTTCCCCTCAAATGAGGGCTCTGGGATGGGGCTGGGATGAGAGGTTCACACTGCAGCAGGGTGCTCAGGGTTGGGGTGCTGGGAGCGCAGGCTCTGGGTGGGGCAGGGCTGGGGATAAGGAACTTGGGATGCAGACAGGCTGCCCCAGGGGTAGGGCCAGAGAGGACTCTCCCCCCTCCTTACTGGCAGAAGCAAGCTCCAGGGGAGGGACCCCTCTTCTCCCCCCTCCCCCCAGCCGCGGCACACTCACTCTGCACCACGGTCACTGCACATGCTCCTAGGGACTCTCTCAGGTCCAGAAAGCCCATTCGCCTCCCCTAGGATGGCTACCGGGGCAGGGGGTTGCCACCATGTGTGGCCTCCCCACCCCTGCTGCTGCCACTGGGTGCCGGGGGAGAGAGCTCCCAAGCATGTGTGCCCCTCCTTCCCGCTCCTCTCTCCCTCTTCCCCTCCCCTGGTGCTCCTACCTGCCACTGAGCTCTACAGCCTTAGGCAAAAGCAGCACAAACAAAGGGAGAGACACTGGCTGTTTTCTTTCAGGCAGGGAAGCTCCGAGGCGGGGACAGGGGAGAAACCCAGCTCCAAATATTGGTGGAGCGCAGCCCCCAGCCTTGAATATTCCTGGTGCTTGAGCACCTCGAGCCCAGCCCCTGCAGGTGAGTTCCTTCCCGCACCCCTTCCCAGGGACTTCCCAGCAGCCAATCCCCTCCCTCAGACTGTGCTGCATTCGGCTCTCTCTAGGACCCAGCAGCCTCCACTGCTTCCCGTCTGTCCAGGCTCCCGGCAGAGCGGTGCCCCCAGGCAGAGTGGTACCCTACGTGGCTGCCTATTCTGCCTATGGCTAAGGACGGCCCTGGGTGCAAGGCCCTGGAATCAAATGTGTACACATCCAACCCCACAAATATAAAGTTACTCTGTGGCCCTTCATAGCCCTCCCAGTTCTCCAGGGCAGACGTCCCTGGGCTCCTCGATTGGTGGGAACATATTTGAACGAACAAGGGGAAATCATAGACGGTCGCTTGTGTTCCAGGTGGACTGCACAACAATGGGTATGTCCTACCTTACCAAAATTAGAAAAGCCCTGCTCCTTACAACATAAAAGTTTGGCAGCTTGTTACTGGGATGAACTAGATAACAGTACCACAAGAGTGTATTTTGATAGGAAAAGTTGTGTCTGTGCCATTGGATTAGAGAAGCTTGTCTGGCAAGACAAATACATGTCAGAATCACCAGTAGAAGAGTGTATGTGTAACAGAACTCTGTTAAAAACTCCCACTCTAACCCATTACTTCCCATCTCATGAGGATAAAAGAACTAACACACCGGATACCAGTAATATTCTAGACTTTAACTTGTCAATTGGACAACTCTGTAAAAACTAATGCAGGAAAATAAACAAATTAGCCAACTGACTGAAACCACACGGACCCAGGTTCAGACACACAGTTTGGCTATTTTACATCAGGGATCTGAAATATTAAGAGTATCTGCACAAGCAGAACAAATCACGACGCACCATTGGTCTGATATTATAAAGGGATGGTCCCCCTCTGCTCTTCAACTTTAACAATTCTGTTACATCCAATTGTTGTTTTCTTTATTCTGATCAGTTTAATGTTCATTATAATGTGTGGTGGGTGCTGCTGGATGAAAAGGCTGTATTTTAAGCTAAAACCACAAGCTCACATTATTTTCCAATATGTAGCCTTAAAACAATTACATAAAGTGTGACCCATTCAATACCCCTGGATCGAAAGGTCAAAAGGGGCACAATGTAGAACTGATGTGAATGAAATTGGTTTTAGTTATTCACTGTATCATTGTAACTCCTGTTCACCATTTCATTACACTTGCCATTTTGCCTACATTGTAACTTCTGTGCACTAGGGACAATTTCCTGGTGCAAATGCTGGAAGAACCAACTAGGGGCAGAGCTCTTCTTGACCTGCTGCTCACAAACAGAGAAGAGTTAGTAGGGGAAGCAAAAGCGGATGGGAACCTGGGAGGCAGTGACCATGAGATGGTCGCATTCGGGATCCTGACACAAGGAAGAAAGGAGAGCAGCAGAATATGGACCCTGGACTTCAGAAAAGCAGACTGACTCCCACAGGGAGCTGATGGGCAGGATCCCCTGGAGCGCTGTACTTACCCACAACACAGACACAATTCTTTCCATTCAAATACACCTTGGTGGTAGAATTGTCCATTTCGTCCCAGAAACATGTAGCTAGTTCCCTGTTTTGGAGGGAGAATGGTTCCTCCAAGGCAGGGAGTGTGGGGCACACCCACTGTTGTGGGGACCACACCTCACACCCTCTATGGTCCACCCTACCCCTTTAACACTCAGGTATGTTCCAGCTAGCTGGGAACCCAGATATGTTGTCCTTGGATACTGGCAGGGCTGGAAATGGCCAAATAGCCATAGTTTGCTCTTAGTGCTTGGTATAAATGTGATGGTTTGTACCATCCAGCAATATATGGCGTAAATAGATGACTTTGATGTTGTGTCAATAAAGGGGCTAGGACCTATCCTTGGCCCTCACCCAGTCCATGGCTTTGATTCAAAGATCGAAAGAGAAATATTAACATTTAGGAAGACACTTGCGTGAAATAGTAGTATTGTCTGTGTGTCTCTGGGAAGGTTGTGATAACCTGTGTCTGAGCTGTTAATGGGTAAATTACCCTGTGCTAATTGCCAGGATGTTTGGGAGAAGGAGTTAAGCCTATTGTTTTCTCAGGCCGAGAGGCTGCTGGAAATGTATAAGAACCTGGGACACAATCCTGCTTCATCTCAGATCTACTTTGGGTTTCAAGAGGGGGAAACCTTAAGCCACAAGGATTGAGATCCCCAGTCACTGACTGGAGTCACCCTGAATATGGACATTGGACTATAACCTCTGGACTATTTCTAAAAGGACTTTTGGCTACTACAAGCTCATCTCTGCCATGTATCTGAACCTCAAGAATTGAATTCAAGTGTGTATTTAATCTTTTAAGCAACACTCTCTTTTTTTTTATAAATAATTAGCTAGTTGATAAGAATTGGCTATAGCATGTATTCTGGGCAAAGATCTAAGTTATAATTGACTGAGTGTGTTGCTGATCCTTTGGATTGGAAGAACTTTTCTTTTATATGATTGAGATAAGATTTTCAGAAATCATCATCATATGTTTGAACAGGTGTGCTGGACGAAGGCCTGAGGCTGGCATTTAAGAAATGCATTTTCTTTTGTGCTGGTTTGTAATCTAAGTATTGAATATCCACCAGCGTTTGGGTTGCTGCCCCATAATTGAGTGACTCAACGCGGCAGCATCGTTACATGGTGGCAGCGTGCTGGATCCACAGAGCCAGGTCAATGAAGCTTGGGTCGAACCCCACGCAATCAAACTGGAATTTTGGGATTGAGAGTTTGGTGGTTAAAGAGCAGTTGCAATGAGTGAGCAAAGAGCATATGAGGCCTCGACAGAAAAGCCTGGAAGATTTGTGCGGAATAGAAAGATTGGTGGGTTTAGAAAGAAAGCTATAAATCAAGAACTGAGAGATTTGTTAGTGGCCAGTGATCAGCAGGCAGAGCACAGCCCTTACCTGATGCTACAGAAGTTGCAGAAGCAAGTAAAATGCAAAAGGCAGAAATAACCTCAAGCGCTGAGAAATCCTGCAGCTGGAACTTAATCACAAACTGGCAGAAATTCATGAGAGAACAAGCCTGGGGCCAGCTAGAAGAAAAGCCGTCAAGGGGCCTGGAGTGCTGGACCGCTGAGGAGAAAGCGTGCGACAGAGCCACAGGACTCAGCCACGTCTACGCTACGGATAATATCGAATAGCTAATATCGGTTTTATAAAACTGATATTATAAATTCGATTTCATGCGCCACACTAGGCACAGTAATCGGCGTTGTGTGTCCATGGCGAGGCTAACGTCGATTTCTGATAAGCGTTGCATGTGGTGAGTCTTCTCGTAGCTATCCTATAGTTCCCGCAGTCTCCCCCGCCCCTTGGAATTCTGGTTGAATCATTATTGTCGCGGGTGGTTCTGGGTAAATGTCGTCAGTCATTCCTTCCTCCGGGAAAACATCAGGCTGACAATCGCTTTGCGGCCGTTTTTCCCTGGATTGCCCTGGCAGACGTCATAGCAGCGCAACCGATGGAGCCTCAGTCGTTTTTTTTTTTCCTAGCACCGTATGTGTACCTGGCGCTGCGGCAGAGCGATACTCCAGCGCTACACAGCAAGCATTCATTTGCTTTTGCATATAGCAGAGATGGTTACAAGTTGTTCTGTACTGTCTACTGCAGAGAAAACTGGCATGAAATGACGGTTATCTCTGCTCTTCTATATTGTCTGCTGCTATATGAGTCGCCCCTGGCAAATCGGCCGGGCGCAATGCAAAAGCAAAATGGGGATTGACTCCCTGAGTCAATCCCTCCCTTATGGTTTCTAAAATAGAGTCAGCCTGCCTAGAATAAGGGCAAGTGTATAGAGGACCAGTGTATCAGAAAGCACAGACGCTCCGTGTCAGTATTCACAGGGGTGCCCTGCAACACCCCACCTGTTGCTCCCTTCTCCCAACCTTCCTGGGCTACCATGGCAGTGTCCTGCCCATTTGATCATGAATAGTAAATTAAGAATGCAGGAATAAGAAACACTGATTAGTGACAATAAAATGAGGGGGAGGCAGCCTCCCGGCAACGATGATAGTCCAGGCAGGACATTAAGTGTGTGGGGGAGAGGAACACAGCATCCGCACGCTGCTATGACAGTCCAGAATCTTTTTTACACAGGAAAGGGAGGGGCTGAAGCCCCAGTTGCTATGATGAAGCGTATTACGCATTCTGTCTGCTAGTGGAGTAACCAGGGAATGACGCCTCATGTCAACATGTAATATTCATGAGACCAGGTTACTAGTCCTACTGCACCGTCTACGCCAGAGGAGAGTGAGAGGAGAGGAGCGGATACTGCTCTTCATCGCTGCAGCATCGCGTTACCACAGACACTTCAGTACAACATAGGGTGGACATTGAAAGAAGTCAAGAAATGATTTCTTTCCCTTCCTTTCACGGTGGTGGGGAGGGGAAGAAACTGAGAGCTATTCCCGAATCACGCCAGACACTGTATTAACCACAGACATTGGGAGCTCAGCCAGAAATGCAAATACTTCTCAAGAAGCTCGCTGTGGGACTGTGGGATAGCGAGAGTCCCATGTACCGTTTTCTCCATCGCATTGAGCGTCCATCTGAGTCCCTGGCTTTCCGCTTTACGCTATGCACGCAGTGATGTGTAGCCTGGAATTTTTCAATACGTTTGGCATTTCGTGTTCTGTAACGGAGCTCTGATAGAACAGATTTGTCCCCATACAGCGATTAGATCCGTACTCCTCGTCCATGCTGGAGCTCTTTTGGATTTGAGACTGCATCGAGCCACCGTGTTGATCAGAGCTCCACGCTGGGCAAACAGGAATGTAATTCAAAAGTTCGCGGTTTTCCTTGTTTACCTGCCCCTGCACCGAGTTCCAGATTGTGTCCAGAGCTGCATGGTCACTGTGGATACCCTCCGAGCGAATACGTTCCTCACACTAACTGTAATCCGAACTGTTAATATCGAATTTAGTCTACTCCTCTCGTCGGGGAGGAGTACAGAAATCGATTTAAAGAGCCTTTATATCGATATAAGGAGTTGTAGTGTGGACGGTACATTAATCGTAATGATTTAAACGCGTAGTGTAGACTGGTCTCATCAGATGCAACAGGAGACAGCAGAAACAGCAGAACTGGTATCCACTTGAAAGTCCCATGCTATAACTATTGTTGCTATGTGGGTTACTCTGGCAGGTTTCTGTGTGTAACCAGTTTTGCTAATGGCCAGGAGAGGGGAGTCTAACCGTGGTCGGTAATAGCTGTTTGTCGTGCAGAAAGCAGTGCGTCTGTGAGTGAGTTTCTGAATGTCTGTCTAACGTCTCAGGGCTTGGCTACATTTGAAACCAAAGCGCTGCCGCGGGAGTGCTTTGAAGTGTAAGTGTAGTCCAGCGCAGCGCTGGGAGAGAGCTCTCCCAGCCCTGCACGTACTCCACATTCATGGGGTGTAGCTCCCAGCGCTGTGGCACTGTAATACACTGACACTTATGCAGCGTTGTACTTGCTGCATCAGGGCTGTGTTTTTTCACACCCTGAGCGAGAAAGTTGCAGCGCTGTAAAGCATCAGTGTAGCCAAGGCCTCAGAAGTGAATCTGGAGTAAAATCAAGCACAGAAAGATCTCATGCAGGAGAATGTTTCTTCAGGACAAATCAAG
>NC_133769.1:372954091-372955085 GCF_003597395.2 Chelonoidis abingdonii
ATGTATCTGAACCTCAAGAATTGAATTCAAGTGTGTATGTGTATTAATCTTTTAAGCAACACTCTCTTTTCTTTTATAATAAATTTTAGCTAGTTGATAAGAATTGGCTATAGCATGTATTCTGGGCAAGATCTAAGTTATAATTGGACCTGAGTGTGTTGCTGATCCTTTGGGATTGGAAGAACCTTTTCTTTTATATGATGAGATAAGATTTTCAGAAATCATCATCATATGTTTGACAGGTGTGTCTGGACGAAGGCCTGAGGCTGGGCACTTTAAGGAAACTGCATTTCTTTTGTGCTGGTTTGTAAATCTAAGTATTGGAATATCCACCAGCGTTTGGGATTTGTCTGCCCCCTAATTGAGTGACCTCAACCGGGCAGCATCGTTACAGTGGTGGCAGCGTGCTGGGATCCACAGAGCCAGGTCAATGAAGCTTTGGGTCAGAACCCCACGCTATCCAAACTGGAATTTTGGGATTGAGAGTTTGGTTGGTTAAAGAGCAGTTGCAATGAGTGAGCAAAGAGCATATGAGGCCCTCGACAGAAAAGCCCTGGAAGATTTGTGCGGATAGAAAGATTTGTGGGCTTTAGAAAGAAAGCTATAAATCAAGAACTGAGAGATTTGTTAGTGGCCAGTGATCAGGAGGCAGGAGCACAGCCCTTACCTGATGCTACAGAAGTTGCAGAAGCAAGTAAAATGCAAAAGGCAGAAAATAACCTCAAGCGCTGAGAAATCCTGCAGCTGGAACTTAATCACAAACTGGCAGAAATTCCAATGAGAGAAGCAAGCCTGGGCCCAGCTAGAAGAAAAAGCTCGTCAGGGGCGTCTGGAGCTGCTGACCGCTGAGGAGAAAGCTCGACAGAGGCAACAGGAGACTCAGGCCACGTCTACGCTACGGGATAATATCGAATTAGCTAAAATCGGTTTTATAAAACTGATATTATAAATTCGATTTCATGCGGCCACACTAGGCACAGTAATTCGGCGTTGT
>NC_133769.1:372976105-373005232 GCF_003597395.2 Chelonoidis abingdonii
GTGAAATAGCCTCCCGCACGTCCATGATAGTCCAGGGCAGACATTAAGTGGTGTGGGGGAGAGCGCAAGCACAGCCATTCCCGCTGCTTATGACAGTCCAGAATCTTTCTTTACACAGGAAAGGGAGGTGGCGAGCCCCCAGTATGCTATGATGAATAGTTATTAACCATCTGGCCGTCTAGTGGAGTAACCAGGAAGGGACCGCCCTCTGTACACATGTTGTCTTCATGAGACCGGTACTAGTCCTACTGCACCGTCTACGCCCAGGGAGAGGTGAGAGGAGAAGGAGCGGATACTGCTCTTTCACGCGCCAGCATCGCTCTACCAGTCCAGCATTCATACACAGATGGACATTGAAAAAGTCAGAAATATTTCTTTCCCTTTCCTTTCACAGGGTGGGGGGGGGAGGGGAAGATGAGTAAGCTATTCCCCGAATCACCCAGCACTGTATTTGAACATACACAACATTGGGAGCTAGCCAGTGCAAATACTTTTCAGAGACTCGCTGCTGACTGTGGGTGCATAGCTGAGTCCTCAGTACCCCTCATCAGTTAGACCGTCCATCTGAGTCCCTGGCCCGTTCGCGCTTGTCACGCGTGATGGTATACCTGGTGAGATTGTATCTTCAATAACGCTTTGCCATTCGTGGTCTGAATAACGAAGCTCTTAGAACAAGATATTGATCTCCCCATACAGCGAGTAGATCCACGTAATCTCCCATACGGTCCAATGCCTGGACTCTTTTTGGATTTTGAGACTGCATCGACCACCCGTTGCGATCAGAGCATCACGCTGGAACAGAAATGGTAATCAACAAAGTTCGCCGGGGCTTTTCCTGTTACGCTGCCCGCTGCATCCCGAGTTTCAGATTGCTGTTCCAGAGCTGTCAGTGTTGCATGTGGATACCCCCGTGAGGCGAGTTAAGCGTCGATTTCCGCCACACTATACTGTAATCCGAATGTTAATATCGAATTTAGTGCTACTCTCTCGTCGGGGAGGAGTACAGAAATCGATTTAAAGAGCCCGTTTTATATCGATTAAAGGGAGGTGTAGTGGGACGGTACAGCGTTAAATCGATTTAAACTGCGTAGTGTACCTGGTCTCATCAGATGCAACAGGAAGACAGCCAGAACAGCAGAACTTATCCACTTTGAAAGTCCAGTGTACTATGTTGCTATGTGGGTTGCTACTCGGGCAGGCGTCCTCTCTGTGTGTAACCACGTTTTGCTATGGCCGGAGAGGGGGAGTCTAACCGTTGGTGGTATAGCGTTTGTCTGTGCTAAGAAATGCAGTGCGTCTGTGAGTGGGCTTTCTGCATGTCTGTTAACGTCTCAGGGCTTGGCCTACATCTTGAAAGCATTCAAACGCTGCCGCCTGGGAGTGCTGACAGTGTAAGTGTAGTCGCAGCGCCACGCCTGGGAGAGAGCTCTCCCCAGCCCTGCACGTACTCCAATCTCTATGGTAGTAGCTCCAGCGCCTTGTGGCACTGTTTACACTGCACTTTGCACGTGTAACGTGCGCTGCACTCAGGTGCCTGTGTTCTTTTCACACCCCCTCTCGAGCGAGAAATTGCAGCCGCTGTAAAGCATCCAGTGTAAGCAAGGCCTCAAAGTGATCTGGTAGTTAGAATCAAGCCACAGAAGAAGGATCTCATTGGTCAGGAGATGTTTCTCAGGAGGCAGATCAAGTGGAGTGGTCAGTTTTTGTACTTAAAGTGCTCACAGGATCTTTTCAGGGGGGAATGAAGGGCAAGAGAGGGCGCCACAGGGGCTGATTAGTAAATACAGTATTCCATTGACACTGATCACATGATCGGTGCGGCTCAGAACCAGCGCTCCAAGCGCAGGGGCGCTCATACCAGTCACCCGTATAGGGCGGCGAGTCAGGGCTGCTTTCGGCAGCTTGCCTGTTGAGGGCCGCTGGGTCCCGCGGCTCGGTGGCCTCTCCCGCAGCCTGCAGGAGGACGCCGAAAAAAACACGGTTACTCACCTTTGTAACTGTGGGTTCTTCGAGAGGTGTTTGCTATTATCCATTCCAGTAGGTGTAAGCGCCGCGCGTGCACGCTTCTTCGAAGACTTTACCCTTAGCAACTTCCAGCGGGCCGGCAAGTCACCCCCTAGAGTGTCGCCGCCGATGCGTGTATAATATACCCTGCCGGCCCACCCGCTCTCCCATTCTTTTCTTTGCCGGCTACTCCGAGCAGTGGCGGGAAGGAGGGCGGGTGTGGAATGGATATGAAGCCACAAGCTCAAAGAAAAAAACAACAGTTACACAAGGTGAGTAACCGTCTTCTTTCGAGTGATTTGCTCATATCCTCCAGTAGGTGATCCCCAAGGCCATTATCCTAGGACGATATGGTCGGAGTGAAGAGCGTAGCGTGAACACGGCAGAGCGAAGGCTCATAATCCCTGGTACCGTTGGACAGGGCATAATGGGAACGAAGTTTGTGTGCACAGTAGGACCAGGTTCGCTGCCCTGCTCGATTTCGGATGCGGGAACTCGCATAGGGAATGCCGCTTGTGATGCTTGGGCCCTATAGAGTATTGCACTGTCACATTGCCCGACGGGAGAGCCGCCAGGTCGTTAGACAGGCCCGTATTGCAGGACGTCACCACGGGTGATCCTCTCGAGAGACAGGCAACCCCTTAACCCAGGTCAGCATATGGCACAAAAAAGCTGGTTGATTTGCGTAACGGGGCTTGCGCCGTTTCTATTATAAAAGGCAAGCACCCCTACTTACGTCTAAGGGGAGTGCAACGCTGCTCCGGGAGGATGAGGTTTCAGGAAGAATCGGTAGGAATGTCCTGAGTTGACATGAAAGGCGAGACAATTGGAGAAAGGCGGAGGCGCAGCCTCCTTAGTTGTACTTTGTTCGCGATGGAACACCGTATACGGGAGTCCATCACGAGGAGCGCGCAGCTTGACACACGCTAGCAGGAAGTGCATGGCCACCAGAATGCCGTCTTCCAGGACAAGTAGAGGAGGGAACGACGTAGCCAGGGTGTCAAACGGGGAGACATAAGATGGACAACACCAAGGTTTCAGATCCCAAGAGGGGGCTGGCGGTTGGACCTGGGGTAGAGACGTCCAGACTTTAAGGAATCTAGCCACCATGGGGTGTGAGAAGACAGAGCGCATCGCTCCGGGTGAAGGTAGAGATAGCCGCTAAGCTGAAACCGGAGAGAGGACACCGCCAGCCTTGTGCTTGACGACCGAAGGTAATCGAGGGAGTGATTGGGATGAAAATCGTTGGGTTGAAAGCGCCTTCCACGCACCAGCACTTAAGCGTTTCTACTTGGCTGAGTACGTCGTCCTCGTGGCACGACTTCCTACTTCCCAGAAGCACCTGCCCACACTGGTGAGAGTAGCAACTCGGACCTAGTCAGCCACACAGGGAAGCCAGGCTGAAGAGGTGCAGAGAGCGGAAGGTCCGTGACGAAGCCGGCGCCGTGGTCCTGCGTGATCAGTCCAGGTGAGAGGCTAGGGAACGGCGAATACCGACAGGTCCAGCACGGAGAGAACCCAATGCTGCCGGGGCCAGCGCCGGCAAGCGATCAGAATCAAGTGGGCCCTGTCCTCTGTGCACCTTCAGAAGGACTGTGAGATCAATGGAAACGGAGGGAAGCATAGAAGAGGTGCGTCACCCAGGAATCAGAAGGCGTCTGCAACAAGCCCGCTTCGCGACCTTTGGAAGAGCAGAACATCGCACTTTCTGTTTCCTGCGGACAGGAAAGAGGTCCGTATGGGATGCCCCCCCTCCGGAGAGTGCCCAGGGCGAGTCCGGGCAAAGGGACCACTCGTGGGAGAAAGGAACCGGCTGAGCCATCCGCCAGCGGTTATTCCGAACCCGGGAAAAGGAAGCAAAACTAGCGTGAACAGTGGGCTATGCAAAAAGTTCCCACAAGCATGCCTCCTGACAAAGAAGAGGAGACTCCGTAACCGCCCTGCTTGTCTTACAGTAGTATTACCGTCATGTTTGTCGGTTAAAACCGAAACACAGCGGACTTGGATCTGCTGATGGAAACCCTGACAAGCAGGCAGACCGCCCCTCAATTCGCGCATGTTGATATATAGGGCTGAGTTCGGAGGAACCAGCCGGCCCTGGGCCGCGCAGGGCACTAGTCGAGCTCCCATCCCAAGTCCGAGGCGTCATTGTCAGGGACAGCGAGGCTGGGCGGATGGACCGGAAGCCCTGCACACACGACGGAACCGATGCACCACTGGATGAGTGTGAGGACGTCCTGAGGAATCGTGATAACTACTGATACTAACGGGCGTCCTGGACGACGGTGAGCTGAGATCGAGCCGCAGGACTGGACGGGGCGTAGCGGAGCCGAGCATCGCTGTGACGAGTGCAGGCCGCCATGTGGCCAGATGTCAGCAAGTACGTATGGAGTGGAGATGCTTCCTGCACCCTGTGAATGATGGCTTCAAAGCCTGACCGGCACGGAAGAACGGCCCGGCCATGGTGGATCGTAGAACGGCTCCGATAAACTCTACCTTCGTAGTAGGTTAGAAGTGGACTTCTTGCATTGCGCATTACGCTAGGCTCTGTGAAATCCAGCGGTCTGGCCATGTGTATCTGCGCGGAGGACCTCGCTCCTCTGAGTGGTCTCGGATAAGCCAGCATCGAAGTAGGGAACACATGTACGCGACTGCGACGAAGGATAGGCGACGACCTACGGCCATGCATTTGATAACACTGCGGGTCGATCGAGAGCGAACGGGAGGACCGGTAAATTGATAATGCGGCCGCGGACAGACGAAGCGAAGAACCTCTGATGGGGCGGGAGTAGACGGCTTATGGAAATAAGCATCCTGCATGTCGACGAGGGCGGCCGACCAGTCTCCGATCCAGGGATTGGAATATATGGTCCCCAAGGACACCAATAACAGAACTTCAACTTGACCAGGTATTTGTTGAGCTCCGTAGGTCTGGAGGATGGGTCTGAGACCTCCCTTGCCTTGGGATCGAGAAAGTAACGGAGTTAAAACCACTGCCCTTCTGTTCTCTGGAACTTCCTCTGATGACCCCTTTGTTGAGGAGCGTTCGTAGCCTCCTGGAGGAGGATCTGCTCGTGGAGAGGGGTCCCGGGAAGAGGACGAGAAGGGGTGGGAGGCGGCACTACAGCAAAACTGTAGCAGTATCCAAGCAGCAATGCCGCGAGACCCAGCGGTCTGCAAGTAAGCTGGTACCATGCCGGAGGAAGAACGAAGACGGTTGCGAGAAGCGAGAGATGGATCCAGGGAGACTGGTATCAGTGCCTCGGGCACACCTCAAAACGAGGGCGTTCGGCCGGAGAGGCTTGGAGGACCCTTGGCTTTTTGCCCCCCTTGTACTCGATTGTCTGCGGCTCTGCCAGTTTCCTTTCACCGCGCTGGGCACACACGTCTTGCCTTTAGACTGTGCCTGCATTCTGGTGCGCGGGGTCGCCATGTGTTGCTGTTGGAGGTCTCATCTGAATCTGTCTACGCTGGAGTAACCGGCTTACATGCCCCAGGGCGCGTCATAATACCCTATTGTCTTTGAGGCTTTGCAGCCGCGGTCAGCTGTCCGGAAAACAGGCCCTGGCCCTCAAACGAAATCCTGGCATGGTTATATTGTAGGTCCAGGGAAGTTCAGAGACCTGAAGCCATTGAAATGCGGCTATCATAGTCGACTCGGAGGCCAGAGTCCTGCCGGCCGAGTCTGCAGTGCTACAAAGCGCCTCGCTAGGGAAGTGCGCCTACGGACCTTCTTCCCTCGTCAAGGAGAGCGGTCGCGCTGCGCGTCCTGCGGAGCAGCTCCCTTAAATTTATCAGCGCACCAGGGTTTGTGTGTAGCGACTGGCGAGACAGCTTGCTGGTGGGACCCACAGCTGCAGGGCGCCTGCGGAATAGACCCTTCGGCCAAGCGAGGTCCATACGCTCGCCTCCTTAGCTGGGGCGGAGCTGTTGTCATGCGCGCTCCCTTCATTCACATGATATTCGAACGACAGGGAACTGGGGGCAGGGTGGACAGGTATAAACTACTCTAGCCCTCGAAGGGATCATGTATTTACACTCAACACCCCAACGTGGGCTAGGGAACGGAAGCGTGACGCCGATGCGTGATGGCCATTGGCTTGGATGGTCCTTACGAAGGGCAGGGCGACAGCGAGTGGGCGCATCCGGCCGAGAGGGATGCTCACGAACCGGGTCGCTCGATCTCGGAACTCCTCGAGCCTGGACTGTTCATATTTTGCACCATGGCGCTTGAGGAGGATCCTGGTGCGCCTTAGGTTCCAGTGGGAGGGACTGGTGGATGTCGTCCCCGCCGCCCGTAGTCTGGGGGAGGACGAGAGGTAGAACCTGGCATGCTTCGAGCTACTGGCTTCTTGGTGGCGGCTTCAGCACTGGTCACAGCACTGCATCTCGACTCCTGCGTGGCTCTACTCCGCGTGCTTCCTACGATCTGAATGACTGAGGATGGATCATGCTCTTCCGTTCGGGATGGAGGAGGTGTAAGAGCAGT
Organism: Chelonoidis abingdonii; assembly: GCF_003597395.2. Taxonomy (NCBI): domain Eukaryota; kingdom Metazoa; phylum Chordata; order Testudines; family Testudinidae; genus Chelonoidis; species Chelonoidis abingdonii. The sequence goes on from NC_133769.1 coordinate 372,982,599, forward strand.
TATGCCTCCGGAGCCCTGTGCTCATGAGACTCGACGATGCGGAGGAATTTGCTTGGTCGCCCTGCGCTTGGTGATCTACTGCCCAGCGGTCCAGAAGCCCCACTGTTAGGACCATGCTCCTGCTGAGTCTCGGGAAGAGGCAGCGGGGTCTCTTCAGCGTCCTAGAGTTACCTGCCTACTGCCACCCGCAAGAGACTGACCCTGGCGAGGGGCCACGGGGAGCCGAAGGAGTGGTATGGGTCCCGATCCCAGGCGGCCGAAAAACTCCTCGGTCCGGAAATCGGTGCGTTGATCCATACCGGTGCCGCATCAGACCGAACTGCCACCAGCCGTGCCGGGGTCCGACCGGGATCTGGATCGCCGATGACGGGAACGACTCCGTCGACTCCTAGGTGCTTGGTAATGTGGCTGGAGCAGAACAGTGCCGGGCAGTATCGAGACCGGCGTGCTCAGAGGATGATCTGCGCTGCGGTACACCCTCGTACCCATCGTTGAGAGAGCGTGCCCGGGACTGCGAGCGGGCGTCGCGAGCCAAGACTCCACGGGAGTCGAGATCGATCGAGGTCGTGACCTGGTGCCGAGCCGGAAGATCCAGGACCGTGCTCACATCGCGTCGGGCTTGCCTTAGACGCGACCCGCCACTGGGGTGACGTGCAGGGTTGGCAGCACGAGCAGTTAGGAGTCGATTGACCTGGTGGGCAGAGGGTCGGTCCGGGCGGGACGGATCCAGCTCAAACCCAGATCTTGCAGGAGCTGAGTGTTTGACTCGACAGACCCAGGCCAGAGGTCGCGAAGTCCCTGCACGGCCAACCGGCTGGCAGCGCGGAGCTCTTTTAGGCAGCTTAGCTGGGGTTAGAGAGGTAGACCGTCTTCCGGACGGTGCCGGGAAGGTCTAGGTGCCGTGGCGGTCTGTCGCGTGCGAGTCGGTCCGGGTGCCGAGCCAAAGCGGCACTCGGTGCAGGCAAGGTAACGCCGCTTCCGATCAAGACGTCTTGAGGCGCTGGTCTCGCTCTTCTTGTCCTTGGTCTGAAGGCCTTGCAATGCGGCACTTCTCGGAGATGTTGCGATTCCCCAGGGCCCTTAAGCAGCGTCGTGGGATCGCTGGTGGGCCTCACTTCTTACAGGCTGAGCACGGTTTGCGCGGCGAACCAGCATAGCCCGCGGCGCGCCCTGGGAGGGATAGCCCCCGAACCGCTCGCTAACTACGTACACTAGAACTATAAACTACAACTATACTAAACTAGGTGAATTATAATTAAAACTAACACTAGAACTAGAATGATGAACGAAGAGAAGCTAGGGACGTGGCGGTCAGCTGTGCCGCGCTCCACAGTTCCAACGACCGACACGGCGGCAAGAAGGAACTGAGGAGCGGTTGGGCCGGCAGGGGTATATCACCCGCCATGGTGGCGCCGCTCTAGGGGGCGCCCTGCCGGCCCGCTGGAGTTGCTGGGGTAAAAGTCTCCGAGGAACGTGCCCGCGCGGCCGTACACCTACTGGAATGGATCTGAGCAATCACTCGAAGAAGAAGCAGTGGGACCAGCGGACCCTCCGTGCTTGGGGTGGGGAAATGTCTAGAGCTGCCCCTGCACATGATATATATGTATTACACTCATGCGCACGCACGCACACACACACGCACACACACACACACGCACGCACATGCACACACACGCGCACGCGCACACGCACACACGCGCATGCGCACACACACACAAGCACACTCTGTCTTGTTGTTGTTACCAATTAGTTGGTTCCCCTAACTGCACTGGCCAGGTGCGTTAGATGGAGGAGGGGTGGATCCGGCTCGATGCCCCCATGTTGACAAGACGAGACCCAGGGCCCTCTGCAAGACACCTCACCTTTATAGCAGCTTCCCTCCCTCTCATGCAAATCTGTACCAGCTCCAAAATCTGTGTCTGTTGCCGTTGATCCTTTGTGCTTCTTCCTTCTGGGGGTTGTCCCAGTGCTGCACAGAGGGTGTTTCCAAAAGCAAGTGCTGGCTTCTAACCCCCCCGGCCGTCAGTGTCTCTGCTCCTCTTTAATGAGTCCACTTGACACATTTTATTGTCTTTGGGTCTGGCTTCCAGCCCCTCTCTGAGGGTTGCAGCTGGCTGGAGGTGCTGCCTTCCCACCTTCCTCAGTCACACCTCGTTCATTCAACAGGGCACTTGATTAAGGGAGTGGAGGGGAAGATCTTATTCTACTCCAAGCAAAAAGACATGTTTTTTCTTCTTGAACTATCCTTAGGGGCTATAACTTTGTCCCAGGGCTTAACACAAAGTTTTCTATCAGTTTTTCTACATAGGGATCTGATATAAAGTTGTATGAAAATAGCTTAATACAGGGTTATACAAAATAGCTTAATACAAGGATTTATCCAGGGGCGGCTCCAGGCCCCAGCACGCCAAGCGCTTGCCTGGGGCAGCAAGCCGTGGGGAGCACTCTACCGGTAGCCACCAGGGCGGCAGGCAGGTTGCCTTCTGCGGCTTGCCTGCGGAGGGTCCGCTGGTCCCACGGCTTCGGCGGACCTCCTGCAGGCTGCCGCCGAATCCGCGGGACCGGGGACCTCCCACAGGCAAGCCACCGAAGGCAGCCTGCCAGCCGTGCTTGAGGCGGCAAAATACCTAGAGCCACCCCAGACCAGTGCCAAGTACGAAGGTAGTATAATCTAACTGACGGAAGGAGAGGGTAGATTGATGATGGGTGATGGATTGGTGGCTAGTAACCCTTGTAAAAGTGAAACCTGAAATGCGGTTAATCTTGCTGATCTGCTGGAAAACAGCTCCATGTAGTGAAAAAAGCAGCAGCTTATCTTCTAGTACACTAAGGTGGGGCAGTGGCAATGTGCCTGGGTAGGGAAGTTTGGAGAGAGCCTGAGGCAGCCGTGGTGAGCTGATGGCTTGTGTCCTAGTCAGTCAGCTTAGCCTGGAAAGACAAGGATAGTGAAAGGTGATGTGCCTATCCCTTACCTGTTTCCTTGTGTGGAGAATCTTGTGACAGTGAAGGAGAATGTGCCTGTGTCTGTCAGGGGTATTGACTTGCCTATGGAGGGAGCTGCCTCGGTCTCCAAGCAGTTGTCTGTGAACAGCCCTGTGTGCTGGGGCAAAGGGAAGAGAAATCCCAACTGTGTGGTCTTGGTGAAGGAGAAGTTGTCTTCTGGCTCTTCTTGTGCTGTAGCAAGCATGACAGAAGGTGCCTTTGCAGCCGTGTGAATGGTTGAGAAATGAGTACAGTCTGTCCTCAGAGTTGGTTCTGGATTCAAGCTGAGTCCAGAAAGGGAAGGTCCCTAAGTGTGTGTGTCTGGAGAGAATGGGCAACTGTGACCAGTTGTTAGTCGCGATTTAGTGTCGTAGCAAAATCCCAGAGATCAGGACAATTCTGGTCTGTAGATTGCCAGTTGCTAAATGTGGGGGTTGGAAATAGGGTGTAGCAGCTCTGTTGATCAGGGTGATACAGCTAGCCAGGGCACAGGAGATCAAGAAGTGATTTAAGTGTGTTACCTACTGGAAGTTGGGAAAAATGTAACAGAAGAGAAGGTTTCTGACTTTTATCGAAGTGAGTCTAACACTGCCTGAAAGGGGAATGTATAGGATCCGCCTGATGGCCAGAGGTAATTCTGATAGAAGAGAACCCAGAAGCTGTGGGACCAGTGGACCCTCCACAGGCAAACCGCAGGGCAACCTGCCGTCGCACTGGGGTGGCAAAATCCCTAGACCGCCCCTGACTGTGATCAAAGCAGAATAATTTTACGGCTGAAAGCTCGAAGAGGCAGGGAAGAGCTAAGCAGACTCTCATCCCCGCATTTGAATTTTGTGTGTTCTCTGTAAAACAGAGTCCAGCCTGGGAAGGGTAAGCAGCTGAAAAATCTAAAAAGCCAGTGTCCTGTTCTTGATGCAAATTATCTGGCTGACCAGGAGAAGAAAACTGCTAATAGGTGTTAGCACAGAGGCCCCCAGTTATAAATTGGGGACACATCATTTGGATGCAATGGAGGAGGAGTAAGGACCTTCGATATTGTTGATCACAAGAATGACGATGAGCACCATGGTGAACAGGCCGTTAAAGAAAGCCCTAAATGTCAGTTTTAAGGATCAGCAGCAAGGTATTTCCAAGCAATAGATAAAGGAGGTGTTAGTATGCGTTATACAGGCACTGGTGAGACCTCATCTGGAATACTGTGTGCAGTTCTGGTCTCCCATGTTTAAGAAGGATGAAAAAATTCAAAACTGGAACAGGTTCAGAGAAGGGCTACTAGGAATGATCCTGAGGAATGGAAAATCCTGTCTTATGAAAGGAGACTCAAAGAGCTTGGCTTGTTTAGCCTAACCAAAAGAAGGCTGAGGGGGGATATGATTGCTCTTTATAAATATATCAAGAGGGATAAATATTAGGGAGGGAGACGGAGGAATTATTTAAGCTTAAGTACCAATGTGACACAAGAACAAATGGATATAAACTGGACACTAGGAAGTTTAGACTTGAAATTAGACGAAGGTTTCTAACCATTAGAGGAGTGAAGTTCTGGAACAGCCTTCCAAGGGAGTAGTGGGGGCAAAAGACATATCTGGCTTTAAGACTAATGCTTGATAAGTTTATGGATTGGGGATGGTATGATGGGATAGCCTAATTTGGCAATTTAATTGATCTTTTGATTATTAGCAGGTAAATATGCCCAATGGTCTGTGATGGGATGTTAGGTGGGGTGGGATCTGAGTTACTACAGAGAATTCTTTCCTGGGTGCTGGCTGGTGAGTCTTGCCCACATGCTCAGGGTTTAGCTGATTGCCAGATTTGGGGTTGGGAAGGAATTTTCCTCCGGGGCAGATTGGCAGAGGCCCTGGAGGTTTTTCATCTTCCTCTGCAGCATGGGGCACGGGTCACTTGCTGGAGGATTCTCTGCACCTTGAGATCTTTAAACCACAATTTGAAGACTTCAATAACTCAGACATAGGTTAGGGGTTTTTTACAGGAGTGGGTGGGTGAGATTCTGGACGTGCTTTGTGCAGGAGGTCAGACTAGATGATCATATTGGTGCCTTCTGACCCTAAAGTCTATGAGTCTAAGAGAAATCAGGGTTTGATCCTGCAGGACAAGGAGGAAAGAGAAAACTGAATTTTGCAAAGGGAAGCCACAGGGTAACCCTAAAAAGCCAAAACCCCAGTGGTATTGAGCCAAGGGTCTGGCGTGACAAACAGGATTGTAGATGGACACTTGCAATGAATGTGTTGTTGTTGCTAATGGTGATTTTTGTAACTAATGTGTTGCTATTACCAAGAATTGTAAGAATGTACAATGTGCCCAGTCCTGTGGAAAGTCCCTTGAACGTGTTGAAAGTGATACACAAGAACACACCTTATGTTGAAAGGGCTTGGAATGCTGATGTTTCGAGGTTAATGCCTGCAAACAGTATTGGAACTTTTCACAGGAGAAATGACATTCCAGACCTGAGGTGCTGTATAAAAAAGGAAACTGAGGCACACTATCACAGTGCTTTCATGGCTAAATGCCAAGATTCCTGTACTTGGACAATATTAATATCCACGTTGATTGATGTTAAGTGGGTTCCAAACACTGGCCAGAGTTTGTATGGGTAAAGCAGCTGTTTTCTTTAGCTCTTGCTACAATCACATGAGACGTACAGGAATCCTGCTGCAGCTGCAGATCCAATCCACTATTGTTTCAACCAAGTTTTACCTTGAGTTTGGAAAGAGATTCAGTCATGTTACTGAACATGACTTGGGTAAACCTCTTCTCTGATGCGCTGACATGGCTCCTAACCCAGGCCAAGCTGCAGTGAGACAGACCCCAGGATGAGGAGCTGTCAAGGCATGTTTCCCACTTTGAACTTTAGTATCCAGAAAGTGGGGACCTGCATGTACCCTTCTAAGCTTAATTCCTAGCTTAGATCTGATAGCGCTGCCACCAACCAGAAATTCCAGTGTCTGGTACACTCCCTGTCCCCCAAAAACACCCCTGTCCCCCAAAACCTTCCCTGGGGAACCAAGACCACCTCGGTCTTAAAGAACAAAGAGAAAATAAACCATTTCCCCTCCTTCCCACCTCCCAGAACTTTCCCTCCCGGGTTACCCGAGAGATACACTGATCCTAAACGAGAGAATTAACCTTCCCCCCCCCTCCTTTCCCCCACCAACCCTGGTGAGTTCAGATCCAATCCCCTTGGGTCTTAAACACAAGAAATATAAAATCAATCAGGTTCTTAAAAAAAAAGCTTTTAATTAAAAAAGAAAAAGTAAAAATTAATCGTCTGTAAAATCAAGACGGAAAATGTTTACAGGGTTTTGCAGCTTAATAGACTAGAGGGACTCCCTCCCCCCAGCCTAAGATACAATTGACAGCAACAAGGTAAAAAAATCTTCCAGCAAAATACACATTGCAGTTAAAAAAACAAAACATAAGCCTACCCGCCTTTCTAGCTAGTACTCACTATTTTGATACCATGAGAGACTGATTCAAGAAAGATTGGAAGAAAATTCTGGATGCACTCTGGCCCCCTTAGCCCAAGAGCGAACAAACAACAACAAACAGCACCAAAAAAGACTCACTCCACCAAGATTTGAAAGTATCTTGTCCCCCCATTGGTCCTCTGCTCAGTGTCAGCCAGGTTCACTGAGCCTTCTTACCCTTTACAGGTAAAAGAACATTAAACCCCTTAACCATCTGTTTAGATAGGAGATTTGGGGGGCCAGTCATTATGTTGTGTCCTCCTCTTCCCTGCAGCAATTCTGCGTATGGGAGTGATGTATGAGTTGTTGATAAACATCTCTTTGAAAGGTGACGGGGACAGAAAGAGTTTAATTTATCCCAGACTGACTGACCCAGGGCTGAACTTTAGAGACGGTAGAATACTAAATGAACAGAGCTTTGAAATGCAGCCTCATTGTTAAGGTAGAAGGGGAAGATGTGGATGTGGGCCGTGGGAGAGCAGTGGTGGGTCGGGGGAGGACGGGGTTGGACCGTGAGCGACCATGGAGGGTGGAGGTGGGGCCATGGGACGGGGTGGGCCAGGGGTGGACATGGGGGCCGTGGTGTGGTAGATGGGGGCCGTGAGGAATCAGGTGGGTTGGGGATGATGGGATGGACGCGGCAACGTGAAAGAGGGAGATGGGTCCTGTAAGGACCAGGTGGGTAGGTGTTTGATGGAGAAGGGGTGACTGGGCGGGCGTGGAGAGGAGTGGGGGCTGCGGGGACCCTGGTGGATCAGGGGATAACGAGGTGGACGTGGCGGATGTGGGCTCTGGGGGACTGTGTGTGTCAGGATGGTGGAGGTGGGGGTAGACGTGTGGGCCCATGGTCGTTGGGGAAATGGACGGTTGTGGACCGTGGGCAAGATGTGGGGGGTGGATGTTGGGCCAATGGGGGACGGTGGTGGTTAGGGATGATAGGTGGACTTGAGCAGACATGGGGGCTGGATTGGGGCTGTGGGGACGTTGGTGGTCGTGGAGATGGACAGGGTTGGGTGACGCTATTTTGATATAAATCTGGGACCAATAGACATGGTGCAACCCAAGGTCCCTGTAAGTGGGCACCAAAATCCTAGTAAAGGGGGCAGATAAAGGTGTCTAAGACCAGGTTACGAGGTTACTGGTTATGATAGCCTGTCTGTGTTCTGTATCAATTTTGGTAGTTGAAGTTAGATTAGGCTGTATATCTGTCGTATTTCAAACTTGTGCTGGTACTGGAAGATCCCGACAATTGTTCAGCTCTGTAGACCTCTTGATGGCCCATTAAGGACCATAGCTACACAATTTGACCCATGAAGAGGAGGCAGATACACCGTTGTGGACTCAGGCACGGGGTGCTAGAACCTGGCCCATGTGACTGCAGAAATCCATTTTGCTGTAACTGTCCACAGTAAGGAACAAAAGTAAAGTTGTCCCTTACACCTGGAAAAATCTATATAAGGCGGAGGCCCAGTCTCCAATGTCTTCAATCCTGCTTCTTACCTCTGGAGGAACTTTGCCTACAAACGAAAGCTCGCACAAAGGGACGATGACCCCATCCCAGCGGGGGGATGTTCCTCCAGAGACTTGAATTTGAACCTGCAGTGTATCATCACTGCTACAACCCTGTAACTAAGACTTGCCATCACTGTATGTAATTGATTTCAGTTTAACACAATTCCTAATCTCTCATCTCTACTTTTCCCTTTTATGAATAAACCTTTAATTTAGATTCTAAAGATTGGCAACAGCGTGTATTTTGGTGGGTAAATCTGAGGTGTAACTTGACCTGGGTCTGGGCTTGGCCTTGGGATCGAGAGAACTTTTCTTTTACTGGGGTGTTGGTTTTAATAACCAATTCATCCCCAGGAGCGAGTGGCAAACTGGTGGTGATACTGGGAAAACTGGAAAGTGCCTAAGGAATTGCTTGTGTGACTTGTGGCTGCACCAGAGGGATAAATACCGAGTCATTTTTGTCTCTAAACCGAAGTCATTTTTGTCTGTCTGGTTTGGTTTGCCTTAGAGGTGGAAAAACCCCAGCCTTGGGCTGTGACTGCCCTGTTTGAGCAATTGGTCCTGATTTGGCACTCTCAGTTGGGTCCCGCCAGAACCACACCATCCCACAGGGTGGATGTGGACAGCCATAGGGTTTGGATGTGGGGCCATGGGGGACTGTGGTGGGTTGGGGGATGGATGGGGTGGACTCTGGGGGTGGACGTGGGGCCGTGGGGGACTGTGCTGGGTCGGGGGATGGATGGGGTGGACCTTGGCGGCCGTGGAGAGGAAGGTGGGGCTGTGGGGGGCCGTGGTGGGTTGGGGGATGGGCGGGGCGGACATGGGGGGTGCAGATGGAGCCGTGGGCGGCCTTGGTGGGTGGACGTGGGGTGGGGGGGGACCGTGGCAGATCAGGGGATGAACGGGGTGGATGTGGGGGTTGGCTGTGGAGCTGTGGCAGACCATGGTGGGTCAGAGGATGGACTGGGTGGACGTGGGGCCATGGGGGATTGTGGTGGGTTGGGGGATGGACAGGGTGGATGTGGGCGGCCATGGAGAGGGAGGCGGGGATGTCGGGGACTGTAGTGGGTTGGGGGATGGACGGGGTGGACATGGGAGGCTGTGAAGAGGGAGGTGGGGCTGTGGGGGACCATGGTGGGTCGAGGGATGGACGGAGTGGATGTGGGCGGGCATGAGGGGTGGAGGTGGGGTCGTGGGGGACCATGGTGAATTGGGGGATGGACGAGGTGGACGTGAGCGGTGGATGTGGGGCCGTGGGGGACCGTGGTGGATCGGGGGATGGACCAGGTGTACGTGGCGGGCCGTGGAGAGGGAGGTGGGGCTGTGGGGGACCGTTGTGGGTCTGAGGATGGATGGAGTGGATGTGGGCGGACGTGGGGAGTGGATGTGGAGCTGTGAGGGACTGTGGTGGGTCAGGGGATGGACAGGGCAAATGTGGGTAGCCATGAGGGGTGGATGTGGGGCTGTGGGGTCCTGGTGGGTCGGGGGTTGGACTGGGTGGATATCGGGCCGTGGGGGACTGTTGTGGGTCGAGGGGTGGACGTCAGGGATGGATGTAGGGCTGTGAGTGACAGCGGTGGGTCGGGGGATAGATGGGGTGGCTGTGGGGGGTGGATGTGGGGCCGTGGTGGACCGTGGTGGGTCAGGTGATGGACGAGGTGGACATGGGCCGCCGTAGTAGGTGGAGGTGATGCTGTGGGGGACTATAGTGGGCCGAGGCGTGGACGTCGGGGATGGATGTGGGGCTGTGGGGGACAGCGTTGGGTCGGGGGATGGATGAGGTGGCCGTGGGGGTGGATGTGGGGCTGTGGGGGACCGTGGGGGGTTGGAGGATGGATGAGGCAGATGTGGAGGGCAAATATGGGGCCATGGGGGACCTTGGTGGATCGGAGGATGGATGATGTGGACGTGGGCAGCCATGGTGGGTGGAGATGGGGTGGTGGGGGACCGTGGTGTGTTCTGGGATCGATGGGGTTGATGTGGGGGGTGGATGTGGTGTCATGGGGGACCATAGGAGGTCAGACGATGGATGGGGTGGTAGCGGGTGGAGGATGTGGGGCCATGGGGGACTGTGATGTGTCGGAGGATGGATGGGGTGGATGTGGGCAGCCATAGGGGGTGGAGGTGGGGCCGTGGGGGACCATGGTGGATTGGGGGATGGACGGGGTGGACGGGCGCCGTGGTGGGTGGATGTGGCATAGGGGACCTGGTCGTGGTCGGGTTGAGCGGTGGACTGCGGATGTGTGCTGTTAGGACATGGTGGTGGTGGACAGGTGACGTGGATGGACATGGGCTGTTGGGGGACTGTGTATAGGTCGGGAGATAGGACCGTGTGAACAGTGGAGAGTAGGAATGAGGCTAGGAGACTGATGTGGGGGAGGAGGGAAGATGGCATGGGCTGGAATTAGGGGTCTGTGGGAGAACTGTGTGGGGTCACGGCCATAACAGGAGTGATGTGGGCTGTGGAGGGATAGTGATGAGTCGAGGATTGACAGGAGATGGACAGTGAGGTGGATGTGGGGCGTGAGTAAGGAGACATGTTGGGTTGGGGAATGGAATGAAGTGGCCTGGGGATGATGTCGGCTGATGGGGACGTGGTTGGAGTAGGCATGAACAGAGGAATGTGCGCTGTGGAGGACATGTGATGGGTTGGAAGATGATGGAGTGGGGGTGTGGCAGTGAGACACAAATGTGTTGGGAATGGATGAGCGTGACGTCGGTGCGAGAATGTGGGCAATTTATGTTGGATGTGAGTGGGATTGGGAATGGTGGTGGGAGTGGGGAATGTGGGGCTTGGACAATGGTGGGTTGGTAATGGCCGAGCAGTGCGGTGGACGGCATTGGCTAGTGGAGACTGAGAGTGGTCAGAGGTGGACAAGTTGCGTGGAGGAGCGGAATGTAGAGGGATGTGAGGGACCGTGGGTTGGAAATGGACAGAGGTGACATGGTGGCGGATGTGCTGTTAGGAACCCTAAGTGGGTCGGAAAGACATAGAATGACAGTCGTGCGATAGTGGGCATGTTAGGAGACATGAGGGAGTATGAGGGAATGCAGTTGAGATAGGAGCGGACATGGGGCTGAATATCGGGAGACCGTATGAGCGCCTGTCGCGCGGGAGGGGGGGGGCGGGGGGGCAAGGCCCGCACGGGCACCGCGTTTGCCACGACCCCTCTCTCTCTGTCCCCAGGCTCCCCACCCTGCCATGCTGCCCCTGTGAGTTGCATGTCTGGGGCCCGGCGGGAGGGGCCGTTGCCAGCCCCCCGCAGGCTGGCTGAGGCCCGCATCCCCCCGGCCCAGATGCGAGGGGCCGGGAGCCGAGACTGCGGGCAAACCCTTCCGGTCTGGGTTGGCGCTGCACGCGCGGTGAGCGCGGCTGGCCGGACTGCCTGCTCACGGGGGCCGGCTGGGGGAGATGGCTGCTGCCATCCGAGCTGCTTTGCCCCACGTCGGAGGCAGCCAGCAGGCCGGGTGCGGCGCCTGAGGCACTTGCACCGTGGCACTTCTGCGGCCCCCACCAGCCCATTCCCCAGCACGCCTCTGGGCCTCTGAGCGCAGATGGAGCGTCGCCCCCCGCTCGCAGTACGCCCCAGCTGGGGCCGCGCTGCGGAGGCCGCCCAGTGCAGCGACACCACTGCCAGGCTTCAGATAAGAGCCCGGCACCCCACTCCTTGTCCCTGCACTCCTCCACCCTGCCCCTGGTCTCCGCGGGGCCCCAACCCTGCTCCAGTGTCCAGCCCCCCCTCTCGCCCGGTGTCCAGCACACCCACTCTGTGCCCCGCCCCCTCCCTGCCCTGTTTCCCCAGCACCCCAGTCTGCACCCTCTGCCTCCAGCGCCCCACTCTGTGCCCCAGCCTCCCCTGGCTCTTGTGTTCCCAGCATCCCACCCTCGGTCGCTGTGCCCCCCAGTGCACCCACCCTGTTTTCCCTGTCTGTTCCCCTGCGACACCCCCTGTGCCCCCAGAACCCCCACCCTGTGCCCCACACTGCCCCCACCCTGTGGCCCCTGTCTGTTACAAGCTCTCCCCTATTCCATTTTGTCTCTATTACCTGTCCCATACTCCATTTTGTTTCTCCTGCTGTGCCCTTCCTGCTCTTAACTTGTTTACCAGGGCCCCTGCCTTTCTCAAAGGGGAGGGCCCCTTAATTGCTTACAAGGAGCATTGCCCTTCTCAAGGGATGGCCACTTGTTGCTAAGTGCGACCACTGCCCTGTTTTTCAAAAAGAGTTATCATACCTGTTATCACCTTGTTAACCTGGTTCGGTGTAGGGTGGACAATTCCAGTTGCAAGGCCTATTAGTGTTTTTAAGATCTTGGGCATGATTCATGGCCTCGATGTGCTTGTTGACGTCACATATTGCACAGGACTCTGCTAGAACTAGTCTCTGTCCTACATGTTTTTCCTTCTGTCCCTGGCCTCTGAAGCAATCAGACAGTACTGGTGGAGACTGCTCAAGTTTGCCCTTCAAAACCAGCCATTTTCTGATCAGACCTGACAAAAGTTCCTGCATTGCCGCCTGGTCTGATCAGCAGGGTTTCTGGGGGCCTTCTTCTCGCTCTGTTTTATTCGTGACTCCCGTTTTTTTGAAACCCCCACCCCCCCCCCGAAAACGGATTGCTAGCCTGCAGAACTGCCTGATTATTGGAGACTTAATAGCCTTCTGATGATCTTTGTGCTCTTTACCTCTGTGCTCCTTTGGCTGGTAAGAATCCCTCTGGGAACCTCTCTACACTTTTATTTTATTTATACTTTTAGCTGCTTGGCTCTGTTTAAGTTCTTGCCTTACCTCTCTTAACTCCCACAGACATTCGTGCAAAATAGCTGTGCTTGCCTGCTAAGCCTGTCCTTCCTGAACTCCGCTTGCCCCTCCATCCTTACGCTAAGGTGCACCTACTAGAATTCAGGTTCTTATCATAGATAAGTTGTAATCTTCATTTGCATAGCTGTGGTAAGTTAGTTACGCGAATTGTTTTATTTGCTCTGTAGTAGGTTAAAAAGGTTTCTGCATTGTGTTTCTTCACTTGCTATTGTTCGTAGTTCTGGTCAAGTTAGATCATAATAAGATTTGCTGTGTTCTTGTCATAGTTGTGGTATAGTCTGTCTATCTTGCTGCCCCCCCGAGCTCTCCAGTCACCCCATACCCTTCATCTCTCTGTGTTTAACCTAGCACCTGCCTGCCCTCTGTCTCCTGAAGTTTGAATCTCCCCTCTGCTCTCTGCTTCCCTGCTCCTCTTTCCCCAACCTCATTCCTCTACCCCTGCCTTCTTCTCTCTCTCTCTCTCCTTTTCATCCCTTCCCCCGCTCGATTGCCCCCAAACCTCAATTTATCACTGAAGTTCTAGCATAAACACCCATTGGTTACGCTTTTCTCTTCTACACACCTCACGTTTACCATTTATCACTATTTGACACATTTTCCATAAGTGTTAGTGGCTATTATGCTGCTGTGACACACCTTGACACAGACATTGTTAGCTACCTGTTACATTTATACTTCATTTATATTGGTTACCAACTGTTATTGACCCACTGTATGTACCCCTATTGGAACCCCTTATCACTATGCTAAAAGAAAACCCCTCCCCAGATCGTCTACCTTAAACCCAACCCCTCACTATTGAATTTTCCCTGTTTTTTGCATTTTCTTAATAAAGTTTATTTTGCACCCCACCTGTGTGGTAATTGCTCCCCAAGATCCCATATACCTGCTGGCAGGGACACTCCCCGCTGCCCCCACCCTGCGCCCTGGGCCCCCAGCAGCCGCACAGTGCGTCCGGTGCCCCCAGCACCCCCACCCTGTGCCCCCTGGCCTGTGACCTATGCCTCCCAGCACCCCTGGCGTGTGCCCTGTGCCTCCAGGTACCCTCATCCTGCACCCTGTTCCCCTAGCTCCCCCATCCTGCGCCCAGCACCCCTATCCTGCACCCTGTGTCCCCACCCTGTGCCCTGTGCACCCAGCACCCCCACCCTGTGCCCTCCGGCCTGTGACCTGTGCCCCCCAGCACCCCTGGCCTGAGCCCTGTGTCCCCCAGCTCCCTCATCCTGCGCCCTGTGCCCCCCAGTGCCCCCATCCTGTGCCCCCACCCTGTGGTCTGTGCCCCCCCTTCAGTCAGTGCCCCCAGCGACCCCACCCTGTGCCACCCTACCCTCCCAGCCTGATCCCTGTGCCCCCCCAGTGCCCCCACCCTGCACCCCATGCCACCTGGTGTCCCCCCATGCCCTGTGCCCCCAGTGCAGTGGGGGCTTTCTTTCTCCCCAAGACACCTCTCAGCCTGGGCAACCGGCTGGCCCCACCTACCCAGTAACGTCCCCCATGGGCCTGTCCAGGCTCTGCGCTGGGGGGGTTGGGAACCATCTTCTGCCCCCCCCCCAATGCTGCCCCCTCTAGAGTCGCCCTTCACAGGAACTTCCATCCCCTCAGTACCCCCCATGCACCCCCCAGCCCCACAGTACCCCCACCCCAAGCCCACGCAGTGCCCTCTCTCCAGAGCTCCCTGGGGGGCCGGGCCGGACCATGGGGAGAGGACAGGCCCCCAAACCTGTGCTGAAGAGGAAGAGGCTCAGCTGCAGGCCGAGGGACTGGACGGGAGCTGTATCATCAGGAAGGGTAGAACCTCTCCTGGGGGATCAGGGGGCTGCCCCGTGACCCCTCCCCTCACCCCTCTGACCCCTGTGTCTCCCCAGGGCCGTGCTGCTGCCGCCCCAGAGGCTGCTGCTGGTGGATGTGGTGGATGCTGGTGGTGCTCTGGGGACCAGCGAGTGGCAGCTGGGGGAGGGCAGCTCCACCATCGCTCCGCTGCTGGCCATCCCCCACTGGCCACCCCCACCACCTGCTGCCCCGCTGGCTGATGCTCGTCTGCTCAGCCCGGCTCCACGGCAAGGTGCTCGCCCAGATATTCGCCAATGAGAGCCAGTGAGGGGCACTGGGCACGCTTTGGGGGCAGCTGTTTGCATGGCAGGCAGGGGCTGGGATTGGGGTGGGGGGCTGGAATTCACATGGGGGCTGGCAGCGCGCTGAGGGGTGGTGGTTGCGCTCTGGGGGTGAGGGCTGGTTGCACATGGAGGAGTTGGGGGGATTGCACACGGGGGGCACAGGGGTCGGTTGCACAAGGGGGTGGGGGGTTGCACACGGGAGGCTCAGGGGCCAGTTGCACATGGAGGAGTGGGGGGGAGGCACAGGGGCCAGTTACACATGGAGGAGTGGAGGGGGTGTGACGTTATTGTTATAAACTGGGACCATATAGAACATGGGTTGCAACCAAGGTTCTGTAGTGGCACCAAATCCTATGTAAAGGGGGTCATATAAGGTGTCTAAGACCAGGTTACGGGTTACTGGTTATGATTATGCTGTCTCGTGTTCTGTATTCAATTTTTGTAGCTGAAGTTATGATATTGGCTGTGTACTGTCTGTATTTAAATTGATGTTGTGGTCTGGAAAGTCCCGACAGGCTTTGTGTCAGCTCTGCTTAGCCTGCTTGATGGCCCATTAGGACCATCAGCTACACAATTGCCCATCGAGAGGAGCGAATCGCCTGTGATCAGCGGAGTTGCGAACTGGCCCAATGTGACTGCAAACTCCTTTGCTGTAACTTTCCACAGTAGGAACAAGAAGTGTTCTTACACCTGGAAAGCCTATATAAGGCGAAGGCCTCATCTCATTGGTCTTCAGTCCTCCTTCTGTACCTATGAGGGACTTTGCTACAAACTGAGCTCTGCACAAAGGAGACTGATGACCCATCCAGGCGCGGGGATATTCCAGAGACGTTATAAACTGCAGTTTACTCCATTCCACTGCTACAAGGCCTGAAAGCTCTACTATGGGAACTTGCCATCACTGTATGGAATTGATTCCATTTAACCAATTCTAGCTCTCGCTTATTTTTCCTTTTTATGAATCCTTTAGATTTTCGATTCTAAGGATTGGCAACGAGCGTGATTTGTGGGTAGAGTCTAGGAGTGACGATGGTGCTCCCCCACCCACGGGGGGAGGGAATACCCTTACCAACCCCCTAGCTAAAACTACATCCCCTGAGTCCTGAAACCCACCGATCGGATTCCACCTCGTGAGGCACCTGTCTCCTTCCCGCCTGCTTGCTCCAATCATGACTATGTGTAACCCATTGGGATGAGCGATGTACCCTAACCTGCTCCCCTACTATACTTTGACCCCACCCACCGTACACCCCGGCATTTGGGCATTAACAGACTGTATGTACTATTGCGTAACCCATAACAAATACCGCGTCCCCCCATAACTCTGTGTTGTTGCCTGTGACTAATGGACTGACCAGCCAAATCTGTGTATCATCCTTATTTAAATATTCTCTAATAACACTATTGACTGGGGTGGGGCTTGCTCCTTTGGGATCGAGAGAACCTTTTCTTCTACTGGGGTGTATGGTTTTCTAACATTCATCCCCAGGACGAGTGCACTGCGTGGTGTTGGGAGACTGGGTGTCCAAGAATTGCTTGTGTGCCTTGCTGTTGAGTTAGCCATGGGGGAAACCGAACGTACTTTGTCTGTCTGGTTTGGTTGCCTTAGAGGTGGAAACAGCCCCAGCCCTTTGGGCTGTGATTTGGCCCTTGTTGAGCAATTGGTCCTGATGGCACTCTCATGTTGGGTCCGCCAGAAACCACCATCACAGGGTTAACGGGTGCACACGGGGGCCAGGGGCCGGCTTGTATGGAGGAGTGGGGGGAGGCAACAGGGGCCGTTACACATGGAGGGTGGCGGGTTGCACACCCGGGGCTCACGACTTCTCCTAGTGGCATGCGTCAGCTGCCTCTTACCACACGCTCTTTGCCTGCATGCGGCCACGCTCAACGTGGCTGCGCTGCGCCCAGCGGTCCATGCATGCCCTTCTGGGCGTGCCGGCGCCCAATCCCAGCGGGATTTCCAGCACCAGCTCAAACAGCCGCACCGCTTGCTGTCTGTACGCCGGCGACCTGGCTCCTCTTCCAGCCAGCTGGCCGAGTGGTTACTGATGTGAAGTGCTGTATCCAGGCTTACCTGCCAGTTGCGGCGAGGCCACAGCCTGCGTGGCCTGAGCACTGTTACGCCTGGCGCCCCAGCTCAGCCCCACAGAGGTGCTGGCGACCTGCCCCACCTGCTGTGCGCCGACCCTGCACCTGCCGCCTGCAGCTGGCGCTCCGGATAGTTGTGGGCGACTGCCGTTGGCCCACTGCCTGGCGGCGACTGCACCGCTGCCTGGAGACAGACGTGCTGAGCTGCTGGGTTTAGGGCTGCGCCTGAGCGTGCGGGGGGGGACAAGTCCCAGGGACCAGGCGGTTGCGTGAGGGGCAGCAGCCGACCAGAACTGCTGGGGGAGGGAGCCGACAGGCTGCGAGGTGAGTGGAGGGCCCTAGGACAGTTGGAGATCGGAGCCCGGTATGACCAGGCTGCTGGGGGGAGGAGTCCCAAGACCAGGATCTGGTTCGGGAGGGGCAGAGCCCCAGGACGGCTTTCTGATATCTGTGGAGGGAGGGAGCCCCATACTCAAGATTGTACTCTCCTGTCCATGACTGGGGGGCGAGCCCAGCTGCCAGGTGGGAGTGTAACATGGAGAAGCGTACCTGCTATTACTATTGTAGGCCTGATGGGGAGGGCTATAGCCCAGGAGCAGTCAAATATCGTTGATGGGAGTGGGAGGCCGGAGGTTGGGGTGGGGGTCGGGGAATGGAGCAGCCAGAAGAGCAGCAGCCCCAAGGAAAGAGGGAAGCACAGAGAGCCCGAAAAGACCAGGTGGGACGAATAGGGACCACCAGGTGCGGGGGTGTGGGGAATGGACTCCCAGGATCCAGGCTGCCGGGGGGCAGGGGCAGAGCCCAGGACCAGGCCTGAGAGGGCGGGGGGGGGATGGAGCCCCAGGACCAGGTGCCGGGGCAGGGCAGAGCCCAGACCAGGCTGCGAGGGGGCAGACTCCCCACTGGGCCGGGCTCTCAGATCCGCTCGCTCTGTCCCATCACCGCCCCAGGCCAGGGGAGCCCGGCCCCGTTTCCACCTGGTGCTTGCCCCACAGAGGGGTCCTGCGAGTGGGGGGCTCCTGGCCAGGCTCCAGGTGCTGGTCCGGGATCCTGGGCCTGAGCCCCCTCGGCACCTGCTCCAGCAGCCCCTCACTGGGCTCAGCCAGTCCCGCGAGGGCAGCGCCCAGGCTGTGCCAGTCAGGCCTTCCACGTTGATTGTTGGCAGCGCCGGGGAGAGCCCGACTGCCCGAGCTGTGTTCCCTGCACCCGCCCTACCAGCCCTGGGGGGAGCCCCACCCAGTGCCACCAACCAACTTCACCTGCTGGAAATGGGCCTTAATACTGCAGGGCAACCACCTCGTGGGCGACCAGACCTCATCCTAGCGCCAGATGCAGCCACTTCTGGGTGGCCGGGGGCCGGTTAGACACGGAACCTCGCGGGCGGGCGCAACGCGCTGGGGTGGGGCACGGGGGGCTGATTAGACACGGAACCCTCACCCGGGACCGGGATGCAGCCACCTCTGGGGTGGGGTGCGGAGAGGCTGGTTAGACACGGAACCCTCACCTGGTGCCGGGATGCAGCCACCTCTAGGGTGGGGCGCGGAGAGGCTGGTTAGACACGGAACCCTCACCTGGTGCCGGGATGCAGCCACCTCTAGGGTGGGGCACGGGGGGGCTGGTTAGACACGGAACCCTCGCCCGGGGCCGGGATGCAGCCACCTCTAGGGTGGGGCACCGGGTGGGGCTGGTTAGACATGGAACCCTAGCCCGGTGTCGGGATGCAGCCACTTCTGGGGTGGGGCGTGAAGAGGCTGGTTAACCGCTGCCATCTGTGCCTGATGGACTCACCCGGGGGGAGCCCCAGCTGGGGCGTGACTGTGGGGCCTGGGGCCAGCACAGATTGTGAGGGGTCAGCACCCTCCCGAACCTCCCCCACACCACAGTTCAGCCGCCCCAGCTGTAACCCCCCAAATCACCCCAAATGCAGCAAAACTGAGACTCCAGCTCCTGCCACAGCAACATTAAATGCTCTGCTGAGGCAGCCCGCCCCCGTGAACTGCCCTCCCCCTGGCTCCCTGCCCCCAACCTGCTGCACTCCACCCCCACAGCAGTGCCATGGGGCAGGGGAGGCCCAGGGCCTGGCTCCAGCTGCAGTCCCCCAAGCCATGGGGCAGTGACCCAGTGACCCTGCCTGCACAGGTCCATGGGAGTGCAGACCCTGTGCTGACAGGCCTGCCCCAACGGGGGCCAGGAGATTGTGGGGGCCACACCCAATGCTGCAGCACCACGTGCTGCCCCAGTGGCCTGTGGAACTCCCCACCACCAGGGCCCCGCCCAGGGCCCCAGCCACACCCCCTGGGGGCGCCCCTGGGCAGTGGCCATGAGGCAGGTGGGGGAGGGGTGATGGAGCCAGCAGCGCTTTGTGACCTCACAGCCTGGCCCCACACCCAGCTGGACAAAGGCCAACACAGCCCCACACCCGGACCCCCTCCATGGCAGACAGCGGGGCCTTGGCACTGGAGATCGGGGAAGCTGATGCCAACTGGGAGCTGATCAGAGACAAGGTGGGGGCAATGCTGGGGTAGGGCAGGGGGGGTCACATGCCCAGCCCCATGTCCAGCCCGGGGGGGAGCCCAGGCCAAGGCTGCTTGGTGCTGGGAAGGGAGCCCCCGAACCAGCTGCATCTGCAGCCAGGGTAGGGTTCCCATATAACCAGCCCCCGTGCCCCACCCCAGAGCCAGCCACATCTCCAGCCGGGCCCGGGTTCCCATATAACCAGCCCCCATGCCCCACCCCAGAGCCACCCGCATCACTGGGCCAGGGGTTCCCATATAACCAGCCCCTGTACCCTACCCCCGAGCCAGCTGCATCTCTGGGCCGGGCCAGGGGTTCCCATATAACCAGCCACGCGTGCCCCACCCGAGCCAGCCGCATCTCCAGCCGGGCCAGGGTTCCCATATAACCAGCCCCCGTGCCCCACCCGAGCCAGCCGCATCTCCAGGCCAGGTGTCCCGATGTAAACAGCCCATGCATGCTACAGCAGAGCCAGTCACATTTCACCACTGGGCAATGGGTGCCCATAGAAGCAGCCCCGTCCCATCCCAGAGGGAGCCACGTCTCAGGGCCGGCCGAGGGGGGGTTCCATCCATTCGTCCTTCGGGCTGCGTGTGGTCACTGCCCCCAGCCCCTCCAACCGGCGCCGTCCCGGCAGGTGGTTGAGGAGCGCTTTGGCCCCGCCGTGGTGCCCGTGCCCTTCCTGGAGGATGCGGCGGCCTACGACCTGCTGAGCGTGCTGGTGAGGAAGCCGGGCCGGGCGCCACGGCTGCTGGGTCTGGCCCGGCCCCTGGTACCGGTGGGGGAGCTGGCGGGAGCTGGCGCGGCAGCTGGTGCAGCAGGGGCTGGAGCCGGGGGAGCTGGCGTGCTGCACGCGGGAATACAGCGCCCGGGCGCGGGGCGAGGCGCACTACGAGGAGACGCGCCTGGTGGCGGGTGCCCCCTGCCACATCCAGCTGCAGCTGGCCAACGTGCACAAGAAGGTGGCTTTCCTGGCGCTGCGTCCTGGCCAGCTGGCGCTGCGCCCCGACCTGCCCTGGCTCCGTGGCCTGCGCAGCCTCTACCTCCTGCACGAGGTCTTCTACTGCGGGGGGCTGGCGCTGGCCGTTTCGCGGGGGCAGAGCCTGCGCACCCTGCGCCTGCCAGGGCCCCGGCCCCTCGCCTTCTGCTGCCTCAAGTTCACCGTCGGCCCCCGCGGCCTTCTCGGCCCCCAGAAACCCCTGGGGCCCGCACTGCCCGCCAGGGTGGCCTGGCTCAAGCTGCCAGCGCTGGAGCCCCCGGCCCCTCCCACCGAGAGCAAGAGCAGCCCCCAGCGCCGGAGCCCGTTCTGCAGGGCCTCCAGGACAGGTAAGGGACTGGGGGGCTGTGGGGGGATGGGCACTGGGGGGGCCATGCGGGGCTGTGGGTACTGGGGGGCCATGGGGAGCTGTGGACACTGAGGACATTGGGAGCGTGTAGGCATTGGGGGGGCCATGGGCACTGGGGGGTCATGGGGGGTGAGGGAACTGTGGGGCCATGGGGGGCCGTGGGCACTGCGGGGGCTATGGGGGGTCATGGCTACTGGGGGACATGGAGGAGTGTGGGCACTCGGGGGGGCATGGGGGGGCTGGACACTGGGAGGCCCATGGGGGTGTGGGCACTGCAGGGCCATGGGGGGCCGTGGGCACTGGGGCGCCATGGGGAGCTTAGAGCCAGCCCCAGCCTTGGCCCTCACTTTGGGGCCGACAGCACTGGACTGAGCCCAGCCCCAGGGGTCTCCTTGCTCAGGGGTCATGGGCCAGCGGACCCCACACGTTGACCCTGCCCGCTCTGGGGCGGCAGAGAGCACGGTGTTATTAGGGCAGCCCAGGGGCAGGGGATTCTGGGGTCTCAGCAAGCCCCGGCAGGGTCCGGCCAGGGCCCCGCGGTACCACTGGCAGCCTGGCTTGGCTCCCCACAGCTCTGAACTGGAGCGTGCCCAGCCAGTGCCCGCCCTCGGGCAGTACGGACCCCCAAGGGCCCTGTAACGCCAGCCCCCTCTCTGCCCCCAGGGAAGTGGTCGTTCGCCAGGCGCCGCGCCCAGCCAGCCAGCTCCCGGCGCGGGGACCCTGACCGGCACGCCATGTCCCTGCCCCTGCTGCCGAGCACCGAGTCCGACAGCGACGGCTGAGCCGGGCCCCGGGCCCCGGGCCCCGACCCGCCACGAAACACAGTGTCTGCACTGAACCCAGCTGGGCGTCTCTGTGTCCTGGGGCCCAGGTCTGGGTGGGGCAGGGAAGGGCCCAGGGCAGGGGAGGGACAGGCCAGGGCAGGCCAGGCCCGGGGCAGGCAGGCCCCACGGCAGGGCAGTGTCCCCCCCCCCACACACACCACACTCCCCCAAGCTGCTGCTGGCAGCAGCTCCCTCAGGCCAGGCCCTTTGCTCCCGGCATGGCAGCCGTCCCTCAACCCCAGCTGCAGAGGAGGGCCCAGTGCCACCCCTGCAGCTACGCCTGGTGCCACGTGCCAGGCTGGTGCCTGGGGAGCCCAGCCTGGGGGTTCGCCCGCTGCAGCAGGTGGGGGGCGGCCCAGAGCGAGAACCCAAGAGTCCTGAGAGCCCCCTTGTGACCCCCGGCGGGGGGGCGGGCAGCACAGGGCCCAGCCAGGTGCCTTGACACAGGACGGGCAGCAGATGAAGGGGGAGGGGGCTGCCCCTGCCCCCCACAGTCCCACCAGCACCACGTTCTGCCTTGGCCTGGCACAGCCGGCTGCCCTGCAGCCCGTGACCCAGCGCTCCTCAGGCTTCACCAGGGTGACCAGGCCTGGGCACAGAACACCCCCCGCTGCCCAGCAGGGGCCAGCCCCCCAATGTTACTGCCCCTCTGCTGGGCCTCTTTCTAAGCTGCCAGGCCCTTTGCAGGGCAGGGGATCATGGGGGTAGACTGGGGGCAGCCCACTGGGCAGGGGTGTGTGGAGGTAGACAGGGGGGCAGCCTGCATCAGGGGGCAGTGTGGGGGGCAGAGGGCAGGGGGTTGTGGGGCCAGCGGGCAGCCCATGAGGCAGAGGGCAGGGGGTTATGGGGCCAGCGGGCAGCCCATGAGGCAGGGCAGGGGTTTGTGGGGCCAGCAGGCAGCCCATGAGGCAGAGGGCAGGGGGTTATGGAGCCAGCGGGCAGCCCATG
>NC_133769.1:373007327-373036200 GCF_003597395.2 Chelonoidis abingdonii
GGGGGAGCTTGGAGAGGGCGTCGGGCCAGGGGAGCCAGGCCGGGGGAGCCGGGAGAGGGCGTCGGGCTGGGGGAGCTTGGAGAGGGCGTCGGGCCAGGGGAGCCAGGCCGGGGGAGCCGGGAGAGGGTGTCGGGCCGGGGGAGCTTGGAGAGGGCGTCGGGCCAGGGGAGCCAGGCTGGGGGAGCCGGGAGAGGGCGTCAGGCTGGGGGAGCTGGGAGAGGGCGTCGGGCCGGGGGAGCTGTGCTGGGGGAGCCAGGAGAGGGTGCTGGGCCGGGGAAGCTGTGCCGGGGGATCCGGGAGAGGGCGTCACGCCAGGGGAGCAGGGTGAGTGCACCAGGCCAGGGGTGCTGGGTGAGGATGCTGAGCCGGGGGAGCCGGGAGAGGGCGTCGGGCTGGGGGTGCTTGCAGAAGGTGTCGGGCGGAGGGAGCCGGGCCCAGGGAGCCAGGAGAGGGCGTCGGGCCAGGGGAGCCGGGCCACGCTAATGGTGACACCAGGGAACCCTGTGCCCACAGTGGTGGGCCGGTTCAGTCCGGGGGCAGAACAGGCCAGATGCAGGTGGCAGCCCCCCCCCCCCGGGCCCCAGCCCTACCCAACGTCTCGGAGCGGCGCAGGGCCGGTGCGGCGTTGGGGGCATCGGCCCAGTCCAGCTGGCCGCGGGCGAGCAGGTACTTGCGGGCTTTGAAGAGCAGGGCGGGGAAGTCGTCCTGCCTGGCGGCGAAGTTCTCGATCTTGTTCTTCACCGAGCCCAGGACCTGCAAGGCAGGCGGCTCAGTGCCCAGGCAGGGGCCCCAGCCACGGCTTGCGCCAGGCTGGGCTGCAGGGGGCTGCGTACAGGGACCCCAGAACCTGCAGCTCCCCACTGGCTCAGCCTGAAGACCTGTGACCCCCCAGCAATGCGGGCACCTCCCGCCCGCGGATCACTGCCCTGCCCCTGAGCTGAGGCCCAGCGGGGCCCCCAGGAGCCCATGAGCAGGCAGGGACCGTGCCCGGGCGGTACCTGCAGCAGGGACTTGACACTGGGCTGGAAGACCATGTTGGTGTTGAGCAGGAAGGAGCGGAGCAGGGGCTGTGGGTAGCAGGCGAGTCGCGCCACCAGCCCCGTCAGCAGCACGTTCACGTACAGCGAGTTCTGCACCATGTTCTCCAGCTTCGCCAGCAGCACGGCCACGAAGGGACCTGCACGGGGCACAGCGTCAGCCTGCCCCTGCCTCACCCTGCCCGCCAGGCCTCAGCCTGTCTCTGTCACCCCTTGCCCGCCGGGCTCCAGCCTGTCCCTGCCTGCTGGGTGCCAGCCTGTCCCTGCCTCACCCTGCCCGCCGGGCCCCTGCCACCCCCTACCTGCCAGGCCTCAGCCTGTCCCTGTTGTCCCTTGCCTGCCGGGCTCCAGCCTGTCCTTGCCACCCCCTGCGCGCCGGCCTCCTGCCATTCCCTGCCCACCGGCCCTCAGACTGTCCCTGCGGCCCCTTCCCACCAGGCGCCAGCCTGTCCCTGCCGCTGGGTGCCAGCCTCTCCCTGCCACCCCCTGCCCACCGGGCCCCCGCCTGCCTTTGCCTCCCTCTGTGTGACGAAGTGGGAATGTTAACGTTTTCTCTGCATATCGTGGGGGGCGGTGAGCGGAGCATTGGCCTGGGAAGGTGGCAGAGAAAGGCCAGAAAGGAGACAGCTGGGGGGAGTTTCAGTTTGGAGCTGGCTGGGAAATGGAGAGGGGCGCCCAACGGGGCTGTGGCCTCCCTAGGGCCCCCCCAAGACGGACCTGACTGAGGGGTCCTGTTGTCTGTACCCGCAAGACCTGTCTGGGACTGTGTTCCTGCCGGCTAAATAAACCTGCTGCTTTACTGGCTGGCTGAGAGTCCTGGTGAATCGCAGGAAGTGGGGGTGCAGGGCCTGGTCTCCCCCAAACTCTGTGACACCCTTCCCACTAGGACCCCACAGCCCCCTGCCCGCCAGGCCCCTGCCTCCCCCCGCCCGCTGGGCACCAGCCACTCCCTGCCTCCCCCTGACCCTGCCTGCCTGCTCAGGAGCCCCTGCCGGGCACCAGCCTGCCCACTGGGGTGCCCCCATGTCCCACCCCCTGAGCTGCCCTGGGCCCCAGAGGGGACAGGTCCATCGCAGGCCATTAGCCAGGCTCTGGCACCAGCGCCAGGACTCGGGATGCTGCCCCCTCCACACTCACCTGTGAAGGGCTGGCTGGGCGGCTGCCCCGCAGCACGCAGGGGGCTGCTGACAAGCTGGGCCAGGGGCTCCGGCGGCCAGCAATGCACTGGGGCCCCCCCCGAGGTGAGCGGAGCCGGGCGCTCGGAGAACCTCTCCTCAGCCTCCTCCTGCTCCCCCGGAGAGAGGGGCCCAGCGGGCGACTGCCCAGCCCCCCTCTGCAGCTCTGCCTCCAGCTCCCGCAGCTCCTGCGAGAAGCTCTCGATGCTCAAGCTAGAGCCGTTGGGCTCGCCGGGCACCTGGGCCAGCAGCTCGTCGATCAGGGAGTCCACGGACGGCTGCTCCCAGGCCAGGGCCGGGGCCAGGGTGGTGGGAGAGCCATTCTCCACCTGGGTCTTGGGCCCCCTCTGCTCCCGCTCCGAGCCGGCGGAGGGGTGACCCCAGCGCACCTTCTTCACTGCCACATCACCGTCTGGCCTGTCCGGCCGGCTCGGCTCCGACCCGGGGGCCCCGTTCAGGAGGGGCGCCGAGTCCTCGACATCGGGCACGGGGGGGCCGGCGCGGGGCTCATTGCTGCTGGGAGTCCCGGGTGCCCCGCCCACCTCCTCTGGCAGGCCCCTCTTCTTAGTGTGTGGGGTGGTGGGGCCGGGGGGGCCAGGGCTCGGCCGTTCCCCGTCGTAGGGGGCTGACCAGACACGGCAGGCCAGCACACACTGCTCCACGCTGAGCTGAGCGTCCCGCAGGTACTCCAGGTAGTTCCCATCCAGCTCCGCCACCTCCTCCCACCTGGCCGGGCGGTGGCAGGGGCTCCCGCTGGGCGTGGTCAGGCCGGGCGAGCGGGGCGCCGGGCTCCCCGACTCCGAGCTGCAGCTCTGCTGGCGCATGAAGAAGGCGAGGCGGGAAGGGGTGGAGGGCTTAGGCACCGTGACCACGGAAGAGGTGTCCACGGTGGGGCTCCCGTGGGCTGCGGGGAAGAGCCAAGAGGGAGCGTTACCGCAGGCCTGGCCCCTGCCCCCGGGGGGGGGATGGAGACCTGCCCGTGGGGTCACTGCTGGGCTGAGACCCGAGAGGGAGCGTTACCGCAGGCCTGACCCTCGTCCCCAGGGGGGATGGAGACCTGCCCGTGGGGTCACTGCTGGGCTGAGAAGGGAGAGTCGAGAGGGAGCGTTACCGCAGGCCTGGCCCTCGTCCCCGGGGGGGATGGAGACCTGCCCGTGGGGTCACTGCTGGGCTGAGACCCGAGAGGGAGCGTTACCGCAGGCCTGACCCTCGTCCCCGGGGGGGATGGAGACCTGCCCATGGGGTCACTGCTGGGCTGCGGGGGAGAGTCGAGAGGGAGCGTTACCGCAGGCCTGGCCCTCGTCCCCGGGGGGGATGGAGACCTGCCCGAGGGGTCACTGCTGGGCTGAGAAGGGAGAGTCGAGAGGGAGCGTTACCACAGGCCTGGCCCTCGTCCCCGGGGGGGATGGAGACCTGCCCGTGGGGTCACTGCTGGGCTGCAGGGGAGACCCGAGAGGGAGCGTTACCGCAGGCCTGGCCCTCACCCCCGGGGGGGGATGGAGACCTGCCCATGGGGTCACTGCTGGGCTGAGACCCGAGAAGGAGCGTTACCGCAGGCCTGGCCCTCGCCCCCGGGGGGGGATGGAGACCTGCCCGTGGGGTCACTGCTGGGCTGAGAAGGGAGACCCGAGAGGGAGCATTACCGCAGGCCTGGCCCTCACCCCCGGGGGTGGGTGGAGACCTGCCCGTGGGGTCACTGCTGGGCTGAGAAGGGAGACCCGAGAGGGAGCGTTACCGCAGGCCTGGCCCTCACCCCCAGGGGGGGATGGAGACCTGCCCGAGGGGTCACTGCTGGGCTGAGAAGGGAGAGCTGAGAGGGAGCGTTACCGCAGGCCTGGCCCCAGCCCCACAGCGCCCCAGTCTCTGGGCGGGGGATGGAGACCTGCCCGTGGGGTCACCGCTAAGCTAGCCAGCAGGCATCCACACCAGGGCTGGGCGTCCCGAGCAGCCCCCCTCTCCTGGGTGGGCACATGGCCCCAGGTGAGAAAAGATAGCAGCTCCCACCGGCCTGACTCCCATGTGCCAGGCCCCAACAGCCACCGCTTGGGCAGCCCCAGAGACCACGCCGAGGGCCCCGAGCTGCTGGGTGACAGTGCCCCCCTTTCCCCCAGCGGCAGGCAGCTCCGTGGGAAGGGCCCACGGGCACCGGGGGCCAGCCCACCTTTGGCCCAGGTGGCATGCTCCTCCTGGTCGGGCGTGGACAGACTCTCAGTCCGGCAGCAGCGCGGGATCAGCGACAGGAACTTGGCGGCCGTCTTGCCGTAGATGTCCAGGTCCTTCACTGCCCGCCTCTGGCTCAGCATGACGTGGCTGCAGGGGATCAGGTACCTGGGGGCAGTGGGGCAGCCCGGTCACACCAGGCCGTCCCACCAGGGACCCAGCTCCCCGCCCTCAGCCCGCTGTTCCCAGGTGCTCCCAGGGCACAGCCATGCCAGGAGCGGGCGCTGGGGGCGCTGTGCTCCATGCTTCCCCTCTAGGGCCCCGGGGTGACATGCCCCCAGCCCGGAGGGGCTCAGGGGGCTCTCCAGGGCCCCCTGCTCAGACAGCCATGGTCCCCCACACCGCTGGGTGCTGGCTGTGCCTGCTGCACATCCCTGGGCCGAGCTCCTCCCCCCTCCTGCCGGCCCCCGGGTGCTCCAGGCCTGGGCAGGGGCAGGCGCACCCTGAAGGGCTCTGGGGAAGGCTGCCCCCGCCACGCCGGGACAGAAGCCAGAGCGACAGCAAGGGGGACCCGGGGCCCTGCCACGGCACTGGGGCTCCCCAGGGGGCCAAGCCACCGCCCCGGCAGCCCTCAGCCATGGTGCTGCTGGAGAGCCTCCGTGCTAGCCCCACCCCGGCAGACACAGGGAAAGCGAGGGACTGAGCGTTGCCCGGCTGGAAGCCAGGAGGCAGCGCGCCGAGTCACC
The DNA here is from genome assembly GCF_003597395.2 of Chelonoidis abingdonii. Classification (NCBI taxonomy): domain Eukaryota; kingdom Metazoa; phylum Chordata; order Testudines; family Testudinidae; genus Chelonoidis; species Chelonoidis abingdonii. Next base: position 373,012,446 of record NC_133769.1, read on the forward strand.
TGAGCACCAGCTGCAGCATCACGTCCTCGCAGTTCAGGTTCAGCAACGTGCGGAAGAGACTCAGAGACACCATGCAGAGCTAGGGGGAGAGAGGGAGGTGTTGGGGGGCTGGGCCGCATGGCGGGCACTAGGTGCACCAGGCTGGCTCCTGGCGCTTGCCAGCACTAGCAGCGGGGCAGCACCATGGCCAGCTCCTGCCCGTCGGCATGTCCCCCCAGGGAGCTGAGCACTCGGGGCAACAGGCCCATGGAACCCCAAACCAGGGAGCTGGGAGGAGGGCAGGGCCCATCCCCGGAAGCTGGAGGGAGCTGGGGGCCCATTCCTGGGAGCTGGGGGAAGTTGCGAGCCTGTACCTGGGAGCTGAGAGGTGCTGGGACCCTGTCCCCAGGAGCTGGAGGGAAGGCAGGGGCCCATCCCCGGGAGCTGGGGGGAGCTGGGGGCTGTGACGAACTGGGACTGTTCTTACTGTGGCCTGTGAATGCTGAGTGGGGGGTGTTGGTCTGGGAGGATGATCTGCACTGGGGGATGGGAGACTGGCCTTGAGGGAAGATACCTGAGCAGGTAACGGGAGAACCCAGGAAGGGGTTGGAGGCCAGGTGACACCTCTGCCTGGGAGGATGGGGGAGGAGACGCTGGGGGGAGAGAGGGAGTTTCAGGAGCTGGCTGGGGAATGGAGGGAAGGACAGATGGGGCTCTGACTCCCCAAGGGGGCTGTGATGTTCCTGGGACCCCAAGATGGACCTTACTGGGGAGGATCCTGTTGTCTGTGCCTGCAAGACCTGCCCTGGACTGTGTTCCTGTCGGCTAAATAAACCTGCTGCTTTACTGGTGGCTGAGAGTCCCGGTGAACCGCAGGAATGTGGGGTGCAGGGCTCTGACTCCCCCACACAGCATGACAGAGGCCCATGCCCAGGAGCTGGGGGCCTGTACCCGGGAGCTGGGGGGAGCTGAAGGCCCGTCCCTGGGAGCTGGGGGAAGCTGGGGCCTGTACCCAGGAGTGGGGGCTCATCCCCTGGAACTGGAGGGAGCTGGGACCCATCCCCGGGAGCTGGGGGGAGCTGGGGGCCCGTCCCCGGGAGCTGGAGGCCCATCCCTGGGAGCTGGGGGGGAGCTGGGGCCTGTACCCAGGAGCTGGGGGGAGCTGGGGCCATCCCCGGGAGCTGGGGGGAGCTGGGGCCCGTCCCCAGGAGCTGGGGGGAGCTGGGGACCCATCCCTGGGAGCTGGGGCCTGTACCCGGGAGCTGGGGGCCCATCTCTGGGAGCTGGGGGCCCGTCCCCTGGAGCTGGGGGGAGCTGAGGCCCATCCCCGGGAGCTGGGGGCCCATTCCTGGGAGCTGGGGGGAGCTGGGGCCTGTACCCGGGAGTTGGCGGCGATGCGGGCGACGAGCGTGTCGAGGATGGTGCTGTGGTCATGCTGGTGCAGCAGGATGAAGCGCAGGAAGGTTTGGAGCAGGGCCGGGTCGCTGACGCTGCGCAGGAACAGCTCCAGGTACGCCGTGCTGGCCATCAGCTCCTCCACCGCCGTCTGCGGGACAGCTGCACTTTTGGGACCCCCCCTCGGCCACCGGGGACCCCCCCGAGCCGCAGCGTTCAGCTACCAGGGACACCCCCCACCAGCTGCAGCGTTCGGCCACCAGGGACACACACCTACCCCCAACTGCAGGGCTCAGCTACCGGGGACACCCTCACCCAGCCGCAGGGCTCAGCCACTGGGGAACTCCCCCGAGCTGCAGGACTCGGCCGCCGGGGGGACACACCTACCCCCCACCGCAGGGCTCGGACGCTGGGGACCCCCCCGCAGCCACAGGGCTCAGCCGCCGGAGAACCCCCTGAGCCTGCAGGGCTCAGCCACCAGGGACATACAAACACTCTCTGTCGCAGGGCTCGGCCACTGGGAAACCCCCCCGAGCTGCAGGACTCGGCCCCCGGGGACACACACCTACCCCCCACCGCAGGGCTCGGACACTGGGGACCCCTCCCCAGCCACAGGGCTTGGCCGCCAGGGACACTCACCTACCCGGCACCACAGGGCTCGGCCACTGGAGACCCCCCAACTCAGCCGCAGGGCTCGGGCACTGGGGACCCCCCCGAGCTGAAGGGCTCAGCTGCCGGGGACCCACACCTACCCCTGCCGCAGGGCTTGGCCACCAGAGACACCCCCTCCCCCCAACACAGCAGCTGAGCCAGGCCAGGGGGCCAGAACCCCACCAGGGGTCAGGTGAGAGTGGGGGCGCATTACCCATGCCAGCAGCTTCCCCTCCCTTCTCTGAGCCTACCTTGTGCAGGGCTGGGCCCATCACAGGCACCAGGAAGCCGTTATGGACGTAATCCACCAGCTGCTTCTGCACCAGCGGGTGGGCAACCTGCAGGAGCACAGAGCTCAGAGTGGGCTCCAGGCCACAGCAGGGACTGCAGGATGCTTGGGTCCCTCCCAGCGCAGCCAGACGCTGCGATCTGGGCCACAGCTTCCGCTCTACACAGTGCTGGGCAGGGTGGGCTGAGGCAGGCACAGTGCCCCTCGGCCAGGCAGGATGGGAAATCTCTGGGTGGGCACGGTGCTGGGCAGGGCAGGCTGAGGCAGGCACGGTGCCCCTCAGCCAGGCAGGATGGGAGATCTCGGGGCGGGCACGGTGCTGGACAGGGCTGGCTGAGGTGGGCACAGTGCCCCTCAGCCGGGCAGGATGGGAGATCTCGGGGCAGGCACAGTGCTGGACAGGGCTGGCTGAGGCGGACAGGGTGCCCCTCGGCTGGGCAGGACAGGGGATGTTGGGGCGGACACGGGGCTGGGAAGCCCTTGGCTGGACAGGATGGGGGATCTCGGGGCGGGCACGGTGCTGAGCAGGGCTGGCTGAGGGGCACGGTGCCCCTTCGCTGGATAGAACGGGGGATCTCGGGGCGGGTACAGTGCTGGGCAGGGCTGGCTAAGGCGGACACGGTGCTGGGAAGCCCTCGGCTGGACAGGATGGGGGATCTCGGGGCAGGCACGGTGCTGAGCAGGGCGGGCTGAGGCGGGCACAGTGCCCCTCGGCCAGGCAGGACGGGGGATCTCGGGGCAGGCACGGTGCTGGGCAGGGCTGGCTGAGGCGGGCACAGTGCTGGGCAGGGCGGGCTGAGGCGGGCGCCCGCGGGCTGCGGCCTGCCCACCTGGATGACGGCGTTGCAGAACTCCAGCGAGTTCATGAAGAGGACGAGCGCGGGCACCCCCATCCAGTCCTCACGGCGCAGGCAGTGCCAGTCGTCCGCCCGAACCTCGATCTTGCGGGGCAGCGAGGAGTAGAGGGCACTGAGGCCCGTGGCGAGGACCTGGGGGCACAGGAGCGATGAAAGGCTGATGGTTAGGGAGAGCCCCCAGCAGTGGGCACCAGGTGCTGCCCTGACAGACGCTGCCTGCCCCACAGAGCCCACGCAGCCCGGGGGAGGGGCCAGCAAAGGGCCCAGCCCAAGTCCCACAGTCGCTGAGCTGCTGGTTCCTCACAGGGGGTCTGGGCCTCTTGCACCCCTGCAGCTGGAGCTCAAGGGGGTGCGGACCCCCCAGGCAGGGGTGACACCAGCTCCGCATTGTCGCTGCAGGTCCAGGGCGCTGGAGGGCCGAGTGCCCAGCGCAGCTCAATGCCAGCTCCCCCATGGCCCCAGCCCACGCCCACCAAGCAGAGCTGCAGTGCCTCCATTCCCTCCCTGCAACACCAGGGCCAGCTACCCCCAGTACGTGGGGAGGCAGACGGAGAGGGCCAGGGCCAGCATCTGGACAGGGAAACACTGGCATCCCACCACTCTGCCCCAGCAGGGAGCTCAGGGTCAGGCTGGGCACTCGGCTGGACCCCGCTGTGTGTCCCCCACGCTGGGCCGGGCTCACCACACCCTGCCAGACGGGGGACGCACTGAACACAGCTGGGCAGGAGGCTGAGGGGCCAGGCCTCGACCTGGGAGGAGTTGCCACGTCTCCGTGGGCCTCCGTGTGCTACCCCGGGGGCACTGACGCTGCGGTGATGGGCTGGAGGAGGTGCCCTGCCAGCCCCCCTGGAGCGCCCCTGCCAGGATTCACAGCCACAGCGTGCATAAGCCCCCGTCCCACTGGCAGCCCCTGGGGCCGACCCAGCCCTCTGGCTCTGGCCAGGGGAGAGCCCCTGGGGCCGTCCCGTCCCGCTGGCTCCAGATGGGGGGGGCCCTGGGGCCGTCCCGTCCCGCTGGCTCCGGATGCGGGGGAGCCCCTGGGGCCGGCCCCTCCTGCTGGCTCTGGCATGCCCAGCCAGGGAGGATCCTGGGCGCCCAGGCCACGAGGGACCCGTACCGGGCAGAAGTAGGAGCTGTCGGTGATGTAGGTGGCCACGGCGCAGTTGCCGGCGGCCATGGCCAGGAGCAGCAGCAGGGCATCACGGGCCTGCTGCCCGGTGGGCCCCTCGTGGTGGATGAAGGGGACGAGCAGGGAGAAGAGCAGCAGGTCGCCGGGGCCCTGCTCCGTGGGCCGGTGGAAGAAGAGCTCCAGGAGCGCCGGGTCCTTGGCCACGCAGTCGCAGAGCTGGTTGAGCAGCAGCACCAGGCTGGTCTGCAGGCCGGGCGAGGCCGGCTCGGCGCACAGGCTCAGCAGGTGCAGCAGCGGGCGCCGCACGGGAGGGTGGCGCAGCAGGGGCTGGTGGCTCTGGCTGATCAGCATCTCGTAGAGCTTCAGCTGCTCCGCCCGTTGCTCCTCGCTGCCATCCCGCTGCAGGTGCCAGTGCAGGAGGCGCTCGAGCAGGTTCTCCGCCAGCACCAGCTGCAGGATAGGCCCTGCGCCCATCCCAGCGCCCGCCCGCTCCTCTGCCAGCAGGGTCAGCATCTGATAGGTGTTGTTCCGCACGGCGCTCGCGTCGTCCGCTGTGCCCGGACCCGGCTTGGGGCCCTGCTTCTCCAGGACCCTCAGCACCTGGGGAGACAGCAGCAGCACTGAGCGAGGGGGACACAGGGGGGCGGCCTGCGCTGAGCAAGGGGGGGCAGCACACGCTGAGTGGGGGGCAGGGCGCAGGGGAGTGCAGCACACACTGTATGAGCAGAGCAGAGGGCCGGGGGGGCGGTCTGCGCTGAGCGAGGGGGGGGCAGCACACACTGAGTGGGAGGGCAGGGCACAGGGAGGGGCCCGCGCTGAGCGAGGGGCGGGGGCCCCCTCAGGCGGGTCTGTTCGACATGCTCAGGTGGGCCGGGCACGGTGTGACCACGGCTTCCCTCAGCTTTTAGATGGGGCCTCTGGGACAAAGGGGGGTGGTTGTAATACGTTACGAGTCCCGTGTGTGCCTCAGTTTCCCCTCTTGGGGTGGGAAAGGTCTGTCTGTTGTCGTGGCAGGGTAAGACACAGGGGTGATAACCCAGCTGCGCCAGCGCTGTGAGAACGTCGCTGCCCCAGCTGGGCAAGCGGCACTGATCCCTGTGGCAGGGGCCCGGCTCCTCCAGGCCAGAGCTCACAGGGGACAGCAGAGGAGTCCCCTCAGAGAGGGATCCTGTGGGTCTGTGCCAGCGTCCCAGCACCCCGTGCCCTGCCCAGCAATCCCCGCACAGACCCTGGACCCCAGGGCGTGCCATGGCCGGCCAGGGCACTCGGCGGCCCTGCCACTTCGCTGGGCATCTGTCCTGGATCCCAGGGTCTGAGCTAGGCCATACCGGTGAGCACCCCCTGCGAACCCCCCCCCAGCGGGCCAAGGGTCCCCTCTCCCGCCAGGGCCAACCACGCGGCTTCACTGCCTGCGAGCCGAAGCCTCTGGGCCCAGCCGCCTGCGTCCCGCCCTGAGCTCTGCCCAGCACATCCAGCTGACGGGCCCTGGGGAGCCGTGTCCCTGCAGCCCTCCCTCCAGCCAGGAGCTGCAGGCCCCCCCCCATGCCCAGCGCGTCCCACTGACGGGCCCTGGGGAGCCGTGTCCCCACTGCAGCCCCCCCTCAGCCAGGAGCCGCAGGGCCACCCCGTGCCCAGCACGTCCCACTGACGGGCCCTGGGGAGCCGTGTCCCCACTGCAGCCCCCCCCAGCCAGGAGCCGCAGGGCCCCCCGTGCCCAGCGCATCCCATCGACGGGCCTCTGGGGAACCATGTCCCGCCTGCAGGCCCCCCACTCCAGCCAGGAGCGCAGGGCCCCCCCATGGGCCAACGCCGCATCGAACAGGACCCTGGGGAGCCGTGTCCCTACTGCCAGCCCCCCGCCTCAGCCAGGAGCTGCAGTGGCCCCCCATGTCAGCGCAATCCTGCCGATGGGCCCTGGCGGAGCCGTGTCCCCGCTGCCAGCCCCCCCCCCCAGCCAGGATGCCGCAGGAACCCCCCCCGTGCCCAGCGCATCCAGCCGTATGGGCCTGGGGAGCCATGGCTGGGCTGCCATTAACCAGTGTGTGTTGTGAGCAAGACACGAGAATGTCAATTCTTCCGCTCTACTCTGCGCTTGGTTAGGCCTCAACTGGGAGTATTTGTGTCCAGTTCTGGCACCGCATTTCAAGAATAGATGTGGAGAAATTGGAGAGCGGTCCAGAGAAGAGGCAACAGAATTGATTAAGGTCTTGAGAACATGAGCTACGAAGGAAGGGCTGAAAGAATCTGGGTTTATTTAGCTTGGAAAAAGATGAATACTGAGAATGGGACATGATAGCAGTTTTTCAGGTTATCTAAAAGGAGGAGAGAGAAAAACTTTGTTCCACCTTAGCCTCTAAGGATAGACCAAGAAGCAATGGCTTAAAACTGCGCAGCGGGAGTTTAGTTGGACATTAGGAAAAAGTTCCTAAACTGTTCAGGCGATAGGTTAAACACTGGAATAAACTGCCTAGGGAGGTTTGAATCTCCATCTCTGGAGATATTTAAGAGTAGGTTAGATAAATGTCTATCCGGGATGGTCTAGACAGTATTTGGTCCTGCCATGAGGGCAGGGGACTGGACTCGATGACCTCTCGAGGTCTCTTCCAGCCCTAGAGTCTATGAATCTATGAATCTATGTCCCTGCCGCAGCCCCCCCACCCCCAGCCAGGAGCTGCAGGGCCCCCCCATGTCCAGCGCATCCCGCCGACGGGCCCTGGGGAGCCATGTCCCCGCTGCAGCCCCCCACCCCCTCCAGCCAGGAGCTGCTGCCACTCCCTTCCCCGTTGTCCAGCTGGGACCTGCAGCCCTCCCCTGCCGGGAGCCGCTCCCCCCTCCTCCCAACACACACACACACAGCGCGCCAGGAGCCACAGGGTCTCCACACCCAGCTAGGAACTGGAGCCCCCCCACCGTTGCCCAGCTGGGGGGGGCAGGGGCTCCAGTTCCCAGCTGGGCAATGTGGGGGGGGCTGCGGCGGGGACATGGGTCCCCAGGGCCCTGTCGGCAGGACGCGATGGGCACGGGAGGCCCTGAGGCTCCTGGCTGGAGGGCAGGACGCAGGCAGCTGGGCCCAGAGGCTCCAGCTCAGAGGTGGTGAGGCCGCGTGGCCGGCCCTGGCGGGAGTGTGGGACCCTGGGGGTTAAGCCCGCTGGGGGGGGGTCACAGGGGGTGCTCACAGGTGGGGCCTAGCTCAGACCCTGGGGACCCCCTCCCCCAGCCAGGAGCTGCAGGGACCACCAGCCGTTTCAAAGCAGGGCAGGTCTCGTGGGGTGTTGGGTCCATCAAAGCATTGGGGGATGGGGGGGACTAGCCCATGGCACGCAGGCCAGGCCCTCCCGGGGCTGGCCACACTGTGCCAGGTGCTCTGGGACCCCCTTCCCCCCCTTCCCGGTGTCTGGGCCATCGACGGAGTCCCAGTTCTTACTGCACCTTTTCCCTGGCTGCTCTGCCAACAGCCCCGATGGGCCTCCCACCCGTCAGGACCCCCAGGTAGCCACGGGCCTGCTCGTTACCCTCAGGCACGGCAGTCCACCGCGGAGGGAAACTGAGGCAGGCGCCGCACTTGGTCAGCACAACTGGTGACCTGGAGACTAAGAGGCCCACCCCAGCTTGGCCCTCAGCCGGTTCTGGCCAGTGGGAGGACACAGGGCTGAGGAGAGAGGGACCCGGTGACCTACCAGCTGGTTTCAGCCGGAGGGGAACAAAGGATGGAAGGGAGAGGGCCCCAGTGACCTGTTTACCTGGGCCGGAGTACAAAGGAAGGGAGGAGCTGGGGGGGGCCAGTGATGTGGGGCTCTAGGCTGGAGAGGGGGAGCAGGCAGAGCCTCCCTGGACGCAGGGAGACTGGGGTCAATAAACCCTCCTGTTTTACGCTGGCTGAGAGCTGCCTGGGGGGGCATTATCCCCTCTGGGAGGGGAGGCCCCAGGGGTCCAGAGGGAGGGGACTCCCTGGGGGGGCCCACAGCAGAGACAGTCTGCTAAGGCTCAGAGAGCTGCAGTCCCAGGAGGTGGAGGGGCCTATGGCTTCCCCCCCACCCCGAGAAGGGCTGTCACACTGAAGGGGGTTCCCGTCCTGGGCGTCGGTGGCACTGCCACATTTCCAGCACAGACGCCCCCGGCGACTGGGAGCATCCCCCTTCTTGGGGGCCCTCGGCTCTCCCTCCTCCCCCTGCATCACCCCCCAGCACAGCCCCATGCCCAGACCCGCCACTGGACACCCTCACCTGGCACCAGTGGTTCTTGAAGACCATGAGGCAGGTCTCGGGGTCAGCCGTTACGGGGCTCTGCAGGCTGGCGCCACGGCTGGCTCGGTGCCCTGCTGCCCGGGGGTGCAGCTTGCTGAGCCAGCTCATCCTCTCCATGCCCACAGGCACAGCTCTGCTCCAGCCAGCGGGGGCTACAGGGCACAGGCAGCCCCTGGGCGCTCCACGGGCTGAGGCAACGGCTGCTCAGTGGAGCCCGACGGGCGAGGACAGGGCCAGCACTCCATGCTGCGGCCAGGGTGGCACCAGGCTGTAGGGAGAGAGACGACATGAGGCAGGGAGCCCCGTGTGCTGAGACTCCCACCTCGTCCCCCTGTAGGGAACTGATCCCCGCCCTGCCCCGCCCCGCCCGCAGCAGGGGCAAAGTGCAAGGAGCGGCAGGAAAGGCAAGTGCTGCCGGGGCAGGAGCAGCGCAGGGCACACCCAGAGCAGAGCCTGCGGGCAGGGGGTGCCCACACACACAGCACCCAGCATTGGCAGCCTGGCACTCACCCTCTCGACTGCACCGCTTCCTTGCACCCCATGGCAGCCCCCCACCCGCTTCTGTGGCAGGCTCCAGGAGATGAGCCAGGCAGCCACGTCCATGACCCCCAAGAGGGGTACGGGGAGCGGACGTCTCCCTTGGCCACTGACCTGCCCAGAGGCCGAGGGCACCCACAGTGCTCAGTCCCGGGAGGAGTGGGGTTACCCCGCTAGTCCCAGCCCAGGGCTGGGCTGTTCCCTACAGCACAGTCCTTGCTCCGAGCCCCCTCACTCTCTCCTGCCTTAGGAACAAGGAACCCAGGTGCCTGGCCGACCAGACGCAGGAGCTCAGCTGAGCCAGGCCCCACCTCTGCTCAGCAGCCTGTCCCGGAGCCGCCCCACTGCTGCCTGGTCCTGGCTGCGAAACGCAGGAGAGCCCCTGGGCTGCGGAGACCCATGGGGGAGAAGAGGAGCATGGCGCCCCAGAGTCCGCCCAATGAGCCACTCATCGAACCGGCCAACAAGCCACCCAACCACTCTGCACCGAGCTGCCCAACCACTTGGCCAATGACTCGGCCAACGAGCCACCCACAGAACCGGCCACCGTGCTGCACAACCACCTGGCCAACGAGCTGCCCAACGACCTGACGCCGAGCTGCCCAACCCCCCAGCCAGCTCCCTGGTGCTGAGCCTCCCAACCCCCAGGCCAACGCCCTGGCACCGAGCCGCCAAACCCCCTGCCCAACCCCCCAGTGCTGAACCGCCCACCCCCCTGGCCAACGCCTTGATGCCAAACCACCCAACTCCCCAGCCAACGACCCGGCACAGCAGCCAGCAACCAGAGCTGTAAACGGGAGTTTGCGGGGGACACTCGGAGAGCAAGGCAGAGGACTAGACAGGCCAGTGAAGGGAGTGCCTGGGGGGCTCTGTAGTGCTGTAGCTGGTGGTGGTTTGCTGCGGTGTGTGTTTCCCGGACTGACAGGGTTTAGGTGGGAAGTCTATGACCGATCCAGAGGCAGCAGTGGAAGACACAATGAGGATGACTGGATGTGGAAGCTGCAGCATGTATGTGTCATAGAGCTTGGGGGAGTCCGGGCCCTGCACCCGGGGCCGGTGCAACCATTTAGGTGACCTAGGCGGTCGCCTAGGGCACTAGCATTTGGGGGGGGGGGGCATTTTCTTCAGCAGCAACGCATCTTCAACCGCCCCGGTCGCGGCCGGCATTTAGGTGGAGGGAGCTGGGCAGGAGAGCGTGGGGACGGCCGCCTGCAGCAAGTAAGGGGGGGCGGCATGCAGGGGAACTCTCCGCCCCAGCTCACCCCTGCCCCACCTCCTCCTCGAGCACGCCATGGCTGCTTCACTTCTCCCGCCTGCCAGGCTTGCAGCGCCTAAGCTGATTGACGCCGCAAGCCTAGGAAGCAGAAGTGAAGCAGTGACGACATGCTCGGTATGCTCATGTGTGGAGCAGGGGTGAGCTGGGGCAGCGGCGGTGCCTCAGGGCAGAGGAGCTGCCGCAAAGGGGGTGCCTCATGGTGGATGGGGGAACTGCCACGGGGGAGGGGGTGCCTCAGGATGGAGGGCGGGAGCTGCCGTAGGGGGGTGCGTCTCAGGGCGAGTGCACGGGCTGGAGGAAGGCACAAGGTGGAAATTTCGCCTAGGGCATGAAACATCCTTGCACCGGCCCTACCTGCATCCCCACTTCCTGCGATTCACTGGGACTCTCAGCCAGCCAGGAGAACAGAAGGTTTATTAGCTGACAGGAACACAGTCCAAGCAGGGCTTGTAGGTACAACCAGGACCCCTCAGCCAGGTCCCTCTGGGGGGCAAGGAGCTTAGACCCCAGACTTGGGGTTCCCTGCCTCCTCCCAGCCAGCCCAAAAGTGAAACCAAAACCCCTCCAGCCGGGTATCCCCCCTTTCCCCGCCTCCCTTTTGTCCAGTTTCCCAGACAAAGGTATCAACTCCCCACCCCTCCTGGCTCAGGTACCGTCCCTCACCTAGATCCACCCCCTGCTCTCCCTCCCCCTTGCAGACAGCCCCCGGTCAATCCACCCCCTCCTCCCCCGCTGGGTCACACCCCATGTGAGCAGCGCGCAGCCGGCCTCACCCACAGGCCAGCAGTTGGATTCTGACCAGCCCAGTCAGTGAGACTGACCAGAGAACAAGGGCCCCTTTCGACCGGGTGCCTGCAACCCACGGTGCCCCCCCACCGTGACACCACAACTCCCACAATGGCCTGCAGTGCCCCCCCGTGACACCACAGCTCCCACAATGCACTGCGGTGCCCCTCAGCGCCCACAATGCCCTGCAGTGCCCCCCCGTGACACCACAGCCCCCCACAATGCCCTGCAGTGCCCCCCACCGTGACACCACAGCCCCCACAATGCCCTGCAGTGCCCCCCCGTGACACCACAGCTCCCACAATGCCCTGCAGTGCCCCCCACTGTGACACCACAGCCCCCACAACGCCCTGCAGTGCCCCCCCACTGTGACACCACAGCCCCCACAAATGCCCTGCAGTGCCCCCCCACTGTGACAACCACAGCCCCCAACAATGCCCTGCAGTGCCCCCCCACTGTGACACCACAGCTCCCACAATGCCCTGCCAGTGCCCCACAGCCCCCGTGACACCACAGCCCCCACAATGCCCTGCAGTGCCCCCCCGTGACACCACAGCTCCCACAATGCCCTGCAGTGCCCCCCCACTGTGACACCACAAGCCCCCACAACGCCCTGCAGTGCCCCCCCACTGTGACACCACAGCCCCCACAATGCCCTGCAGTGCCCCCCACTGTGACACCACAGCTCCCACAATGCCCTGCAGTGCCCCACAGCCCCCGTGACACCACAGCCCCCACAATGCCCTGCAGTGCCCCCCACTGTGACACCACAGCCCCCACAATGCCCTGCAGTTGCCCCCCCGTGACACCACAGCTCCCACAATGCCCTGCAGTGCCCCCCCCCGTGACACACAGCCCCACAATGCCCTGCGGGGCGTGGGAGTTGCTGGAGGGGTGGGCGCTGCAGGGGGCAGGGATTTGCTGGGGGCGGGCGGTGCCGGGGGGCGGGGCGGGAGGGACAGGGGGCCGGGAGTTGCTGGGGGCGGGGCGGGCCGGGAGGTGCCGTGGGGCGGGCGCTGCTGGGAGCGGGCCGGGCGGGCGGGGGGCCGGGAGTTGCTGGGGGCGGGGCCGGGAGTTGCTGGGAGCGGGCCGGGCGGGGCCGGAGGCGGGCGCTGCTTGGGGGCGGGGCCGGGAGTTGCTGGGGGCGGGGCGGGCGCTGCTGGTGGCGGGGCCGGGCCGGGAGGTGCCGCGGGGCGGGCGCTGCTGGGGGCGGGGCGGGGAGTTGCTGGGGGCGGGCGGGCGGGTGCTGGGGCGGGGCCGGGCGGGAGGATGCCGCGGGGCGGGGCGCTGCTGGGAGCGGGGCGGGGGGCGGGCGCTGCTGGGGGCGGGCCGGGCGGTGCCGGGGGGCCGGAGTTGCGGGGCGGGGCGGGCCGGGAGGTTTGCCGCGGGCCGGGCGCTGCTGGGGAGCGGGGCGGGCGCTGCTGGGAGCGGGCCGGGCCGGCGGTGCCGGGGGGCCGGCCGGGCGCTTCCTGGGGCGGGCGCCGCGGCTCCTGTCGGACTCGCCATGGCCGGGCCGCCCGGCTGCTGCTGCTGGCGCTGGCCTGGCTGGTAGCCGCTGGCCCGGCTCGGCTCGGCCCGGCCCGGCGCGTGGGGCCCGCCCCGCTGGGGGAGCAGCTGGCGGCCGCGGGGGCGCAGTTCGGCTGGAGGAACCTGAGCTGCTCCGCCTGCCGCGTCCTTTTCTCCGCCATCGACCTGGGCGTGCAGGGTAGCGCCCCCCGGTCCCTCCCCGCTGCCCCGCTCCGAGGGGAACCGCGGACGGGTCCTTCCCTTCCCCTTCCCTCTGCCACCGGACGCCTGGGTTCCTCTCTGCCCTGGGAAGGGAGCGAGGTCTGGTGGGGGGTAGAGCGGGGGGCCTGGGAGCCCGGACTCCTGGGTTCTCTCCCCAGCTCTGGGACAGGAGCACGGGGGGCTGGGAGGCAGGACTCCTGGGTTCTCTCCCTGGCTTCTGGCGCTAGCATCCGTGCTGTGTGCGGTGCCCGTCCCAGCTGTGGCACAAGATACAATCATCTCCCAGGCTTGCAGCCTGCTTCATTTGGGCCCCGGGACCAGGACCCCCCCGCCAGCCCCGCAGCGCCTGCCGGGATCTGAACCCAGCGTCCCACTCAAGCTTCCTGAAGTGGGACATGTCGTGCCCTGGTGCAGAGGCCGGGCAGGCTGGAGGTATGAGCAGGGCAGAGTTAAGGGTGTCTGCCTGCCTGGTGCCCCACAGCAGAGGTGGTATCCCCAGCGCTCCGGCCCTGGCACGGGGGGGGCCGGCACAGCCCTCAGGCCAGGGGTCCTGGGTCCTGCCCAGCAGCAGGAGAACATGCTGGGTCCCAGCTTGCCAGGACAGTTGCCCAGAGCCCTCTCAAGCCCTTGAGCATATTGATCCCTAGCAGTGCGCAGTGACCCCCATCCTGCACCTGCAGCGGCCGAGCCCCTCGGGAGGTTGCCTGACCTGCCCCCTGCTGGTCCAGCCTCAGTGTGGTGTCTGCGGGTGGGGCAGGACCCTTGGCTCATGCCATGGTGCCGGGGCTGACTCTGTGGTCCTTGTCAGGACAGAGTTTGCACGTGCTCCCCCTCTGCCCCCGCTTTCCTCACCCGCCCAGGGCGCTGACCCCGCTCCTGCCCCCACTCTCCCCACCCCTGGCCCCCCGCTTTCCTCACCCCGCCCACGGCGCTTGACCACTCCTGCCTTGGGGCTGACCTGCTTTCCCCACCCAGCCTCGGCGCTGACACCGCTCCTGCCCCTCTCTCACCACAGCCCCACGACTGAATGTCTGGGGCAAAATGCCTTGAGCAGAGATGCCAGGGCTGCAGGCGCGTCACCTGCGGGTGAGTCTGGCAGGGAAGCCTGCGACCCCGTGGGGAACAGCCCCTGCACTGGGCTGAGAAGCCTCGAGAAAAACTGAGTCCCTACCCTGCTCCTGGGCAGTGTGTGGGCAGAGATGGGGTGTTGCAGGGTGTCCCATGGGTGGGGGGCTGGATGACAGTGCCTGGGCCCTGATCCATGCTGTCGGCAGAGTCCAAGTGCAGAAGGAGCCTAGTAGGGCTAAAGAGGCCTGCCGTGAGTCCCCCCCCACCCCCCCCGGCCTGGCGCTGCCCCTGACGCCTCTGGCGTGTTGCAGATGCAGCTACGAGCGAGGCCACATCGAAGCGCCTGGCGGTGAGCGTGTGCACGGAGCTGCGGCTGGCGCGGCGGGAGATCTGCCAGGACGCCGTCCGGCTCTTTGAGAAGGACATGGTGTCGGCCTGGGTACGGTCCGGTTCTGCGCCCTGCCGAGATCTGCGGGGCTGCTGGTGGGCGCCCGCTGGGCACTGGGACATCCTCTCCGACTGGAACGTGACGCTGCCTGGCACACCCCAAGCCCCCGCTGTGTGCCACCCGCGCCCCCCCCACCTGGTGCCCCCAGTGCCCGCCTGCTCTTCCTCACCGACCTGCACTGGGACCAGGCCTACGCGCCGGGCAGTGACCCGGCCTGCAAGGACCCACTGTGCTTGCCGGGGGGGTGGCGGGCGCAGGGCCCCCCACGCAGGCGCCGGCTACTGGGGGCGAGTACAGCAAGTGCGACCTGCCACTGCACACCATCAGGAACCTGCTGCCAGCACCTGGCAACGCGGCCCCCCCTTCCAGCTGGCCTACTGACGGGCGACCTGCCTGCCATGACGTGTGGCAGCAGAGCCGCGCCGACCAGCTCCGGGCCCTGCGCACCCTCAGCACCCTGCTGCGCAAGTACCTGGCGCCCCCTGCCCGTCTACCCGGCCGTGGGCAACCACGAGGCCACGCCGGTCAACGGCTTCCCCCGCCCTACGTCCATGGCAACCAGTCCTCAGCCTGGCTCTACGGTGCCATTGGCTGAGGCCTGGGAGGGCTGGCTGCCCCCGAGGCGCTGGAGACTCTCAGGTGAGACTGGGGGCAAACAGGGTGGGTGAAAGCCGGGGGTCAGGGGTGATGGATAAGCAGGGAGCTGGCTCGGGGGGGGCTGGCGAGGGAAGGGAGCCAGGCGGGCAGGGCCCAGGGGCTGGCAAGGGAAGGGGCCCAGGGGGCAGGAGGAGTTGGGCTGGCAAGGAAGGCGGGCAAAAGGAGTGGGGGGCTGACGCTCAAGGCGGGCAGGGCCCGGGGGCTGGAGGGAAGGGCCCAGAGGTCAGGAGGAGTTGGTGGGGGCTGGCGATGGAAGGTGTGGCAGGAGGAGTTTGGGGGGCTGACGCTCAGACGGGCAGGGCCCTGGGGCTGGAGGGAAGGGGCCAGAGATTCAGGAGTTGGGGGGCTGGCAAAGGAAGGCGGGCACAGGAGGAGTGGGGGGCTGGCGATGGAAGGTGGGCAGGAGGAGTTGGGGGCTGGCGCTCAGGCGGGCAGGGCCCTGGGGGCTGGAGGGAAGGGGCCCAGGGGGCAGGAGTTGGGGGCTGGCGCTCAGGCAGGCAGGGCCCCGGGGGCTGGAGGGAAGGGGCCCAGAGGTTCAGGAGGAGTGTGTGGGGGGCTTGGCGAGATGGAAGGTGGGCAGGAGGAGTTGGGGGCTGGTGCTCAGGCGGGGCAGGCCCCGGGGGGGCTGGAGGGAAGGGGCCCAGGGGCAGGAGTTGGGGGGCTGGCGCTCAGGCAGGCAGGGCCCCGGGGGCTGGAGGGCAGGGCCCAGGGGGCAGGAGTTGGGGGCAGCCCCACCAGCCCAGGGTCTCACGCTCTGCCCACCCCCTGCAGGGTCGGCGGGTTCTACACCCCTGCGGCTCCGCCCTGGGCCTGCGGGCTCGTCTCCCTCAACATGATCACTTCTGCTCCGAGGGCCAATTTCTGGCTCCCTGATCCAACGCCACCGGACCCGGACCGGGCAGCTGTGCAGTTGGCTGTGTGGGGCGTTCCTGCAGGCTGCCGAGGAGAGCAGCAGGAGCAAGGTGCAGGGGCTGGGCCCAGGGCTGCCCCTCTTCATGCCCCGTGGCCCGGGGGTGCCACTGCCCCTCCTCTTGATCTCGCTGGCTGCTTCCCCCCTGCCAGAAGGTCACTGCCAGGGTTCCCCGCCCCTCCAGAGGGGCCACAGCAGGGCTGGGGTAGGGGCAGGGCCCTTTTGCTGTTTTGGCACCAGCTTAAACCCCCCCCCCCCCCCAATCAAGGGGCTGTCACTGTTCCCCAGGGAGTGGGTGGGGCACTGTTGGCGGGTGGTCCCTGTCTAGCTTCCTGGAGGTTGGGTGGGGGTCCCTGTTCTGGGGGGCGCTTAATGGGGGGTCCCTGTCTGTGGCTTCCTGGTGTGGAGGGGGTCTCTTGATTCCAAGGGGGCACTGTTTGTGGGGGTCCCTATCTGTGGCTGGGGCGGTTGGGGTGGAGGTCCCTGTTTCCAAGGGGGGCACTGTTGGGGGGTCACCTGTCTTGTTGCTCCTGGGCGAGTTGGTGTGGGGGTCCCTGTTCTGGGGGGGCGCTATGGGGAGGTCACCTTGTCTGTGCTCCTGGTGTGTGGAGGGGGCGGTCCCTGTTCAAGCGGGCACTGTTGGGGGGCCCTATCTGTGCTGGGGCGGTTGGTGTGGGGGTCCCTGTTCTGGGGGCGGTCCCTGTGTTCCAAAGGGGCACTGTTGGGGGGTCCTTGGTCATGGCTCCTGGGCATGGAGGAGGGGTCCCTGTTCCAAGGACGGCATGTTGGCGGGTCCCTGTCTGTGTAGTCCTGGGGGTTGGCGTGGGGAGGGTCCCTGTCTGCCGTTTTCCTGCTCACGCTCACTGCCGCCCCATTGTGCACATTCATCCGGGCACATCCCCCCGCCACTGTCTGAGGGAGCTGGAGCTGGAAACTATTACCGCCATCGTTAACAGGTGAGCCCCACCCGGTACGCCTGGGTTACTGCCCTGCCCCCAGGGCCCAGAACCAAACCACCCGACCAGGCCCTGACCCCCCAGGTTCTGCACCTGGAATGGGCCAGACCTGGGGGTCCCGTCTTCCCCCTGGGGCCGGCCACGACAGCCTCCGACACCCCCAAGACTGAGGCCTCTGGCCCCAGCTTGCCTTGCATTGTCCCCCCCATTTCTCCCCTGAGCTGTTGCCCAGCTGAGAGAACCCTGGTGGTGCCGTTGTCCCCTGCCCAGAGCCCCAGGGACCCCCCAGCAGCTGGGTTTACCAGGCACCTGGACTGGCAGAGGTCCAGACAGGCAGGGAGTCGGCTCCCCCAGACCGCGCTGCCTTTGGCTCAGTCTCTGCCCATGAGCCCATGGGCGACGTCACTCGATAACCCTCCCAAACCGACCGCTTCCCTTGCCGGAGCCTTCGCTCTGCTCCCTGGGGGCGTTCTCCGGCCCCTTCCCCCGCCCGGGGGCCTGGCTGGCCCCTAGGACCTCTCGCGCGAGGCCGGGCACCTGCAGCTTTGGTTGCCAGCCAAGGCCTCTGAAGCGGGTACTGGGCTCGGGCCCCTAGGCAATGGGTGGTGCTGGTGGCACAGGGTTGGCGGTGCACAGAGCTCCGGAGCCGCTCACCCCCCAGCCGGAGCACCAGCAGGGCCGGGGTCCATTCAGCCTCCCCCTGCCGGCGGCACGGCAACACCGGTTCCTGCGGTGCCATAGCCCGGCGCCCCCCCCCCAGGCACAACGGCTCCAGTGTCTGCCGCGTGCCCAGCCCCTTCCTGCCACAGGCGTTTGGCAGGCTCCGGTTCCTGCCGAGTGCCCAGCCCCCCACGGGCGCGGTGTGGCGCTGGGTTCCTGGTGGCTGACCAGCTGCGGGGCCCGCGGTGAGGCGCCCGGCCCCTGACGCCCATCTCCACCGCGGCAGGTTTCGAGGGGCACCATCGGCCGCGCAGTTCTTTCGGGCACACGCACGTGGATGAGTTTGAGATGTTCTACGACGAGGAGACGCTCTCGCGCCCCGTCTCCGTGGCCTTCGTGGCCCCCAAGCGTCACCATCCTACCATCAACCTGAACCCCGGGTGAGTCGCAGCCCCCGCGCTGTGGCCGACTCTGGCCAGGCCCTATGCCACAGGGGTGACACTTGCTGCTCCCCTCCCAGGGCTACCGTGTCTACCAGCTGACGGCGACTACTCTTGGCAGCTCCCACATTGGTCCTGGATCACGGAGACCTTCATCCTGAACCTGACGGAGGCCAACGCGCCGGGGGCCGAGCCACGCTGGCAGCGGCTGTACCGGGCCCGCCAGGCCTATGGGGCTGCCTCCAGCGTCTTCCGCCCAGACTGGGACGGGCTTCCTGCGGCGCGCTTCCAGGCCAGACGAGCGGACTCTTCCAAGCAAATTCTGGTTCTTCTTCCACAAGGGCCACCCGCCCCGGGAGCCCTGCCGTGAGGCCTGCAACGGGCCAGCTCTGCTCTGCGCCCTCCGCTCCGGCCGCTCCGCCGACCCCAGCCGTCTGCCGCCCCTGCGCCCCCGTCTGCTTCGCCCACGTCGGCAGGCCCTGGTGGCGCCAGCGGCGGCTGTGCTGAGCCAGGCCAGGATGTGAGTGGGCATGGGGCTGGAGCCAGGGGGAGAGAAGGGGAGGTCTGCTGGGCTGGGCCAGACTCGCGGGGGCTGGGCTGGGCCAGGACTCGGCTGGATGTGGGGGGGGCTCTGCTGGGCTGGGCCAGGCACTCGGTGGTTTGGGTGGGGGGCAGAGCAGGCCAAAGGAAGGGGGCTGGCGGACTGAGCTGGAAGGGGGGGGCGTTGCAGAGGCTTGGGCACCTGGACCAGGCGGGGCTGGGGGTTTTGGCCCCTCAAGGGAAAAGGAGAGGAAACGAACGTGTTGCCTGGTGCTGGGGGGGGTGGGGGGAGCTGAAGGGGACGAGGGCTGAGCGGGTGCCCAACTTTCTGGTATTCTTGGCCATGGGGCCGGCCGGCTGGGCACAGCCTGGCCCAGGGTGGTCATTCCCTGCGGCCCCTCTGCAGGATTGGGGGCTGGCCCCACAGACGCCCCCTCCCATGCCAGGCCAGTGTATGGGGCGTCGGCAGGGAGCAGGGCCAGGCCTGCCCACCCCACTAGAGCCGCAGGCCGCCACGAATCAGCCAAGAATTCCCCCATCCCTGCTCCCCAAAGCCGCCTGCTGTTTGGCGAACTGCCCCCGCGGCGCACAGAGGCGAGCTGGGCCGGGGCGGGCAGGAACGGGTTTATTAACGATTAGTACAACGCCCATCCGGGGCCATGCCCATGGGCCCCCCAGCACAAGGGGGGTGTGGAGGGACGGGCTTGAGCCAGGAACGCCCCTCAAGGCCCAGCCAGAGCTGGGGGAGGGGAGGGCAGGCAGCCCAGGCGCTGAGGGGCCAGCTGGGGCCTCCTCCCGCGCTGTGCCCGTAGCCTTGGCTGCGTGCAGGGGGGGTCTCATGCGCGTTGCCCCCCAAGGCGTTTGGGCTTCAGGCTGCCCAGCAGGCTGCGGACACCCCTGCGGACGGTGGAGCAACCACGCGCCGGGCCATGGAGTCCGCGGGCGGCGCGGCAGGCAGGAGCTGGGGGCCTGGGGCCGGTGCATCGAGGCACTTCTGATAGCGCAGCTGGGGCAACGGGTGTTACCAAGCTGGGGAGAGTGGGGAACAGCCCCCCCGCAGAAAACACCCCACCCACCAGAGCCCTCCCCCACACCCAGAGGACTAGGGGCATGCCCCCTGCAGGCCGTGGTACGCGGGTGGAGGGCAGGCCTTGGTTGGCAAGGTCCCTGGGGAGGGCAGGGCTCAGGTACAGTGCCCCATGCAGTTGGGGACACGGCCCCATGGGTTAGGGACAGGACCCAATGGATGGAGGGGCAGGGCCTGTGGTTGGGGGCAGGGATGGGAAGACGACCTCATGGATCAGAGGCCAGTGATGGGGCAGGCCCTGAGGGCAGGACTCTGTGGGTAGGGGCCAGGGCCCTATTTCTGTCAGGGCCAGGGCAGGGCCACTGTGGGTCGGGGGGCAGGGGCCCTGGGGCAGGACGCTCACCATGCAGGCAGCCTGCCAGGGCCTCGCTGAGCCCGGCGGGCATTGGGCTGGCACCACAGCATATATGGCAGTGGAAGGCACCCGGGGGGCAGGGCCCGTGGGGTAGGCCCCGTGAGTTGGGGGGCAGGGCCCCGTAGGTCAGGGCCCCGTGGGTCGGGCGAGCAGCGTCCCAGGGGCAGGGTCCCGGGGGCAGGTTCCTGATGGGTTGGGGACAGGGCCCTGTGGGTCGGCGGCAGGGGCCCGGGCCCATGGGTTAGGTGGCAGGGTCCCAGGGGTTGGGGGCACAGTCCTGGGGGCAGGGTCCTGTGGGTCGGCGGCAGGGTCCCGGGGGGCAGGGTCCCGTGGGTTGGGGCAGGGCCCCGTAGGTCAGGGCCTGTGGGTCGGGGCAGGGGCCCGGGCAGGGCACTCACCATGCAGGCAGCCTGCAGGGCCTCGCTGAGCCCGGCGGCGTTGGGCTGGCACCACAGCGGTTGTGGTAGTGGAAGGCGCCCGTGGGTCAGGGCCTCATGGGTTGGGGCAGGGCCCGTGGGTCAGGGCCCTGTGGATCAGGCGGCAGGGTCCCGGGGGCAGGGCCCCGTGGGTCAGGCGGCAGGGTCCCGGGGGCAGGGCCCCGTGGGTCGGTAGCAGGGGCCTGGGGCAGGGCACTCACCATGCAGGCAGCCTGCAGGGCCTCACTGAGCCCCGCGCGGCGTTGGGCTGGCACCACAGCAATGTGGCAGCGGAAGGTGCCTGGGGCGCTGGCCGCAATGAAGGCGAAGGAGGCCGAACGTCCCGGCCCACGCCCATGAAGGAGAGAAACCGCACCCGGCACTCGCACAGCACGGCCCTCCGTCTGTTGGGGAGAGCGGGTGGGGTCAGGGCCCAGAAAACCCCCACGGCAACCTGTTCTACTGGGGGCGAGCAGAGACCAGAAAACCCCACCACACAGCAACATTGTCTGGGGCGGGAGTAAGGGAAGCCAGAACCCCACACAATACAGGCACGTGCCCCTGGGAGGGAGCAGGGAGCTCGAAACCCCCAAGCATGGCTCTGGAGACCCACCCAAGCAGCAGGTTGTCCTGGGGGGGAGCAGGGAGCCAGAACACCCCCCAGCACAAATGGTCCAGGGATGGCGAGCAGGGAGCTATGACAACCCCCACAGCATGGCTCTTTGAAGGACCCCCCCCACACAGCATGTTGTCGCTGGGGGGGAGCAGGGAGCCAGACCCCGCCACAGCACATGTCGCAGGGAAGGGAGCAGGGAGCCAGAACCCCCCTGTGACGTTTATGAGTGTAATAATGTATATCTCATTGAAAGGTGACAGGGGCCAGACAAGAGTTAATGAACGACCTGACCCAGGTGAAGGAGTGAACCTTTAAAGGAAATGGGTTAGCAAGATCTGTAAATAACAGAGCTTTGAAATGCAGGTCGCATTGTTAGAGGTAGAAGGGGAGGTGTTTGCTCAGGTCTTGGGATGTCAGCAAAAACAAGTCCTGTCTATTGCTTGTGGCTTTGATTCAAGATCAAAAAGAGGAAATATTAACATTTAGGAAGACACTTGCGTGAACAGTATTATTGCTTGCTATGTGTCTCTTGAAGGTTGTGTGATCTGTATCTGAACTGTTAATGGGTAAATTACCCTGTGCTAATTGCCAGGAATTGTTTGGAGAAGGAGAGTTAAGCCTATTGTTTTCTCAGGGCCAAAATTGCTGCTGGAAATGAACAAAGACCTGGGACACGATCACTTCTTCATCTCAGATCTGCTCTGGGTTTCAAGAGGGGGAAGCCTGAAGCCACAAGGATTGAGATCCCGGAGTCATCCACTGGAGTCACCCTGAATCTGGCGGAATTGGACTATAACCGCTGGATGACCCAGGATGAGCTTGTAGAGCCAATCTCTCTCTTTTGTGTGGTTTGCCATGTATCTGAACCTCAAGAATTGAATTCAAGTCTGTCTGTATATTGATCTTTTAACCAACACACACTTTCTTAATGAATTTTAGTTTAGTTAACAAGAATTTACTATAGTGAGTATTTTGGATAAGTTCTAAGTTATAATTGGACCTGAATACATGGCTGATCCTTTGGGATTGGAAGAACCTTTTCTTTTATATGATAAGATTTTCAATAATCATGATCATATCTGACATGTGTGTCTGGAGGCAGGCCCGAGGCTGGGTCACTTTAAGGGAACTGCGTTGTTTGAACTTCTAAGTAACCAGTGAGGTACTATAGAAGCTGTTTTGTGCTGGTTGGTAAATCTAAGTATTGGAATAACCACCAGCATTTGGGGTCTATCTGCCCCGTTTTGTTTGCAGTTCACCCTGATTGAGTGACCTCAGCTGGCTCTCAAAGGCAGCACCGTCACAGTCCCTGACCTCTCTTTCTAGGTCCTGGGCAGTTTTCCCGGTGACCCGAAAAGAGGAGCATCTTCTAGGAGGATGTGACCCGATCTCCACCCGATGGACAGTCAAATTAGTGCGTGCAGGCTGGTTGGAAAACAGCTGTCGGTATAGATGCAGCACCCCTCTGATCTCAGGGTGCTGGGCAGGGGTCAGTCGATCAGAGAGGGGAATTGCTTCCAGGGGGAACCAGTTCTTGTCCCAGGGGATAGATCCACTAAAAAGGTCATCGCCCTGCTTCTCCCAATGTCCACACACTGGGCCAACACCACATTCCCGCTGGCATAACATGGCTGTACACGAACAGAAGGTGAGGAAAGTACTTGTTCCAATCCTGCAGGTGCTAGTTCATAAAGGTTTTCAGCATCATCTTTAGCGTCCCGTTGAACCTCTCCACTAGCCTGTTGTACTGGGGATGATACACTGAGGCCCAGGTGTGCCGGACCTCACATTTCTCCCACAAGCACCGGAGCAGGGCCGACATGAAGTTGGACCCTTGGTCTGTCAAGACTTCCTTGGGGAACCCCATTAGGCTGAAAATGGTCAGTAGCACATCCAGCACAGTGTCAATGGAAGCTAAGGGCACTGCCTCGGGGTAGCGAGTGGCGAAATCTACCACCACCAGAACGTATTTCTTCCCCGACCGGGTCGTCCTGCTGAGACATCCCACTGTGTCCATGGCCACCTTCTGGAAAGGTTCCTTTATGATGTGCAAACGTCTCAAAGCCGCTTTCCCCTTGTCCCGGGCCTTCCCCACCCTCTGACAGGGATCACAGGATCGGTAGTACTGTTGGACAGTGGTAAAGACCCCAGGCCAGTAAAAGTTCAGTAGCAGCTTCTGCCTGGTGCGCCGGATTCCCTAGTGCCCTGCGAGAGGGATGTCATGGGCCTGGCCCAGCAGCTGGTGGTGATACTTCCAGGGTACCACTGTACGGGGAGACTTTGGCAAACCAGTAAAGTGCCTGAAACCACTATGGCTTATTGATTAAGACAGCCTAGTCAGCAAGCTGTTAAAAGCAAGTCTCAGCTTGACCAAGGCAGGAGGGAAGGGGGATTTAGGGTGCCACCAAAAGGGCAGCTTGACCCCGCGTCCTTCCTGATAAGAATTGGGTTGAAATTGCTGATACATGTGTATTCAAAGAGTAGGATATGCACCAGGAATGTCTATTGAGGTCTTAAGGCTGCAAGTTCTGGAAAAACCCACACCTGGTTAATCAATAATCAGAAGGAATCTCTTGCTTGAAACTGCTTACTTAACAAGGTTTCTTTAATTACTAATGTATAAATAAGCGGAAAAAGCTTGAGATAAGTGGGACTCATTTCAGGACTGGCCTCTCCCTCTGGATGCATCTTGTGTTTCCCAGCGGCAGACGGGCTGCCGCTGTATCACTCG
>NC_133769.1:373036225-373047554 GCF_003597395.2 Chelonoidis abingdonii
GAGAGCCACCAGCAGCTTTGGTAATTACAAGGTTGAAGGGTTTTTACTAACCTGTTGCAGACATGTGTAAGTGCTGAGACTAAGTAAAGTTTAGCTTTAAGTGAAAGCCTCTTGTGTTGTCCTGTCTGTGCCAGCCATCTATCGGTCGGACGGCCGTGTCTCCCGATTTATTTCCTGACACCTCCTTGCACAGAGTAAAGTTACAAGAGCTTTGGATTGAAAGAACCCTGCGGTAACAGAATTTGGAGGCCCCCAGCGAGGAGTGATGGAGAGGAAGGAGATGGATGGTACAAACAGTGTGTAGTTCGTCCATTGAAAAGGAGGTAAAAGACGGTGGGTGGAGTCGCTCCTACAATTTCCCATGTTGCAGTTTGCAAGTTGATCTACGGATACATTCTGTTACTGGGACTCAGAACTCAGGCTGATTGCCTGCTCGAGTGGAGAAATTCCCAGAGAGACAGGGAACCAACTCCAGGACACAAGCCCCAAAGATCAGAGCTGCAGACCTTCATACTCTGCCAATGAACATCGTGCAGAAACTGGAGTTCCCCAGATGAACTGATTCTGACTGGCCATCAGGAAAAGTTCATCTGTCTTATTGGGAGTGGTGAGTACTGCATGTTTAGCATGTGCAGTGTGGTTTTGGTTGGTGGTGGTTGAAGAATAAGAGGTTATGTAGTAATATTACTGTTAAGGCTCTGTCACTGGTTAAAACCCTGTAAACCTGCAGAGTTAAGTCCTGAGTCCAAAGGGAAGGGTAGAGCCCAGAGCCCATGGAGGAGTAGAGAGTCTGGAGCCCACACAGGGGAAAAGTTGGGTGTTTTTTGCCTGGAGCCCTAGGAACTGGGAAAAGGCGGTGTGATGGAGTAGGGCCTGTCTGGTGGGGCATGGCAGAGCTAGGGACGACTTTAGGCGAGGGACAAGTGCTCAGCCTGTAACCTGAGCCAGGGAGAAGGGTATACACCTTTGCCCGGGAAGGGGGACAAAGAAAGGGCTGGCTGCAGGGGAGTTGAGTCATTTTCGGTTATGGGCTGGGGCGGAGGAATTCAGGGGTATTCTAAGCTGGGATCCAAGCACCCTGACCCCCAGAAGGACTTGATTGAGGGGTCCTGACTGTGCCAAAAGCTCTGCTGTAACCTGCATTCCTGTTGTCCAATAAACCTTCTGTTTTACTGGCTGGCTCAAAGTCACTGTGAGTCCAGGAAGAGGGGTGCAGGGCCAGACTCCCCCACACTCCATGACAACTGGTGTAGCGGTGGGATATACTGCACCCCATGGACGGCGCTTCCTGCAGTAAGTGACTGGGAGCAGTAAAACGAAGGAGTGATTAACCCCTGGGAGTATGTGCCCAGGGAAAAGACTTTGCAGTAACAGGGTCCCCCAGGGGATTGCAGTGAGCGCTCCAGGGGGCGAGGAGTCTGCAGCTCGACCTTGGCAGAGAGGTGGACTCAAAAAGGGCCGGTGCACTAGGGGTCCCCCTGGAAATCGTGGGGAGTGGCGAGCACCCTGGCCTGTGAGTGGCCAGCAGGAAGATGTACGCCAATCGGTGCAAGTGTGACCTGCTGCAGCGTGCAAGCAGAGGGGGCTGCGCAGAGGGAGGCTCACCAAAGACCAGCTGATTGCCCAGCTGGAGGAGGGAGACTGCTTGAATGAACTGAGCCCTGTCTCTAGGGAAGCAGCCTGGCAGATGCAGAGCAGGCACCAGTGTCTGTCCCCACTGGAATGATCAGCCGGCGGCTGAGGGCTTCCCGAGATGCCCCCTTCCTATGCCTAGGGGAAGGGCGGGGCAGGAGCCCAGCGAATAACCGAGGGCACCGTGACCCCCCCTCCCCCCGGTCAGCAGGGGATCCTCTGGCGAAGCTCACCCCCCAACACGGATCCTCCCGGCAACGCTCGGCATCTGTGGAGCGGATGCAGCTGGAATATGACTGGGAGCTGAGACTGGACGAGCTCAAGTTAAGGAGCAAGAACTGAAGGAGCGGAGAAAAAGCGTAAACATGAGCTGGAAACTGGCCTGGTTGATGATAGTGGGGCCCCGGCTGCGCTGAGTGAGGGGGACCCAAGCCTAAAAAGAGCTTTGATAAGTGCTTCCTGGCCCTGCGTAAAGAGGAGGAGGACATAGATACCTTCCTGATGGCCTTTAGAAGGCCTGCGAGCTGCACGGGGTTGGACCTGCAGACAGGATCGCAGTTCTACCCCCTTACTGGACTCCACGGCCGGGAGGTGTACAGCCCCTGAAAGGGGCGGAGGCAGGGGACTACGAACTGTTCAAAACAGGCCCTGCTCCGCGAGTTTGGGCTGACTCCTGAGATGTACCGGAAAAAGTTCCGAAGTCAGCGTAAAACCGTGAGGTCACATACTACAACTGGTCAACGGGCACAGGGTATGGGCCGCAAATGGACAGCTGGGGCCCAAACTAAGAGGACCTGCTTGACCTATTCATACTGGAGCACCTGTACGAGAAGTGCCCGTCCGACTTGAGGCTGTGGTTGATGGCCAGAAGTGGAGAACCCGCTGCTCACAGCCAGCTGGCCGACTAATTTGTGGACAGTCGGCAGGGGATAACAGGAGGAGTCTCGAGGAGCAGGCCTGCCTCATCGCAGAGAGAGAGTCACCATGGGAACGTCCCAGCGGGGCCTATGGAGAACCCCACCCAAAGGGGAACATCCCAGCGTCAGGTCCCTCTGACCCACAAAGATATGGGCTGGCTATGACTGTGGCCAAGGCCACACACGGGCCCAGTACCCCAAGCTCAGGGATAGACCGAACAGACCCAACCCACAGAGGGTTCACTGGGTAAAGACCCAGTCAGATGAGAGGCAACATTTCCAGGAAAGGGGGGCTGGCAACGTACCCGGTGAAGAGGGAGGAGGTCCCCAGTTCAGCTCTTCAGGGGGCTGGATGCTCCAGGCTCCGAGTTTTGGTTTACAGGGTGGGCGCAGGCTGCCCCTCTGGAAAGAGTGCATTGTTCCCCTGGAGGTAGAATGGGAGGAGGTCACTGGGTACTGGGACATGGGCGCACAGGTTGATGCTGGCCCGGCCCGAGGTGGTGGCTCAGATGGATGGTGCCCCGACACCCACCTGACCTGATGGGCGTGGGTGGGGCTCCATTCAAGGTGCCCGTGGCGAGGGTGACACTGAGTGGGGGGCCAAGGAGGGCCCCAAGGACATGGGGGTACACCTTCATTTGCCTGCGGAGTGTTAATGGGGGGACCTCAAGGACTAGCCAAGTAACGCCCGGGGTACCCTGATCGTGACTCATAGTCAGAGTCAGCGCAGGGCACTGCGCCCTGACAACGGGGAAGGAACTCTGCCCAAGGCACAGGACCCTAAACCTGATGGGAGGGAATGCCCAGGGACATGGCTCAGAGAGGCTGTGGCCCAGACCCAGCCAGCGAGAGACAGCAGGTCCCATCCCTGTCCCAGCTGTGGGGGTTCCAGGCCGAGTTGCAGAAAGAGCCCTCATTGCGGAGGTCAAGGGACTTGGCTAACCTCAGTGGCGGTACAGACCATAAGAAGAAGTTACAAGGAGAGGTTCCTGTGGGAGAAGGGGTTCTATACCGAGAATGGGCTCCCCCAGGGGAAGTAGCGTCATGGGGGATCAGGAGGCAGCTGGTAGTGCCCCAAAATTTTGCCACAAGCTACTGTCCTGGCACATGACATCCCTCTCGCAGGCACCAGGGAATCCGGCGCACCAGGCAGAGGCTGCTACAGAACTTTACTGGCCTGGGTCTTTACCCTGTCCGACAGTATGCCAATCCTGTGACCCCTGCAGAGGGTGGGGAAGGCCTGGGACAAGGGGAAAGTGGTTTTGAGGCCTTTACCCATCACAGAAGAACTTTCCCAGAAGGTGGCCATGGACATAGTGGGACCTCTCAGCAAGACGACCCGGTCGGGAAGAAATACATTCTGGTGGTGGTAGATTTTGCCACTCACTACCATGAGGCGCTGGCCTTGTCCTCTATCGAAGCAGACATCGTGGCAGATGCGTGTTGACCATTTTCAGCCGGGTGGGGTTCCCCAAGGAATTCTTAAAGGACCAGGGGTCCAACTTCATGTCGACCCTGCTCCAATGCTTGTGGGAGAAATGTGGGGTCCGGCACAACGGGCCTCAGCATATCACCCCCAGTAAAACAGGCTGTGGAAACGTTCACGGGACGCTAATGATGATGCTAAAAACATTTATGAACAGCACCCGCAGGACTGGGAAAAGTAATTACCTCACTTGCTGTTCGCGTACAGGGAGGTCCCCAGGAATCTACTGGTTTTTCGCCTTTCGAACTGTTATATGGAGGCGGGTAAGGGGGCCCCTGGACCTGATGAGAGACAAATGGAGGGGAAGGCTGCTCCCGATGGAGAGTCAGTGGTGGAGTATGTCCTGACCTTCCGGGAAAGACTGGCCGAGCTCATGGGCCTGGCCAGGGAGAATCTGGCCCGAGCCCAGAGGAAGCAGAAGGTCTGGTATGACCACACGGCACGGGCCCGTGCCTTTGCCACTGTGGATCAAATGATGGTTCTCATTCCCATGAGGAAAAAAAAATTCAGGCTGCTGGGAAGGGCCCTTCAAGGTTGTCAAGCAACTAAATGAGGTAAACTATGGGTGGATTCTGTCGAACCGGGCACATCACCGTCAGGTGTACCATGTGAACATGATGAAGCCATACTATACGGGGGAATGTGGTGTTGGCCGCGTGTGGACATTGGGAGGAGCAGGGAGATGACCCTTTATGGATCAATCCCTGGGACAAAAGCTGGTTCCCCCCTGGAAGCAATTCCCTCTCTGATCAGCTGAAACCTGGCCCAGCACGCGAGATCAGAGGGGTGCTGCATCTATACCGACAGCTGTTTTCCAACAGCCTGGACACACTAATTTGACTGTCTACAGGGTGGAGACCGGGTCACATCCCCCTATAGAGATCTCCCCTTTTCGGGTCACAGGAAAACTGCCTAAGACCTAGAAAGAGAGGTCAGGGACATGCTGGCCTTGGGGGTGATCCAGCCGTCTTCAGCCCTTGGGCCTCGCCACTGGTGCTGGTCCCCAAAAGGGTTAGTCGATCCGGTTCTGGTGGACATATCGAAAGCTCAATGCCATCACGGTATCTTGGTGCCTACCCATGCCAGGCCTGACAAGCTCCTAGACAAGCTGAGAGGCGCTCGACCTCACCACCATGGATCTTATCAAGGTACCGGCCCGTGCCACTGGACACAGAATGCCAGGCTGAAAGGCCTTTATCACCCCTCTGGGCTCGTACGAAGTTTCTGACCTTGCCCTTCGGCCTCAAGGGAGCGCCGCCACCTTCCAGCGCCTGGTGATCAGCTACTGCGGGGAATGGAGAGTTTTGCCGTGGCGTATATCGACAACATCTGCGTCTTTAGCCAGTCCTGGGAGGACATGTGTCCCAGGTTAAAACAAGTGCTGGACCAACTCCGGGAGGCTGGATTAACCCTAAAGGCTGAGAACTGCAAGGTGGGGATGTAAAAGCTGCAAAGAAATCCGTGGCACCTTATAGACTAACAGAGTTTGGAGCATGAGCTTTCGTGGGTGAATACCCACTTCGTCAGATGAATGTAGTGGAAATTTCCAGGGGCAGGTATATATATGCTAGCAAGCAAGCTAGAGATAACGAGGTTAGTCAATCAGCGGAGGATGAGGCCCTGTTCTAGCAGTTGAGGTGTGGAAACCAGGGAGGAGAAACTGCTTTAGTGGCAAGCCATCACAGTCTTTGTTCAACCCTGAGCTGATGGTGTCAAATTTGTAGATGAACTGAAGCTCAGCAGTTCTCTTTGAAGTCTGGTCCTGAAGTTTTTTTGCTGCGGATGGCCACCTTAAGGTCTGCTATAGTGTGGCCAGGGAGGTTGAAGTGCTCTCTACAGGTTTTTGTATATTCCCATTCCTATATCTGATTTGTGTCCACCGGGCCATCGGTGGGAGCAGCTGCCTGAAGCTCGGAACCAGCCAAGGTGGAGGTGATCAGAGACTGACCTGCCCCCCAAACCAAAAAGCAGGTCCAGGCCTTATATTGGATGGCGGCGGTACTATCGAAGGTTCATGCCCCACTTTATATGCCATAGCCACCCCATCACTGAGGTGTGCAAGAAGGGGAAGCCAGACAAGGTGTGTCTGACCGAGCAGTGCCAGGAGGCTCTACGGCGCTGAAGGAGGCTCTCGGGTAGTGGCCCAGTTCCGCGCAAACCCAGATTTGACAAGCCCTTATGTGCTCACCGACCGCTCAGACACAGGACTGGGGCCGGTGTTAATGCAGGAGGATGAAAAGGGGGAGAGACACCCCATTGTGTACCTGATCAAGAAGTTGCTAGCCCGGGAGCAGAACTACATGGCCATGGAGAAGGAATGCCTGGCCATGGTGTGGGCCTTTAAGAAACTGGAGCCATATCTCTTTGGGTGACACTTCACCATGTACACCGACCACTCTCCCCTGACCTGGCTGCACCAGATGAAAGGAGCCACGCCAAGCACCTGAGGTGGAGCCTGCTCCTGCAGGACTGATGAATGGACTGTGTCCATGTGAAGGGAAGTGCCACCTGATAGCGGACGCGTTGTCCCGGAGAGGGGCCCTGAACTTCCAGGTCACTGGGCAGATGTGACCCCGCTCAGTTCAGTCTCGAAGGGGGGAGAGATGTGATGGAGTAGGGACTGTCTGTGTGGGGGATGGGAGAGCCGGGAAGGACTTTAGGTGAGGGAAAGGATCTAGGCCTGTAACCTGAGCCAGGTAGGGGGAGGAGTGTCAGCACTTTGCCCGGGAAACTGGACAAAGGAAGGATCAGCTGGAGAGAGTGGAGTTTAGTTTCAGTTTGGGCTGGGTGGTTGGAATTCAGGGGACTAAGCTTCCTGGCCCCAGACGGACTTGATTGACGGGTCCTGGCTGCGTCTACAAGCTCTGCTGTAACCTGCATTCCTGTTGTCCAATAAACTTCTGTTTTAACTGGCTGGCTGAGAGTCACTGTGAGTCCCAGGAAGAGGGGTGCAGAGCCGGACTACCCCACTCCGTGACAGGCACATGCTGAAATGCTCAAGGAGAGACCCCAGGAGGTGAAGACGTGTGAGCTTCTTGCCTGTAGACAGTCTGCTCCGGGAGAGAAGGGTCCCCAAAGTCCAGACTGGCTTGTGGTGAGCAGTTCCAGAGCATCGCCCAGGGAAATAGTAACAGGATGAATTTAATAGTGAAAAGTGCAAGGTCATGCATTTAGGGATTAATAACAAGAATTTTGGCTATAAACTGGGCAACACATGAGTTGGAAGTAAAGAGGAGAAGGACCTGAGTATTGGTTGATCACAGACGACTATGAGCCGCCAATGTGATATGGCCATTAAAGTTAATGGCGGTTTTAGGATGCATCAGGCGAGGTTTTCCAGCAAAGATAAGAGGTTAGTACCGTTATCAGGCGCTGGCGAGACCTCAATCTGGAATACTGTGTTCAGTTCTGGTCTCCCATGTTTAAGAAGGACGAATTCAAACTGGAACAGGTACAGAGAAGGGCTACTAGAATAATCCGAGGAATGGAAAACCTGTCTTATGAAAGGAGACTCAAAGAGCTTGGCTTGTTTAGCCTAACCAAAAGAAGGTTGAGGGAGATATGATTGCTCTTTATAAATATATCAGAGGGATAATATCAGGGAGGGAGAGGAATTATTAAGCTTCGTACCAATGTAGACACAAGAACAAATAGATATAAACTGGCCATCAGGAAGTTTAGACTTGAAGGTTTCTAACCATCAGAGGAGTGAAGCTCTGCAACAGCCTTCCAAGGGGATAGTGGGGCAAAGACATATCTGCTTCAAGACCAAGCTTGATAAGTTATGGAGGGGTGACACTGCCGAAGAGCCAAACCACGCAGCCTTTGGTAATATCAAGGGTTGAGGGTGTTTTTACTAACACTGTTGCAGACATGTGTAAGTGCTTGAGACTAAGTAAAGTTTAGCTTTAAGTGAAAGCCTCTTGTGTTGTCCTGTCTGTGCCAGCCATCTATCGGTCGGACGGCGTGTCTCCCGTTTATTTCCTGACACCTCCTTGCACAGAGTAAAGTATACCAAAGAGCTTTGGATTGAAAGAACCCTGGGTAACAGAATTGGAGGCCCAGCGAGGAGTGATGAGAGGAAGAGAGATGGATGGTACAAACAGTGTGTAGTTCGTCCCATTGCAAAAGGAGGTAAAAGACGGTGGGGTGGAGTCGCTCCCTACAATTTCCCATGTTGCAGTTTGCAAGTTGATCTACGGATACATTCTGTTACTGGGACTCAGAACTCAGGCTGATTGCCTGCTCGAGTGGAGAAATTCCCAGAGAGACAGGGAACCAACTCCAGGACACAAGCCCCAAAGATCAGAGCTGCCAAACCTTCATATCTGCCAATGAACATCGTGCAGAAACTGGAGTTCCCCAGATGAACTGATTCTGACGAACTGTTCAAACAGGCCCTGCTCCGCGAGTTTGGGCTGACTCCTGAGATGTACCGGAAAAAGTTCCGAAGTCAGCGTAAAACCTGTGAGGTCACATACCTACAACTGGTCAACCGGGCACAGGGGTATGGCCGCAAATGGACAGCTGGGGCCCAAACTAAAGAGGACCTGCTTGACCTATTCATACTGGAGCACCTGTACGAGAAGTGCCCGTCCGACTTGAGGCTGTGGTTGATGGACCAGAAGTGGAGAACCCGCTGCTCACAGGCCAGCTGGCCGACTAATTTGTGGACAGTCGGGCAGGGGATAACAGGGAGGAGTCTCGAAGGAGCAGGCCTGCCTCATCGCAGAGAGAGAGTCACCATGGGACGTCCCAGCGGGGGCCTATGGAGAACTCCCACCAAAGGGGAACATCCAGCGTCAGGTCCCTCTGACCCACAAGATATGGGCTGCTATGACTGTGGCCAAGGCCACACACGGGCCCAGTACCCCAAGCTCAGGGATAGACCGAACAGACCCAACCCACAGAGGGTTCACTGGGTAAAGACCCAGTCAGATGAGAGGCAACATTTCCAGGAAAGGGGGGCTGGCAACGTACCACCGGTGAAGGAGGGAGGAGGTCCCCAGTTCAGCTCTTCTAGGGGGCTGGATGCTCCAGGCTCCGAGTTTTTGGTTTACAGGGTGGGCGCAAGGCTGCCCCTCTGGAAAGAGTGCATTGTTCCCCTGGAGGTAGATGGGAGGTAGGTCACTGGGTACTGGGACATGGGCGCACAGGTGATGCTGGCCCGGCCCGAGGTGGTGGGCTCAGATCGGATGGTGCCCGACACCCACCTGACCCTGATGGGCGTGGGTGGGGCTCCATTCAAGGTGCCCGTGGCGAGGGTACACCTGAAGTGGGGGGCCAAGGAGGGCCCCAAGGACATGGGGGTACACCTTCATTTGCCTGCGGAGGTGTTAATGGGGGGGACCTCAAGGACTAGCCAAGTAACGCCCGGGGTACCCTGATCGTGACTCATAGTCAGAGTCAGCGCAGGGCACTGCGCCCTGACAACGGGGAAGGAACTCTGCCCAAGGCACAGGACCCTAACCTGATGGGGAGGGAATGCCCAGGGACATGGCTCAGAGAGGCTGTGGCCCCAGACCCAGCCAGCGAGAGACAGCAGGTCCCCATCCCTGTCCCAGCTGTGGAGTTCCAGGCCGAGTTGCAGAAAGAGCCCTCATTGCGGAGGTCAAGGGACTTGGCTAACCTCAGTGCGGTACAGACCATAAGAAGAAGTTACAAGGAGAGGTTCCTGTGGGAGAAGGGGTTCCTATACCGAGAATGGGCTCCCCCAGGGGAAGTAGCGTCATGGGGGATCAGGAGGCAGCTGGTAGTGCCCCAAAATTTTGCCACAAGCTACTGTACCTGGCACATGACATCCCTCTCGCAGGGCACCAGGGAATCCGGCGCACCAGGCAGAGGCTGCTACAGAACTTTTACTGGCCTGGGGTCTTTACCCATGTCCGACAGTACTGCCAATCCTGTGACCCCTGCCAGAGGGTGGGGAAGGCCTGGGACAAGGGGAAAGTGGTTTTGAGGCCTTTACCCATCACAGAAGAACTTTCCCAGAAGGTGGCCATGGACATAGTGGGACCTCTCAGCAAGACGACCCGGTCGGGGAAGAAATACATTCTGGTGGTGGTAGATTTTGCCACTCACTACCCTGAGGCGCTGGCCTTGTCCTCTATCGAAGCAGACATCGTGGCAGATGCGCTGTTGACCATTTTCAGCCGGGTGGGGTTCCCCAAGGAATTCTTAAAGGACCAGGGGTCCAACTTCATGTCGACCCTGCTCCAATGCTTGTGGGAGAAATGTGGGGTCCGGCACAACTGGGCCTCAGCATATCACCCCCAGTAAAACAGGCTGGTGGAAACGTTCAACGGGACGCTAATGATGATGCTAAAAACATTTATGAACCAGCACCCGCAGGACTGGGAAAAGTACTTACCTCACTTGCTGTTCGCGTACAGGGAGGTCCCCAGGAATCTACTGGGTTTTCGCCTTTCGAACTGTTATATGGAAGGCGGGTAAGGGGGCCCCTGGACCTGATGAGAGACAAATGGGAGGGGAAGGCTGCTCCCGATGGAGAGTCAGTGGTGGAGTATGTCCTGACCTTCCGGGAAAGACTGGCCGAGCTCATGGGCCTGGCCAGGGAGAATCTGGCCCGAGCCCAGAGGAAGCAGAAGGTCTGGTATGACCACACGGCACGGGCCCGTGCCTTTGCCACTGTGGATCAAATGATGGTTCTCATTCCCATGAGGAAAAAAAAAAACTTCAGGCTGCCTGGGAAGGGCCCTTCAAGGTTGTCAAGCAACTAAATGAGGTAAACTATGTGGTGGATCTGTCGAACCGGGCACATCACCGTCAGGTGTACCATGTGAACATGATGAAGCCATACTATGACAGGGGGAATGTGGTGTTGGCCGCGTGTGGACATTGGGAGGAGCAGGGAGATGACCCTTTAGTGGATCTAATCCCTGGGACAAAAGCTGGTTCCCCCCTGGAAGCAATTCCCCTCTCTGATCAGCTGACCCTGGCCCAGCACGCTGAGATCAGAGGGGTGCTGCATCTATACCGACAGCTGTTTTCCAACCAGCCTGGACACACTAATTTGACTGTCTACAGGGTGGAGACCGGGTCACATCCCCCTATAAGATGCTCCCCTTTTCGGGTCACAGGGAAAACTGCCTAAGACCTAGAAAGAGAGGTCAGGGACATGCTGGCCTTGGGGGTGATCCAGCCGTCTTCCAGCCCTTGGGCCTCGCCACTGGTGCTGGTCCCCAAAAGGGATTAGTCGATCCGGTTCTGTGTGGACTATCGAAAGCTCAATGCCATCACGGTATCTGGTGCCTACCCCATGCCCAGGCCTGAC
>NC_133769.1:373050588-373055426 GCF_003597395.2 Chelonoidis abingdonii
GTTTTTCACCTTCCTCTGTAGCATAGGGCATGGGTCACTTGCTGGAGGATTCTCTGCACCTTGAGGTCTTCAAACCACAATTTGAGGACTTCAATAACTCAGACATAGGTTAGGGGTTTGTTACAGGAGTGGGCGGGTGAGATTCTGCAGCCTGCATTGTGCAGGTCAGACTAGATGATCATAATGGTCCCTTCTGACCTTGAGTCTATGAGTCGCCAAACCCCCCGGCCAACAACCCGCACCGAGTCGCTTAACCCCCCAGCGCCATTCCACCCAACGACAAGGCGCCACGTGTGACAAAGGGGGATCAAGGGGGATGTCGGAGCTCAGGTGACTGGAGGCTGACAGTCTGCAGGGGGGTACTCCCCAAGATGGACTTGGCTGAAAGTCACTGATTTCCGTGCTAATAAGCTCTGCCCTACACTGTGTTCCCAGCTGGCTGAGAGTCATGTCTGACTGCGAAGTGGGGGTGCAGGACCTCTGGCTTCCCCAGGACACTCCTTACGTGCTGGCCTGCAGGCAATGACCTCGTCACCGCCAGGAAATGGAGGGTAATGGGGGGCCTGGGTGGGCCCCGAGCAAGTGGGTGCTGGGCATCCCACAGCACCGTGCGAGTCAATGCAGCCGGAGCCCCAGGCCTGGCTGGGGCTGGCCCCGGGAAGCAGCACCCCTGCAAAGGTCTGGGGGGCTCAGCTGAGGGCCGGCCTTTGGTGGATAGCAAGGAGCAGGGCGGTGGCGTTGCAGCCTCAGTGAGCATCCCCAGGGGCCAGAGCCCACTCAGCAATGGGGGGTATTGGAACACCAGCCCTGCGTTAGGATTTGTAGCACTGGAGCCCCCCCACGCTGGGTGCTGTACGGACAGAACTGAGCCCCAAAGAGCTTCCACCTGAGACGGACCCAGAGCCCTGATGGCTGAAGATGGGGAACCCCAGGAACCAGGGCCTGCTGGGCAGCCTCCAACCCCTGGGCGCCGTCTCCAGGTAGCCCCCACGCCTGGGGGGAGCCCTCAGGAACTGCCCCAGCAGGGTGCCCCCTCGTCCCCTTCTGCAGCAAGTGCGCCCGGATTGCCCGCTGGCAGTTCTCCAGGAGAGGGGGGGCCTGAGCAGAGCCCACAAGTCCCCCCGAAAGCAGCTCTGGGACCTGTCAGGGACCCAGCCCGAGGCCAGCAGCTGGCAGGAGACAGCCAGCAGGGTGCCCTAGGCCAGGGTGAGCTCTCCGTCCCCGGAGCCAGTGGGTGGAACAGGACATCGGGTCAGACGGGACGGGATGGTCAGCAGGGTCCCAGCACAGCCCCTGTTCTGATGGGGGCGAGGACTCCCAGGCTACCCACATCCCACACCGGGGCCCCACACCCGTAAAGCAGGACCAAAGGGGGCTTTGCACCGTGTGTTCGCTGCGTGTAGACACCCTGCAGCTGGCTGGCTCCTGCCAAGAGCCAGCCCAGACAGAACAGCACCACCCGCAGGCCCAAGCCCCCCAGCAGCCCTGACTCAAGTCAGGGGGGACGAAGGGCTCAACCCCTGCCATGCCCCAGCAACAACAGCAGCCTGGCTTCCCCCCAGGCACTGCTGCCAGCGGGCTGGGCCGCTCTCCAGGGCAGGCTGGCAGCTCCAGGCTTTGGCACGTTTCCATCCCAGCGGGACGCCACCACCTTCAGGACACCCTTGAGGGCTGCCTGGCCCCAGGGGCACCCAAGGACCCTGGCCGGTGAAGACCAGGGCCGGGAGAGCTCCGCCTGGCCCCAGCGCCCTCCCTGCTGCAAGAGTGGTGCCACCTGCCAGCCGGGCCTGGCCTGGACACACAGCTCAGCTGCTGCACACAGGGTCAGGCCTCCCTCCCCCAGCTCCGTGAGCATTGCCCCTGCCCAGAACTGCCCACTGGCAGAGCGGGACTGCGGGGCTCTGGCCAGCTGAAGGGTTCCCCCAGACACGGATCAGCTCAAAGAGGAAGGGTGTCAGAGCAGGAGGCACATGGTCCCCTCCTGCTCAGTGCAGCTGGATGAGGGACCCGTGGGCTATTTATAATGGCCAGTTCCTTCCCCAGCCCTGCTGCTGCTGTCTCTCAGGCGACTGGCATCCTGCTGGGCTCGGGGCAGGGCGACGGGCCTACAGCTGCTCTGGGAAGCCCCTCTCCGAGCACCGAGGACACTGCCCTGCAGGCAGGACTCAGAGCCAGGCCGCTCGGCGCCTGCCCAGAGACAGCCCCTGCACCCTTGCTTCCAGCTGGCAAGTAAGCCAGGCTGTGCAATGCCCCAGGCCTACTCTGCTGGCACCTGGCCAGGGCTCTCCTGAGCAGCTGCCTGGGGCCTGGCCCCGAGTACAAGGCTACCCTCAGGCACCAGGGGAAGGGCCAGGCAGAGACAGCTGGGCCCTGCCATGCCTGCCCCCAGGGAAAGGAGCCAGGGCAGGGCAGCAGAGCACTGGCTGCGGGAGTGGGCAGCTCTCACCGCTCCAGCTCAGACCCCAGAGCTGCTGGATCCCCTGGCCCAATTACCGGAGCTGAAGCAGGAGGGTCCGGACACATGGCCTGGTTCAGGGCCCCCCTCCTCAGCCCCCACCGCCCGGCGCTGCCTGCATCCTGCCCAGCAGAGCCTGACAGGTCAGACAGGCTGCAGGAGCTGCTCCCGGGCCGTGAGTCAGCGGCTCGTAGCAGCCAGCCAGAAATAACCCTGGCACAGGCTGGGCCCACCCGCCCAGGCAGCCAGCAGCTGAGCAGAGAGGCTAAGAGAGTCCAGAGGGCAGGGGAGCCAGGCCCAGACAGCAGAGCCAGCAAGAGGCGCTGCATCGGCGGGAGAAGGGTGTGGAGCCGTCAGCCCGCCCAGGGCTAGGGCTAGGGTTGGGGGGGAGAAGGCAGGGTCTTGTGCCTGGGACTCCCATGAAGAGCCTGTGACAAACTGGGATTGTTCTTACTGTGGCTTGTGAATGCTGAGTGGGGGGTGTCGGCCTGGGAGGATGATCTGCACTGGGGGATGGGAGACTGGCCTTGAGGGAAGATACCTGAGCAGGTAACTGGAGAACCCAGGAAGGGGTTGGAGGCCAGGTGACACCTCTGCCCCGGAAGCTGGACAAAGGCTGGGGGAGGAGACGCTGGGGGGAGAGAGGGAATTTTCGGCAGCTGGCTGGGGAATGGAGGGAGGTGGAGATGGGGCTCTGATTCCCCAGTGCGGCTCTGGTGCCTCTGGGATCCCAAGATGGACCTAATTGGGGAGGATCCTGTTTTGTCTGTACCTGCAAGACCTGTCTGGGACTGTGTTCCTGTCAGCTAAATAAACCTGTTTTACCAGCTGGCTGAGAGTCCTGGTGAATCGCAGGAAGCTGGGGGTGTAGGCCTTGTGTCCCCCCACACTCCGTGACAGAGCCGAAGCCTAGCGGAGCCGGTGGGACCCAGGCTGGTGTGAGCCTCCCTCACCACTCTCAGCCAAAGCCTGTCCTGGCAGCCACTGAGCAAGGGGATCTGGGAGCGGCTGTCACTCCCGGCTTGCCCTTGGGAACTGCCTCCTCCTGGTGGCACGGCCTGGAGCAGCTTGGCTCTGCAGCGGGGCACCGGGAGCTCCTGCGGTGCAGTGCTATGCCTATGAGATGCGCCCGCAGGGCCCAACAGAAGGGTCGAACTAGCCCCAGGGCAGCGGGCACGACCTTTGGGGTTTCATTCCACTAAGAGGCTGAATAAAACAGACCCGCCGGATCCGCCTGAGAGCACTGGCCCAGCCTGTGGCCCTCTCCAGAGACCCGACCACCAGCAAACCACTTCAGCCCGGAGCACAGCTCCCCGCCAAGAGCAGTGGCAGGGGGTGCCGGGCGGGCACTGCCGTTTCCTTGCGGCATGGACTCAGAGAACCCAGTGGGAGCTGCAAGCACTCGGAGTGGCTGCAGGCTGGAACCAGGACTCCCACATTGCAGAACCTTCGAAGAGCAATGAGGCGGCTCCACAGCAGGCCCAGTGCTCAACCCTCCAGACTGGCAACCCAGAGCCCATGTGCTCAGGAGACAGCAGGCACTGGGCCACCAGCACGACACTCTGGCTGGGAGCCACAGAGCCCAGCGAGTCCCTGCCTGCCACAGGCTACAGCTGCCAGAGCCCCCGCCCATGCCCAGCTCCTGCCAAGCACTACACACGCACCCGCCAGAGAGCTTGGGCTGGATGGCAATACAGCACCAGGCTGGTATGTGCCAATGGCTGAGAACCCCTCACCCTGCATGGCCAGAACTCTCCCCCAGCCCTCCAATCCTGCTCCCGGGGGGCAGCAGAAGGGATTCCCTGCATCAAGGCCTGCCAGACAGAGTGCCTCACATCTGCAAGGGCCAGGCAGACAACGCTGGCACGGCACGCGGCTGGCATGGCAGCAGCCTCTTGAGCCCAACAAAGGCAGCTGTGAGCCAGTGATTGAGCGTGTGCAGTTGTCTAGCCAAGCGATGCAGTTCTAGCTCACCAGGCAGGAAAGGAGACACCCCACGAACAAGCACCACGCTGAGCAAGCCGGGAAAAAGAGGGGTCCAGGCCGGCGTGCCCCACAAGGAGCTGAGCCCACGGTGCCTCCCAGCGGCTACAAAGGGTAAAGTAGTTTCACCTCAGATTCTTGCGGGATTTCTCATGGGAAAGCCCAGAGCCCTGAACATGGCACACAAAGTAGAACCACTGCTGCCCGCACGGCGTGCTGCTGGGGTGTCCCAAGCTGGCCACCTTCCCCTGCACCCAGCCATGGGCCTGCGTGAGATACACTGTGCCAGCCACACCCGCACAGAGCCTGGCCCCTTCCCCTGCACCCGGCCACGGGCCCGCCTGAGATACGCCGTGCCAGCCACACCCGCAGAGAGCCTGGCCCCTTCCCCTGCACCCGG
>NC_133769.1:373056874-373060477 GCF_003597395.2 Chelonoidis abingdonii
AAAGCAAATACATCCTATTTCAATAATACACAAGTTTTTCCATATCAACATATAACCCCCAGTGTAGCTTGTGAAGCATCTGTAACCGAGCTAATTTAAAGGCACTTGGAGCGATCACCAATACATCAGCTAAAGCCCATTCAACTATTCAACATAGCTGTAGAGCCGGAATATTGAATACAGCTTGATCATTTGTCCTTTCAAGCTGAAACAGAGTTGTAACACTTCCGTGGCAACTTTAAAACAAGCCTTAACTCAATTTAGGTGCCCCATAATTCGTTGCAACTCCACAGTGTCATGGTGAATTACACTTCAGCGCTCAAGAGGCGTAAGTGAAGCTTTTATGCCCTAATATAAAAACGGATGCTTCCTTGAACCTCTCTGGGCACACTAGAGGCCAACAAATCGCAATGTTTTAAGCACTGTAAAACAAGTCATCAACAACAACTCCAGCCAGCAAATCATCATCCATATAATGATAAATCTTCTAACTCCGATTGTTACACGACAAATCCTCAACCGATCAACAAAATGTTGACATACGGGTAAATTTAGCACCCCTGGCAAACCTTCACCATTATACCGTTGTGTCGTTGGCAATATTATAGACCGGCACCATAATGCAACTTGTCCCTGTCTGCTTTAGCAAGCGGAATTGGAAATAAACACTCCTTAGATCAAAACCACATTGATAAGAATTAGAATCAAATTAGCTTCTGTCAGACCAAACTGAAGAGGCCCATGCTGAATACATTGTTTAATTTCCCTTAATATCATGCAATAATCTCCACCCTCCTACTTTGTCTTATTACAAACCGTGTATTCCGGGCTTCGAATACTCACTAATGCCTCTCAGCTCTCCTGCACTAAGCATCAAAATCGTCCAATTTCTCTCCTAGTAAGCGCACCACTGCTCCCATACGATTGTTGATAACCACGTAAGAGCAACCGCTTCCCATACTACCAAACTTCATTCAATGATCATCATTTCCCAACAATCTTGCCCAAATATTACATGGCAATGCATTATAGTGGCATACAGTTCGCTACTAGCTTCTCTTTGAGTACACTGAAGCAGAGCTCTCCTTGCGCCGATGCCCCTCCTACCACACTCTTTGTGGCCAGACGGCCACTGAAGACGGCCACTCTGCAGCCGAATGACCGTCACGTCCTCCTGGTCAAGAGACAAGCAAACGTGACATTTCCACCTTAATGCCAACGTAGCCCGGGTGCCACGACCGTGGCTCATCCTATCAAGGTAGAACCAAAGCCGCATCCCCAACCTCTTTCTGCCTGTACCGCTCATTTAACGAATAGCACTAAGATGGCTGAGCAATAGATTGATCCTTGGCTCTTGCGTGATTATGGTTCGTCCAAGTCAAACTGCACCTTCTTATCCTAAGCTGCATCAATTACCCTGGATTCAAAAAAGCCTTTCGACCCGATGGATCAGTGGGATACAAACCTACCATCTCTGCCGGAAAGAGTCCTTTACGCTGTGTTTTCAACTACATGACTCACAGGAGAGTCAAATCTGTAGTTCTGTCATAATCACCCAATCCAAACCCACGCTGCCCTGCCGTACAGCCCTACTGCAGCTTCACTGCTTGGCTGCCTCCGATAGCATACGACGACAGAACAAGCCCACGAGACGCCCTCTTCTGTTCCTGCCTCTGGGGAGAGCCGTGGGAGCCTGGGTGATTCCTGCCTCTCCTGACCCTCTCTCCCCTTCTCCAGCTCAATGCGCGTCACAACACCCCGCCCGCCATACTAATAGCCGCGGGCGCCACTCATAACTCCTACCCACTCTACTCCAGCATCTCGCAACGCCACCTCTCCACGTACCCACCCCACCTCCACCAATGCCCCAGCCGCCTATCGCCCCAGCACCATATACCCCCCCTCACAGTAACATGTCCCAATCAATCACACGCCGTACACGAATCCTCCATCACCCACCCCAACCACACCCTAAGCCACCATCCCCCCGACCAGACACTCCCCGCTTCACCCCTACTGGCCACGCCCTCCCCCCACAAACCCCCCTAGATACTTCTACGAAATCCTCTCTACCACCTAACAAAGCAGACAGTGCCAGCTCCCCGACACCGTGCACAACTGCACCCATACCCGCTCCAGTTCCATCCCCTGCAACCCAGTCACAGGCACTACAGCCGTCACTCTAACTACTGACTCAATAATCACCGACCGACACTACAAGCTGCTCCCACCATTCGTTATGAATAATGCAGTTGCTGCCCCTCATACAGAAAGTGACCAGTTCATGGGCACTGGCAAAGGCCCTGGCATTGAGGGCAATGGTTAGTTCCCGAGAGCACGCGCAGTTA
Organism: Chelonoidis abingdonii; assembly: GCF_003597395.2. Lineage (NCBI taxonomy): Eukaryota > Metazoa > Chordata > Testudines > Testudinidae > Chelonoidis > Chelonoidis abingdonii. The sequence goes on from NC_133769.1 coordinate 373,059,223, forward strand.
CAGGGTACCATTAGGCTTATAACAGGTGCAGAGGAGAATAGTAGGATTAGAACAGTCGCAGAGGGAAATAGTAGCTAAGCGCTCTGCCGCAGGACTACATATCACAACGATTGCAGCCTCTGAGGCAATGCTCCACGCAATCCTCAGAAGATGCCAGGCGCAGCACCCACTTAGGTGCCTGGTTCACGCACTGCCAACGGATAGCCAATTATTTTCCCAGTCTGACTCAATCGGAGTCCCCCCTCCGGGATACCAAGGACATGTTCCCTATAAGCGGAGATACAAAAGCTTTTACACTCATTATAGCACTCTGGAGCAAATAGACTAATCTCCCTATGTTTCAGCTGCGTTGCTGATCGGAAGCTCCCATATCACCGATCCAAGATCTGCTGAATACGCTCTGTAACCCTTGCCGGCCTGGTGAGCGAACCCTCATGTCACTCGCACTAAGCCTCTTCCAAGTTGCTCCCGGCCCGTCTTGAGCGCCAGATGAAGAAGACTTGACACCAAGTTGTAAATCGCAGAGCCAAAGCGCTTTTCTGAGTTCACCTCCTCTTTTATTATCTAAGAATACACATCGCAATGCACAGCCCAATTCAAAATATTCCTACAAAATCTTCCAATACACCACTCAAAATGCATGAGCAAACTACAAACATCCCCAGCTGCAAACACAGTATCAGTGTGAGAAATCAAAGACGGAAGTATCAAACACTGCCAGGCAATGAGGCCCCTTGTGAAACAATGAGGATGGAGGAAGCCAAGTTTCTCGCATAAGCAAAGGGCTGCCCAGCTTGCAAGAAACAAAATGACCCATATAAAGGCACCCAGCCTGTGCGGCCCGGTCATTCCACATGTCGCGTGCATCCGAATGAAGCCTACCTGTGTCCTCTCAGTGGATCTCATCTTGGCTAATACGTGCACCCCACTTGTTATATTTGCTTCAACTTTCCCCAAGCCACATCACCATGCGTTCTACAGGCTCAGGCTTCAATCTGCCGCCTGACTAACTCGTTACCTACCCAGCATCTTATCGCCCACTCATCGTCCTCGTCCATACCTTTGCTTCGCTTTGCTCTGTTCAACCGTCAAAGTACGCAGCCTTTGGGCGCTGTCAGTTCACATTCTGTCATTTTTCACTCGACCCCACCGCCTCCAGAAGGGCTATGATCGACCTAACTGAATGTATATTAGCAACACACCGAAGAAAACGAGTACTCCCTTTTAACTGTTGTTTCAGATGTTGCTCAATCCA
>NC_133769.1:373060502-373062179 GCF_003597395.2 Chelonoidis abingdonii
GGAAACCCACTGACCGCTATACTTACCTACATGCCTCCAGCTTCCATCCAGGACACACCACATAATCCATTGTCTACAGCCAAGCTCTAAGATACAACCGCATTTGCTCCAATCCCTCAGAGACAAACACCTACAGGATTGCTATCAAGCATTCTTAAAACTACAATACCCACCTGCAGAAGTGAAAAAAACAGACTGACAGAGCCGGAAGTGTACTCAGAAGTCACCTACTACAAGACAGGCCCAACATAGAAAATAACAGAACGCCACTAGCCGTCACCTTCAGCACCCAACTAAAACCTCTCCAGTGCATCATCAAAGATCTACAACCTATCCTGAAAGATGATCCCTCACTCTCATAGATCTTGGGAGACAGACCAGTCCTCTCTTACAGACAGTCCCCAACCTGAAACAAATATTCACCAGCAACCACACACCACAGTATAAAAACACTAACCCAGGAACCTGTCCTTGCAACAAAGCCCGATGCCAACTCTGTCCACATATCTATTCAAGGGACACCATCATAAGACCTAATCACATCAGCCACACCATCAGGGGCTTGTTCACCTGCACATCTACCAATGTGATATACGCCATCATGTGCCAGCAATGCCCCCTGCCATGTACTTTGGCCAAACCAGACAGTCTCTATGCAGAAGAATAAATGGGCACAAATCTGACATCAGGAATCATAACATTCACAAACCAATAGGAGAACACTTCAATCTCTCTGACCATTCAGTAATAGATTTAAAGGTGGCAATTTTGCAACAGAAAAGTTTCAAAAACAGACTCCAACGAGAAACTGCTGAACTTGAATTAATATGCAGGCTGGATACAATCAGTTTAGACTTAAATAGAGACTGGGAATGGCTGAGGTTATCCCTGCCAGGGCCCCATTGAAACTGATCAAATTGGGCCCCGCACTTCCTAAAGCCGGCCCTGCCCCTAGGATAGTTAAGCTAGAAGAAAATGTCTTTTTGCTCGGAGCAGAATAAGATCTCCCCTGTTTTAATCAATTGCCCTGTTGAATGAATGAGGTTTGAATGAGGAAGGTGGGAAGGCAGCACCTCCAGCCAGCTGCAACCCTTGGAGAGGGGCTGGAAGCCAGACCCAAGAACAATCAAACGTGTCAAGTGGGCTCACTAAAGACAAGCAGACACACTGACGGCCTTGGGGGTTAGAAGCCAGCACCTTCCATTGGAAACACCCTCTGTGCAGCAGTGGGACAACCCCCAGAAAGAAGCAGCACAAAGGACCAATGGACACTGTGACGTTATGAGTGTAATATAAGATCTCATTGAAAGGTGACAGGGCCAGAAAGAGTTAATGAACTGACCTGATCCAGGGGTGAACCTTAAGGACTGGTTAGCAAGATCTGTAAATGAACAGAGCTTTGAAATGCAAGTCTGCAGTGTTAGAGGTAGAAGGGGAGGTGTTTGCTCAGGTCTTGGGATGTCAGCAAACAAGTCTTGTCTATCGCTGTGGCTTTGATTCAAAGATCAAAAGAGGAATATTAACATTTAGGAAGACACTTGCGTGAAATTGTATTATTGTCTATGTGTCTCTTTGAAGGTTGTGGTAACCTGTATCTGAACTGTTTAATGAATAAATTACTCTGTGCTAATTGCCAGGATGTTTGGGAGAAGGAGTTAAGCCTATTGTTTTCTCAGG
>NC_133769.1:373064546-373066479 GCF_003597395.2 Chelonoidis abingdonii
ACACACACACACACACACACACACACACAGCTAGGAGGAAGAATTTTGCCAGAAAAACGTGCATGATGATTGGGAATCGTTTTTAAAAACTTTACTAGATACCCCCAAAGCCACAATCTCCTCCAGTGTGGCTGCATGAAATGCAAGGGGCTGATGCCAAGCTGCTGGGGACAGAGACACCCGGTCAGAGGATGGCCAAGGCCAAGCTGAGGGCTCTTAACCAAGACAGCCCAATTCACAGCCCTCCAGACCAGAGCGCTGAGAGAAGACCCCGTCTGAGTTTGAACCCCAGGGGTATTGGGGTGGCAAAAAAGCATGGGCCGTATAAACCTTGCCACATGTGTGACAAAGTGGGACTGTTCTTAATGTTTTCTCTGAATACTGTGTGGGTGCCTCAGTTTCCCCTATGCCTTTCTGAGGTATCTAGGTGGTGGGATAAGGGTGTGATCGATGTAGAGCCCTAGGGGACCAGTGTGATGGTGTCTGCACAGAGAATGGCCGACACCCTGTCTGCTGGCAACAGATGGCCTGGGCTCTACACTCCATGACAGGGGGGATCCCGCTGGCTCCACAGACCCTCTCAAGCTAGGCTGGTCTCAGTTAGGCCTTAGCACCCAGGCAGGGACCCCAAAGCCCTGCCCCACAAGCAGCCATTTAACCCCTTTGCACCCATGGGACAGCAATGCCAGGTACAGTGGGGAAACTGAGGCACACATGGCAGAAAATTCCCATGTGGTCACAGTGAGGCCCTGTCTCAGAGATCCAGCCTGGCAGGGTCAGCCCTGTTAGCTATGGGGGGGGGCGCGGTCCCCCTGCCAGCCTGGCATGCCGCCCTCAGGGGCCCTGCTGTGGTTCTAACCTGCCTGCTCCTCCCAGCCGCTCCCTGGGGCTGCCATTACAGCCTGGCACCTGGCCTGATTGGAGCCTTTAGTGTCACAGGCTCTGGGCTCAGGTGCGCGGGGCCCCGTGGGTCCCCGACTCGGTTGCTAAGATCCAGCGTGAGCTGCCAAAGCTAGAGGAGCCACTAATCTGGGCCAGGCTCACAGGGGCACCTCACCCCGCCCAGCGTCAGGATGAGCCTCCAGCCGCAGACGGCCAAGCGGGGGCTGCTCAGCACGACACATTCCAGCGCGGGTGTGGGGCCTGCAGAGGGGTGAGTGCGGGGGGGCATGTGCTGAGCAAGCCTCGGACAGTGTCAGTCCTGGGACAGGTCACGGGGGGTGCAGGAAAGAGGAGGGGAATCAGCTCCCAGGAGCCTCAGCCCCACGGGACGCTGGGGAGAGGCAGCAGGGCCTGGGCCAGGATATCCAGGGCTGGGCACTTCCCTCGGGGCCCTGCGTCGCGAGTGGGGTGGGGTCAGAGCCTGGGGCGGGGGTCTGTGCGATGGAGCCATCGCTGCCCTGCCCTACGCACTGACCCCTGCCGCTGATGGCAGCCAGTGGGTATACGGGCCAGAGCCTGGGAAGGCCCGAGTCCGTGCCGGGCACTAACTCCCAGGTGTCTCCCAGCAGCGGTGCCCCGAGGACCTGGGTCCTGGACCCCTCCGGGGATCTGCACTACTGGTGGCTGAGTGTCATGGTGCTTCCCGTCCTGTACAACTGGATCATCCTGATTTGCAGGTGGGTGCAGCGGAGGCAGGGCTGAGGGGCAGTGGGGTAGGGCCGCCCAGAGAGGGGGGGCAAGTGGGGCAATTTGCCCCGGGCCCCACAGGGGCCCCCACGAGAATTATCCCGCCTCCACCTCCACTTCCACTTCTGCCTCCGCCTTCCCCCAACCCCCAGCGCACCGCATCCAGGAGCAGCCCTGGACAGAGCTAAAGCGGTGTGGCTCCAGCAGGGCCTGAGCTCCCCGCTCGGAGCCGCGTGGTAAGGGAGCGGGGCCCGAGCTCCTCCCCGCTCGGAGCCGCGTGGTAAGGGAGCGGGGCCCGAGCTCC
>NC_133769.1:373088413-373098710 GCF_003597395.2 Chelonoidis abingdonii
TCCCCGCTCGGAGCCGGTCGGTAAGGGAGCGGGCCTGAGCTCCTCCCCGCTCGGAGCCGCGTGGTAAGGGGCGGGGTATGAGCTCTCCCGCTCGGAGACCGTGTAATGGGAGCGGGGCCTGAGCTCCCCGGTCGGAAGCCCGTGGTAAGGGAGCGGGGCCTGAGCTCCTCCCGCTCGGGCCGCGTGGTAAGGGAGCGGAGGCCTGAGCTCCTCCCGCTCGGAGACCGCAGTGGTAAGGGAGCGGGCCTGAGCTCCTCCCCGCTCGGAGCCGCGTGGTAAGGGAGCCGGGCCTTGAGCTCCTTCCCCGCTCGGAGCCGCGTGGTTAAGGGAGGGTGGGTCAATGAGCTCCCGCGCTCGGAGCCGCACGTGTGGTAAGGTGAGGCGAGGGCTGAGTCCTCCCCGCATCGAGAGTCCGCGTAGAGTAAGCGAGCGGAGCCGAGCTCCTCCCCGCTCGAGAGCCCGCGTGGTAAGGGGAGCGGGGTTATGAGCTCCCCGCTCGGAGCGCGCGTGTAAGGGAGCGGGGTTATGAGCTCCCGCTCGGGAGCCGCCGTGGTAGGGAGCGGGGTTATGAGCTCCCCCGCTCGGCAGCGGCATGGTAAGGGGCAGGGGCTCTGAGCTCCTCCCCGCTCGAGCCGCGTGGTAAGGAGCGGGGTTGTGAGCTCCCGCTCGGAGCCGGCGTGGTAAGGGAGCGGGCCCGTGAGCTCCTCCCCCGCTCGGGAGCGCGTGTAAAGGGGGAGCGGGGGTTATGAGCTCCCGCTCGGAGCGCGTGGTAGGGGCGAGACCCCTTTCTCCAGATCATTTATGAATAAATTGAATAGGATTGGTCCTAGGACTGACCCTTGGGGAACACCACTAGTTACCCCTCTCCATTCTGAGAATTTACCATTAATTCCTACCCTTTGTTCCCTGTCTTTTAACCAGTTCTCAATCCATGAAAGGACCTTCCCTTTTATCCCATGACAGCTTAATTTAAGTAAGAACCTTTGTTGAGGGACTTTGTCAAAGGCTTTCTGGAAATCCAAGTACACTATGTCCACTGGATCCCCCTTGTCCACATGTTTGTTGACCCCTTCAAAGAACTGACAATTTTATTCTTAACTATTGTTTCGACTAATTTGCCCGGTACCGACATTAGACTTACCAGTCTGTAATTGCCGGGATCACCTCTAGAGCCCTTTTTAAATATTAGCGTTACATTAGCTAACTTCCAGCCATTAGACGACAGGAACACAGTCCAAACCAGAGCTTGTAGGTACAGAAACCAGGACCCCTCAGTCAGGTCCCTCTTTAGGAGCAGGGAGACGAGACTCAGGTTCTGGGCCTTCCATCTCTCCAGCCAGCTCCAGCTGAGACTCCCCAGCCCCACCTCTGGCCTTTGTCACCTGATCTCTTTGTTCTCCAGCACATTCAGCTGGCACCTTTGCAGGGGAGGGGCCCAGATCAGCAGTTGCCAGCAAACAAGGTGTCGGCTATTCTCTGTGCAGACACCATCACACTGGTCCCCTAGGGCTCTGCATCGATCACACCCCCTTATCCCACCACCTAGATACCTCAGAAATACATAGGGGAAACTGAGGCACCCACACAGCACTCAGAGAAAACATCAAGAACAATCCCACTTCATCACACATGGGGGCTGGGGGTCTCTGGCTGGGCAGTGACTCTGAGGGCGACCCTGGGGACTCGGCCTGGCTGGGCAGGGAGAAGTGCTGGCAGCTTTTCCCAGGCCTCCAGGAATCAGCACCCATGGCCGATCACCTTACTCTCTTTCCCATGGGGACTGCAGTTCCCAGCAGGCACCGCTACACCCAGACCCCAGTGCTCTGGCTGAGCACAGAGTGGTGCATGCTGGGACTTGTAGTCTACACAGGCCACACTTTCACTCTCGGCATGCAGGATGCTGGACGCCCGGCACCCTGGGCTGCAATGTGCCCGGGAGGAACCAGCGCCAAGGCTAGAGCTGGTGCCAAGGGCCTGGGATGCAAACACTGACCGCCAGGAGTGCCAGGAATCCCAGCCTTGGGGGTCCCCCCCGGAGTCCTGGCCCTGGCGTGCGTGCAAAGAGCTGTGGGGCCCTCTGCTCAGCCCCCCGCCCCGTCTGCCCTCCCTCTGCAGGGTTCCTGGAGCAGGGGATCCTGGTGCGGGACCGGGCCCAGATCTCCCAGCGCTACCTGCGCTCCGCACACGTGCCATGGGATGTGGCCTCGGTGCTGCCCACTGACCTGCTGTACCTGCGGCTGGGGCTCCACGTGCCGGCTGTGCGGGCCAACCGGTTCCTGCGCACGCCGCGCCTCTTCGAGGCCTTCGACCGGCGGGAGACGCGCACAGCCTACCCCCACGCCTTCCGCATCGCCAAGCTCATGCTCTACGTCTTCGTCACCATCCACTGGAATGCCTGCATCTACTACGCGCTCTCGGGCGCCATCGGCTACGGGGCGGACGCCTGGGTGTACCCCAACCACAGCCGGCCCGGCTTCGCCCGCCCTCTGCGCCAGTACCTGTACAGCTTCTACTTCTCCACGCTGGTGCTCACCACCGTGGGCGACACGCCCCCGCCCCAGCGCCAGGAGGAGTTCCTCTTCATGGTGGCCGGCTTCCTGCTGGCCGTCATGGGCTTCGCCACCATCATGGGCAGCATGAGCTCCGTCATCTCCAGCATGAGCACGGCCGAGGCCGCCTTCTACCCCGACGCCGAGCGGCTGAAGGGCTACCTGCGGCTGCAGCGCGTGGGCCGGCGCCTGGAGACCCGTGTGGCCCGCTGGCACCAGCACCTGCAGCTCAACAAGAAGGTAACCAACGAGCAGCAGGTCCTGCAGCACCTGCCCGAGCGGCTGCGGGCCGAGGTGGCGGTGAGCGTGCACCTGGCCACGCTGCGCAAGGTGCAGCTCTTCCAGACCTGCGAGCGGGGCCTGCTGGAGGAGCTGGTGCTCAAGCTGCGGCCCCAGGTCTACAGCCCGGGCGAGTACGTGTGCAGGAAGGGCGACATCGGGCGGGAGATGTACTTCATCCGCGAGGGGCAGCTGGCCGTGGTGGGCGACGACGGGCGCACGCGCTTCGCCGTGCTGGGCGAGGGGCTCTACTTCGGCGAAATCAGCATCATCAACATCAAGGGTAACGCCCGGCTGCCGGCTCCCGCCCGCCCCGCAGGCCCTGCTCCCTCCCCGCAGCTCCCTGCCCCCGCCCGGTGCTCTCCCCCCAGCCCCAAGCCCGTGCTCCCGCCCCGCAGCCCCCTGCCCCCGCTGCTGCCGCCAGCCCGCAGCAGCTCCGCCCCACAGCCCTGCCCCGCGTGCTCCCGCCACCCGCGCCGTGCCACGAGCTCCTGCCCCACCCACAGCTCCCTACTCCCGCCGCTTTCCACAGCTTCCCTGACCCGCTGCGCTCCGGCCCCCCGACCCTGCTCCCACTCGCAGCCCCCTGCGCCCGCCAGCCGCAGGCTGCTCCCCGCCCACAGCCTCCCTGACTCAGCCGCCTGTCCCGCACCGGCAGCACCACCCGCCCCCGCTCTCTCGCCGCCCCCAGCCCTGCCCCACTCGCAGCCCATGCCTGCCCGCTGCTCCCGCCCGCCCGCAGCCCTGCGCCTGCCCGCACAGCCTCTGCCCCACCGCTGGCTCACCCGCCCGCGGATAGCCTGCGCTCACACCCGACAGCTCCCTGACCCGCCATGCTTCCAGCATCCCACTGCCGCTCAACACCCGCGTCCCTGCCCTGCCCCCTGCTCCGCCACCCGCAGCCTGCTCTCGCCCAGCAGCCCGCTCCACTCCACAGCTCCCTGACCCAACCCGCGCTGCTTCCTGCTGCCCTGCTTCTGCCACGCAGCCCCTGCCCCCGCCCCTATGCTCCCGCTCCCGCGCTCCCCGCCCCGCAAGACCTCCCCACCCGTGTGCTCCCGCCCGCCCCAGGCCCTGGCTCCGCCCCACAGCTCCCTGCCTTCCCCACCTTCCAGCTGCCCCGCTACCTCTGTTCCGCCTTGCAGCTCCTGCCCACCCGCTGCTCCGCCACCTTCACCCCCACATGCTCCCTGACCCACCGCTGCTCTGCCCACACACAGGCCCTGATCTCCACCCTGCAGCTCTGCCCTCGCCTGCTGCTCCTCCCACCCTGCAAGTCCCCGCTCACCCCACAGGCCCTCGCCTCCATCCCGCTGCTCCCACCCCACGGCCCTTCGCCCCGACAGCTCCCGCACTGCCGCACAGGCTTCAGCCACTCAACGGCCCGCTCCACCCACGGCCCCGCTGCGCTGCCCCGCTGGTCCCAGCCAGCCCCGCAGCCCTGTCCGCCGCCGTGCCCCCCCACCCCGCATCGGCCCTGCTTCGCCCACCCTGCTGGCCCTCTCCCACTCCCATCGAGCTCTCTGCCCCCGCCGCGGTTTCCCAGCCACCCACCCTGAAGCCCCCTGCTCACGGCCTGCCCAGCAGCTTCCTGCCCTGCCTCCGCCTCCACCCGTGCTGCGCCCCACAGCTCCCTGATCCCACCGAAGCTCCTGCTCCCAGCCCCCCCGCTCCAACGCCCTGCTCCCAGCCCCACCCCCCTTGCAGCCCTGCTCCGCGCCTGCCCTGCAGCTCCATCGCTGCCCCTGCTTGCTGCAGGCCTGCTCCGTCCCGCAGGCTCTCTGTCCTGCCTGCCTGCAGGATCTGTCTCCTGCCCATGCTCCTTCCCGCGCCCCCTGCGCTGTTCCTGACTGCAGCCCACCTGCTCCCCACAGCTCTGCGTCTGGCCCTTGGCCCACCATTGTTCCCTTCTGAATGTGTGGGGTGGGCTTCCCCCCAGCTCTGGCAGCTGCCCTGACCGCACAGCCCCATGTATCGCAGCCTGACCAGCTTCTGCCAGTACCTCTCACTCTTTGACCTGCTGGGCAATTCCAGGATTTGGGGGGCTACCAAGGGCCAGGCTAGCCAGATGTTGGGTGGCTTGCCTGGCTGCACCCTGGAAAGTGGGTCTTGGGCCAGCCGGTCCTGTCTCCCATGGAACAAGTCGGTGAACCGCGCACGGCCAACATTCCGGAGCATCGGCTACTCGACTGTTCTGCCTCTCCAAAGGAGGACCCTGCAGAGGTGCTGGGGAGTTTCCTAGTGCCAAGGCCCGCGCGGAGCCAAGGGCCGAATCCTGCTGGAATGGACAAGCGAGTGAAACGCCGAGGCGGAGGAGACCGACGCCAGGAGAAAGGCTGAGCGCGCACGGGGCCTGGAGGACCGCGCTGGACCCTCAGACCAAGTTCGCCCGTGACATGCTGGCCGAGCTGGAGTCCATGCGCCAAGCTGCCGGCGCATACGAGCACCTCGAGTGGCAGACGCTGGGCTGGTGCGCCAGCGGGCGGACCAGGGGGGCTGCGCGCCGGGGCCAAGTGAGGGAGGAGGATGACTTCGGCCCTCGGCGCCCTTCCAGCAGAGCCGGCGAGTCCAAGTGCAGAGCAGGCGGGCTGCTGAGGGGGAAGGATGTTACAGACCTCACTTCTGCCCACTCTTGCCCATGTGGTCGTGGGAGCCCCTTCGCTGCGACAGCCCTTCCTTCGGGGCTCCAGCCCCCACCTCCAAGAGCCGCACTATCTTAGCCTTAGCCGTTGCTCTCGCTGTGGGCCCCTCACGGGAGTCCCCTCGCTCGGGCCCCCAGGCCTCCTCACCCCTGAAGGGGTTGATGCTCCCCCAGCCCTGTTGTCTAGCTGGAGCGATCCTCGAGCCAGCGTAACACAGAGGGTTATTGAGCGTGACTCCCACACAGGAACTCTCGCCCCCATCTGGCCTCCCTCAGCCACACATCCAGCACCGCAAGCCAGGTGGCCTGCTGCTCCTCTCCAGCCCAAAAGCCCCTGCTTGCACAGCGGCCCCCGATATCCCCGGCCTCCAAGCCCCTCTGTCCATTGGCTTCTCTCTGGGTAAACAAAGGTCTCTGGGTTTCCTCTCCTTCAGCTCTCCTCTGGCCCCTTTGGCTGGTCAGGTCACTGGGTCCTCTCCCCGAAGCCCATGTCCTCCACTGGCCAGACGCCGGCTGTGAACTCCTGAGCTGGTCTCCGGGTCACCAGGGTCTCCATCCTCCAGGCCAATCAGCCCGGTCCCGATCCCTCTCCAGTCCTGTTCCAACAAACTCCCTCTCGCCCTCACTGCGTTAAATCCAGTAACAACCTGGACACTGAGTCTCACTCCAGCCAATGTGCAAAGCCGTGACAAAACCAAAGACACCCGTGAACGATTGGTTCTGGCGGACCAACTGAGAGTGCAAATCAGGACAATGCTCAAACAGGGCAGTCACAGCCAGCTGGGTTTTTCCACTCGTAAGGCAAAACAAACAGAGACAGACAAAAAGGAACTTCGGTTTACACCACGGCTAACCGCCAAGTCACAACAAGCAATTTCCTTAGCCACTCAGTCTCCCAGTAATCACCATCCAGTCCCGCACGTCCTGGGATGAATGGTTAATGCAAAACCAACACCCCAGTAAAAGAAAGTGTTCTCTCTCTCGATCCATTCAAGGACAAAAGCCCCAGACCCAGTCAATATGTTTAATTAGAAGAATTATTAAGATAAAGATGAACAGCAGAGTTTGCATGTCAGTCATTAGTCATCGGGGGCAACACACAGAGTATGGGGGGGGACGCTGGTATTTGGTTATGGAATAGCATAATGTACATACAGTTCTGTAATGTCCCCATGCGGGGTGTAGGTGGGTGGGGTAAAGTATAGTAGGGGAGCAGGTGAGGTACATCGCTCACTAATGGGTACAGACATAGTCATGATTAGAGCAAGCAGGCGGTAATGGGACAGGGTGACCTGTCAGAGGTGGAATTCCAGATCGGTGGGTTCAGCGACTCAGGCATGCAGTTTAGTAGGGGGGTTGTAAGGGTTTTCCCCTCCCGGCCCCGTGGGCGCGTGGACCATCAGGGCTACAACTCCTGAGTACTGAGCGCGGGAGAGCCGTGATGTGTTCGGACCGGTTAGCTCGTCCCTGGACCACCGGATAGTAGTCCGGAGCGAGCGGGGTGAGCGACTCACAAGGCGCCATCGTCTCATGAGCACGTCCCACTTGTAACGACAACCGTTGAGTCACCTACAGCCTAAAGTACACTTCGGTACAAGGGGTCCCAGGCGGCCTAGCCGCCCCGACGATCAGGCATCCGGTGGTAAACTTTGTAAGCCCTTTGCCGCGGTTCCAGTAAGAGGGGCAATTTTTCGAGTTTACGGCTCGGCTTCGCGGAACGCCGGGGTCCTGTTCTCGAACGGGATCGAACGTCGACAAGGCATGATCTTTCGCTCCGCGTCTGTGAAAGACGATGTCTTATACACATCAGATCTTACCCACAAATCACACTGTGCCAATCCTAGAATAAACTTTAAAGGTGTTATTCATAAAAGGAAAAAGAAGGTAGAGCTAGAAATTGTTAACTGAATCAATACCGTCAGTAATGGAAAGTCTTAGGTCAGGGCTTGTAGCAGTCGATGGCAATTAAAACTGCAGGTTAAGTCCATCTCTGGAGAACATCCCTCGCTGGGACTGGTCATCAGTCCTTTGTGCAGAAGCTCAGATTGTAGCACAAGTCCTTCCAGAGGTAAGAAGCAGATCTGAAGACAAATGGAGATGAGGCCTTCGCGTACTATAACGTTTCCAGTGTAAGGGACACTCCTCTGTCGCCTATCTGTGGAAAGTTACGCAAATGGAGTCTGTCAGCACAATGGGCCAGTTTCTGGCCACACCCTGCCTGAGTCACAAGGTGTATCTGCCCACTCCATACGGGTTAATTGTGTAGCTGATGGTCCCTTAATGGGCCAGTCACAGCAGGCTAAGCAGAGCTAACAACCAACTTGTTCGGGTGTTTCCCAGAACTGCAGCACCAATTTGGATAACACAGACAGTAAACACAGCCAATATTCATAAACTTAACTACAGAAATATACAGCACACACAGAACAGCAAATAACCTAACCAGTAACCCGTAACCTGGTCTTAGAAACCTTATCTGACCCCCTTTACATAGGATTTGGTGCACTGACAGACCTTGGTTGCAACCATTGTTCTATATGATCGCAGTTTATATCCAAATAATGTACCCCCCCTCCCGTTGTCGCACAGGGAAGGGTTAGATTGCGCACAGGCAGCAGCCTTGTAGGCAGTGGGATCTCATCCAGGGGCCGCCCGGGGGGCTGCGAGCAGGTCTGGGCATTTGGACTTGCTGAAGTCCAGGCAAGCACACCCCAAGTCCGCCATGCAGGAACTGCAGCCCAGCCCCACCCGCCGCGATCGAACGCGACCTGAGTAATGGAGCTTGACGCGGCCCCTGTGGTGTGGGGCCCTAGGCAGCCCAGCTTGCCCCCAACACCAGCCAAACAGGTTGCTTGGCCGTAGGCGTACTTACAGCACGGGTAGGGGGGGGCGCATGAAGGAAAAGGTTGAGACCCTGCTCCAGGACACCCCTCTCATCCTCAGCAGCTGGGCAGCAGATTCCCCTGGGACACCCCCTCCCAGGCCTAAGCCATAGCTCCCTTGCAGCCTGACCCTGGGCAAAATAAGATCGGCTTCTGGGATCCAGTTCTGACCAATCTAACAGGACTGTTTAGGGTCATCAGCTTTCTATGGCACAAAAGCCGACACCACTCTGCCCGACCCTTCCCTGAGGGCCCCACCCCTGTTACTCCATCCCCCTCCCCACAGTCACTCACCTTTCACGGGCTGGAGGAGGTGGGTTGAGGTACAGGAGGTGAGGGCTCCAGCTGGCTGGCACATGTCGCGCGTCCCACGCCCAGAGCCCGCAAGGGTGGGGGCTGGGGGCCATCCCGCACCCGACGCCACACTGGCAGGGGCGGATGGGCTGTCGCGCGCACATGCCACAGCGTGGCATAGCCGGTTGGTACCGCAGGCAGTAAAATCCAGGGATCGGATACTCACGGTGTAGGCTCTTTCTTGTGAGAAAAGGCCCCACAAGCCCCCTAAAAAGCCCGGGCTCGCAGGAGGGGCATTGGTCCTGCTGCGCTGGATTCCTGGTGGCCTGGGAGGGGGATGATGGGCCTGGCCCATCACTGGCGTGATAAATTCTGGGTGCCACCAGCTGCCTCTGATTGTATAGCCAGGGAATGGCCTAACTATTGTGGGGAACTTTCCTGCTTCTACATCTACCCGGTGAAGTGGGCTCGGGGAAAAGATCTGAGTCCTCACTCCATCTTTCTTTATCCCAGAGGTCTCCCTGCCTCTTGAGGACTTCCCTTCCAGCTCTTCCTGGTTCTGGCAGAGTTTCCTCTGGTAACCGCTAAACAAGCAGGGCCCAAGATTCCTTGGAGGCTTCAAGCCTCCATACGCTGCTTGTGGCTCACCGAGGATATGGGCTAGCGTGTCCCACTCGGGATATTCTCTCTATGCACTGCTCACGTCTCATGATACCATCTTGATCCGCATACACAATTTCAAGCCAAATACATCAGTTGTTTAATTAACAATTCATTTAAAAAAAAGAGAAGAAGCGATAAAATGAAACGGTTAAAGTAAAACATGTCACCTCCGGCTCTGTGGCAGGACCATCACAAACAGTCTCGGGAACTTGGCCTTGAAACATTTCAGAGTCTGTTCCTTGTAGGTCCCAGGCCTGCTGCTCAGGGCCCTCGGCGTGCTGCAGGGACTCTGTGGGTTGGACACTTGCCTCTGGCGGTGGCCCACACACCCTTCAGGCTGCGGGTGGCAGGACCCTTCTGGCATCCCCAGTGTCACGCCCCGCTCTGTTGTCTAGGGTTATTCCCTCCTCCTCAAGTCTGGCCTGCAGGCCTCTTGGCTGAGATGTTCTCCCTTGTGCTGGGCTCCACTGCGTTCATGGTCCCCTTGCTCTCTCTCAGCTGCCACGCGCACGTCAGCTCTCGGACGCTCCAGTCCAGCTCCAGCTCCACTCCTCTGCTTTCAGCTACGGCTGTTCTGCTGCTGCTGCTGCTTCAGCTCCCTGGGCCTGCTTCTCTGGCCTCCTCTGCTCCAGCCTCTGCTCCAGGGCTAGGTCTGCTCTCGCAGCTGTTCTGACTCTGCTCTCACCTGCTCCTGGCAGCTGTCTGCCGCCTCTGCTCTGGTGCTGCAGCTTCCCCCTCCAGGCCAGTCTGCTCTCTCTGGACTGAGTGCTCTGGCTTGGCTGCAGCTCTGCTCTAGCACTCAAGCTGGCCCCTGATCTCTCCTTAAGCTCACCCACTACCATCGACTAGACAATTCCAGCCATCACATGGAGGACGGGACCGCCTGGCCTCCTACTCCTTTGATTAGCCTGCCCGCCCTGTAATCAGGCTGACCTGAGCATTGGCCTCTCACACATTGTCCCCGGAGACTGGTCAGTCTCAGGCTCCTG
>NC_133769.1:373098735-373126338 GCF_003597395.2 Chelonoidis abingdonii
AAGGCTCTGTGGGTCTTCTGCTAGTGGCCAGTTGACTACTGAGGGCGACCCTGGGAGCTCGGCCTGGGACTTGGTAGGTTGCACCATGGGAGAACTCAGCAACTATTCTCTTCTTGCGTGGCAAGCTGCGCTTATTTCCCAGGCCTCCAGAATCGTCCAGCAAACCCTGGCCCGCCCAGCATCACCTACTTCTACTTCCTCATGAGTGGGGCTACTGCATTCCCCAGCATGATGGCAAACCGCTTACACCCAGACTTCCCATGCTCTGGCTGGAACAGGACGTGCCATGCTCGGGATGTAGTCTACACACCAACACTTCACTCTCTGCACTGCAGGATGGCAGATGGCACGACCGGCACCCGTGGGCTATGCAATGCTACTGCCGGAGGCAAACAGCGCCAAGCTAGAGCTGAGTGGTTTGCCCAAGCAGGCCATGGATGGCAAACACTGCACCGCCAGACTCCACTACCCTAGGATGGCGCCAGATACACCAATAATAAGAGTACAGTCGGAGTGCAGAATTCCCCAAGCCTTGCGGCGGTTCCCCGGGTCCTGGCCCTTGTTATGACCTGGAGTCAAATAACGGATCCATACAAATGCGTGCAAAGAGCTTGTGTGCCCTCTGCCTCAGCCCCCCGCCCCGTTCTTGCCCTCCCTCTGCCAGGGTTCCTGGAGGCAGGGATCCATGTAGAACTCGTATGTGTTGTGCGGGACCGGCCCAGAATCTCCCAGGCAGCTACCTGCGCTCCGCACATCGTTGCCATGGAGGTGGCCTCGGTGCTGCCCACAACCTGCTGTACCTGCGGCTGGGGCTCCACGTGCCGCTAGTGCCTCGGCCAATCCAGAGTCCTGCGCACGCGCGCCCTCTTCGAGGCCTTTCGACCACGGGAGACGCGCACAGGCCTACCCCCACGCCTTCCCCGCAATCGCCCAGCTCATGCTCTACTCATTCGTCACCATCACTGGATGCCGTGCATTCTTACTACGCGCGTCTCGAGGCCCATTCGGCTCGCGATATCCGCGGCACACACACCCTGGCGTTGTACCCCAACCACAGCCGCCCGGGGCTCGCCGCCCTCTGCCCCATACCTGCTACAGCGTTCTACTTCTCCACGCTGGTGCTCACCACCGGGGCGAAACACGCCCCCGCCCCCGCAGCCCAGAGGATTCCTCTTCATGAGTGGGCCGGTCTTGTCCTGCTGGCCGTCATGGGGCTTCGCCACCATCCTAAGGAGCATGAGCCCCTGTCATCTCTCCAGCATGAGCACGCCGAGGCCGCCTTCTACCCACGACGGCCGAGCGGCTGAAGGGCTACCTGCCGCTGCAGCGCGGTGGGCCGGCGCCTGCGAAGACCCTGTGGCCGTGGCACCAGCACCTGCAGCTCAACAAGAAGGTAACCAACGACAGCAGGTCCTGCAGCACCTGCCGACGGAAGCTGCGGCCTGAGGGTGGCGTGTGAGCTGGGTGGGCACCTGGCCTACGCTGGCGCAAGGCCGCTCTTCCAGACAACTGCAATGCTGGGGGCGCTGCTGGAGGAGCTGGTGCTCAAGCTGCGGGCCCTCAGTCTACAGCCACCGTGCGATGATGGTGGTGCAGTGTAAGGCAGACAGTTCGGGCGGAGAGAGTACTTCGATCCGCGAGGGCAGCTGACCGTGGAGAGGGTGCGACGACTCGCGCACGCGCTGCGTGATGGCGATGGCTTTACTCGGGAATCAGTCCATCATTCAACATCAAGGGTAACGCGGCCAGCTGCCGGCTCTCCCCCCGCACCCTGCCTCCCTCCCGAGGCTCCCTTGTCCCCCGCCCGTTGCTCCCGCCCGCCCCGCAAGCCGCTCCCGCCCCCGCAGCCCCCTGCCCCCCGCTCTCCGCCCACCCCGCCCCAAGCTCCCGCCCCCACAGCCCCCCTGCCCCCGCGCCGCTTGCTTCCCGGCCCACCCCGCAGGCCTGTGGCCCACCCCGCAGCTCCCTGCCCCCACCCCACAGCCCCTGACTTCCCGCGCCGCCACACTCCCTGACACGCCTGCTCTTCCCGCCCCCCCGGCAGGCCTCTGCTCCGCACCTCGCAAGCCCCCTCCCCCGCCCGCCCCGCAGGCCCTGCTCCCCCCCAAGCTCCCCTGGACCTCGCCCGCTGCTCCCCCGCCCCGCAGCCCCTCCCCCCCGCTGCTCCGCCCGCCGCCGCTAGGCCCTGCCCCACCCCGCTAGCCCCCTCCCCTGCAGCCGACTCTCCTCCCTTGCCCGCCCGCAGGCCCTCAACCTGCCCCACAGCCCCCTGCCCCCACGCCGCTGCCTCCCAACCCGGTCCCCGCAGGCCCTGCCCCACCCCACAGCTCCCTGACCCCGCCCACTGCTCCAGTCATCCCACTGGCCCTGCTCAACCCGCGTAATCCCTGCCCCTGCCCCCTGCTCCCTGCCCACCCCGCAGGCCCTGCTCCGGCCCAGCAGGCCCTGCTCCCACTCCACAGCCCCTGACCCCACCCGCTGCTCCTGCTGGGCCCGCTTTCTGCCCCGCAGCCCCCTGCCCCCGCCCCGTTGCTCCCTGCCCGCTGCTCCCGCCTCGCCCCCGCAGCCCCTGCCCCCACCGTTGCTCCCGTCCGCCCCGGCAGGCCTGCTCCCGCCCCACAGCTCCCTGCCCCTGCCCACTGCTTCCAGCTGCCCCGCTAGCTCTGTTCCCGCCCTGCAGCCTCCTGCCCCCACCCGCTGCTCCCGCCCACCCCGCTTCCACCCCACATCTCCCTGACCCCACCCGCTGCTCCTGCCCGCCCCACAGGCCCTGATCCCACCCTGCAGCTCCCTGCCCTCGCCTGCTGCTCCCTCCCACCCTGCAGTCCCCTGCTCCCACCCCACAGCCCTCTGTCCCCATCCGCTGCTCCCACCCACCCCACTGGCCCTGCTCCCGCCCCACAGCTCCCTGCCCCTGCCCACTGCTTCCAGCCACCTCACTGGCCCTGCTCCCACCCCACGGCCCCCTGCCGCTGCCCGCTGTTCCCGCCAGCCCCGCAGGCCCTGCTCCCGCCCCGCTGCTCCCTCCCACCCCGCAGGCCCTGCTTCCGCCCACCCTGCTGGCCCTGCTCCCACCCCACAGCTCTCTGCCCCCGCCTGCTGTTTCCAGCCACCCACCCTGAAGCCCCCTGCTCCGGCCTGCCCAGCAGCTTCCTGCCCTGCGCCCTGCTCCCACCCGCTGCTCCCGCCCCACAGCTCCCTGATCCCACCCGACAGCTCCCTGCTCCCAGCCCCCGCTCCACAGGCCCTGCTCCCAGCCCCCACCCCCCACCTTGCAGCCCCCTGCTCCGGCCTGCCCTGCAGCTCCATGCCTTGCTCCCTGCTTGCGCAGGCCCTGCTCCCGTCCCGCAGCTCTCTGTCCCTGCCTGCCCTGCAGGATCTGCTCCTGCCCATGGCTCCTGCCCGCCCGCCCCCTGCTTCTGTCCTGACTGCAGCCCCCTGCTCCCCACAGCTCTGCCTCTGGCCCCTTGCTCCCACCCATTGTCCCTTCCTGAAGTGTGGGGTGGGCTTCCCCCCAGCTCTGCCACTGCCCTGACCCACAGCCCCCCATTATCCCAGCCTGACCAGCTCTGCCAGTGCCTCTCACTCTTGACCGTGCTGGGCCAATTCAGGATGTTGGGGGCTCCAGGGCCAGGCCTAGCCAGGATGTTGGGGGCTTGCCTGGCTGCACCCCTGGGGAGAGTGGGGGTCTTGGTCCCAGCAGGTCCTGTCTCCCCAGGGAACAAGTCGGGGAACCGGCGCACGGCCAACATCCGGAGCATCGGCTACTCGGACCTGTTCTGCCTCTCCAAGGAGGACCTGCAGGAGGTGCTGGGGGAGTTCCCTAGTGCCAAGGCCGCGCTGGAGGCCAAGGGCCGGGAGATCCTGCTGGGGATGGACAAGCTGGACGTGAACGCCGAGGCGGAGGAGACCGCACGCCAGGAGGAGGCTGAGCGGCGCACGGGGGTCCTGGAGGACGCGCTGGACGCCCTGCAGACCAAGTTCGCCCGCCTGCTGGCCGAGCTGGAGTCCAGCGCCTTCAAGCTGGCCCTGCGCATCGAGCACCTCGAGTGGCAGACGCAGGGCTGGGCTGGCGCCAGCGGGGAGGACCAGGGGGCTGCGCCGGGGCAGTGAGGGAGGAGGGATGACTTGCGGCCCCCGGCGCCCTGTCCCAGCAGAGCCCGGAGAGTCCAAGTGCAGAGCAGGGCCGGGCTGCTGAGGTGGGGGAGCCGGATGTTACAGACGCTCAGCTTCTGCCCACTCTTGGCCCCATGTGGTCTGTGGGGGGAGCCCCCTTCGCTGCGACAGCCCTTCTCGGGGCTCCAGCCCCTCCACCTCCCAGAGCCGCACCTCTCTGAGCCTTAGCACGTCTGTCTCTCGCTGTGGGCCCCCTCAGGGAGTCCCCTCGCTCTGGGCCCCCAGGGCCTCCTCACCCCTGAAGGGGTTGATGCTCCCCCAGCCCTGTTGTCTAGCCTGGAGCGACTCTCAGCCAGCGTAACACAGGAGGGTTTATTGAGCGTTGACCCCAGCACAGGAATCTCTCTGACCCTCAGGTCTGGCCTCCCTCAGCCCAGCACATCCCAGTCCCCCTGCAGCCAGGTGGGCTCTGCCTGCTCCCCCTCTCCAGCCCAAAGCCCCCCTGCTTCCCAGCTGGGCCCCCGATATCCCCGGCCCCAAGCCCCCTCTGTCCATTGGCTTCTCTCTGGGTAAACAAGGTCCTCTGGGTTTCCTCTCCTCTCAGCTCTCCTCTGGCCCCTTTGGCTGGTCAGGTCACTGGGGTCCTCTCCCCGCAGCCCATTGTCCTTCCACTGGCCAGACCCGGCTGTGACTCCTGAGCTGGGTCTCCGGGTCACCAGGGTCTCCATCCTCCAGGCCATCAGCCGGGGTCCCGAGTCCCCTCTCCAGTCCTGTGTCCCAACAAACTCCCTCTCCCTTTCACCTCTGATTAAACCAGTAAAACGTTGGCGCCTGGGACACTGAGTTCTCACCATGCCCATGTGAAAGCAGTGACCAAACACGGACCCCCTGTGACTGATGTGTTCTGCTGGGACCCAACTGAGAGCTGCCATAATCAGGGAGACCAATTGCTCAACAGGGGCAGTCAACGCCAGGCTGGGATTTTTCACTCCTCTAAGGCAAACCAAACCAGACAGACAAAAGGACTATTCGGTTTCTACACCACTGCGCTAACGCAAGTCACACAAGCAATTTCCTTAGACACTCCAGGTCTCCCAGTATCACCACCAGTCCCGCACGTCCTGCGCGGATGGAATGGTTATGAAACACCACAACTCCCATAAAAGAAAAAGTTCTCTCGGATCCCAAAGGACCAAAGCCCAGACCTCAGGTCCATATGTTTATTAGAGAATATTTAAATAAGATGATACCACAGAGTTTGGCTGTCAGTCATTAGTCATCGGGGGCAACACACAGAGTATGTTGGGGACGGCTGTATTTGCGTTATGCCGTTAGCATTATAGTACATTACAGTCTGTAATGTCCCCATATGCGGGGTGTACGCGTTGGGTGGGTCAAAGTATAGTAGCGGAGCAGTGAGGTTACATCGCTCATCTAATGGGTTACACATAGTCACATGATTAGAGCAAGCAGGTGTGGGGAATCATTATTTAGGGACATGGGTTGACCCTTCAGAGGTGGAATCCAGATAACGGTGGGTTCAGGACCAGGGGATGCAGTTTTAGTAGGGGGTTTGTTAAGGGTTTTCCCCCCCCCCGTGTGTGTCGTGGAGCCACACTCGGCCCTCTGGTAACTTGGCGTGGCCGGTGATGGATGTTCGGTGTAGATGTCCCTGGACCACCGGATAGTGTGTCCGAGACCATCAAACGTTACTCATGAGTCGTGCATAGCGACCCCAAGGCCCTAAGTTACACGATTCGTTACAAGGAGCCAGGCGCCCTAGGCGCCCCGAACGATCAGGGCATCGGTGTAAACTCTTGTTAGCCCTTGCCCGCCAATGTGTCGTTTAACGAGGCATATTTTCGAGTTTAAGGTTCGGGTCTCGCGAACGCCGGGGTTCCTGTTCTCGAACTGGGATCGTCACGTCGACAAGGATGATCTTTTCCGTCTCGCGCTCTGTGACGACGATGTCTTATACACATTCATGATCTTACCCACAAATCACACTGTTGCATCTTTAGAATTCTACAATATTTAAAGGGTTATTCGATAAAAGAAAAGATAGAGGTGAGAGCTAGAATTGTTAACTGAATTCAATTAGTGCAGTAAGGCAAAAAGTTCCGTGTGTCAGCTTGTCAGGATACAGTCGATGGATTAAACTGCAGTGTTTAAGTCCAGTCTCTGGAGAAACATTCCCCCGCTGGGGATGGGTTATCAGTCCTTGCTGCAAGCTTCAGATTTAGAAGCAAAGTCCTCTCCAGAGCGTAAGAAGCAGATTTGAAAGACCAAAAAAAATGGAGATGAGGCTTCGCTCTATATTAGACTTTTTCAGGTTGTAAAGGACCACCTTCTTTGTCCCCTACTGTGGAAAGTTACAGCAAAATGGAGTCTGCAGTCTCACATTGGGCAGTTTCTGCGCACACCTATGCTAGTCAACAAAAGGTGGTATCTGCCTCATCTCAACGGGTTAATGTGTAGGTGATGGTCCTATTATGGGCCATCAAGCAGGCTAAGCAGAGCTAACACCAACTTGTCTGGGTGTTTCCCAGAACTGCAGCACCAATTTGAAACACAGACAGTACACAGCCAATATTCATAACTTCAACTACAGAAATGATACAGACACACAGACAGCATAATCCTAACCAGTAACCCGTAACCTGGTCTTAGAAACCTTATCTGACCCCCTTTACATAGGATTTGGTGCCACTACAGGACCTTGGTTGCAACCCATGTTCTATATGATCGCAGTTTATATCAATAATGTCACCCCCCCCCCCGGTTTGTCACACCAGGGAAGGGTTAATGGCGCACAGGCAGCAGCCTGTAGGGCAGTGGGTCTCATCCAGGGGCGCCTGGGGGCTGCGAGCAGGTCTGGCATTTGACTTGCTGAAGTCCAGGGCAGACACCCCAAGTCCCGCCATGCAGGACTGCAGCCCCAGCCCCCACCCCCGGAGCTGAAGCCGCAGCCTGAGTAATGGAGCTTGACGGGGCCCCTGTGGTGTGGGGCCCTAGGCAGCCCAGCTTGCCCCCCAACACCAGCCCAAAACCGGTTGCTGTGGCGTAGGGGCGTACTTACAGCACGGGTAGGGGGGGCGCAGAAGGAAAAAGGTTGAGAACCCTGCTCCAGGGAACAGCCCCCTCTCATCCTCAGCAGCTGGGAGCAGATTCCCCCTGGGACACCCCTCCCCAGGCTAAGCCCATAGCTCCCTTGCAGCCTGACCCCCTGGGGCAATAAGATCGGTTCTGGGATCCAGTTCTGACCAATCTACAGGACTGGTTTAGGGTCATCAGCTTTCTAATGGCACAAAAGCCGACACCCTTGCCCCGACCCTTCCCTGAGGCCCCACCCCTGCTTACTCCATCCCCCTCCCCACAGTCACTCACTTTCACGGGGCTGGAGGAGGTGGGGTTGAGGTACAGGAGGTGAGGGCTCCAGCTGGCTGGGCACATGTCCCGTCCCAGCGCCCAGATGCCCGCAAGGGTGGGGGCTGGGGCCATCCCAGCACCCAGACGCCCACACTGGCAGGGGCGGAGTGGGCTGTCCCGCACATGCACAGCGTGCATAGCCTGGTTGGTACCCAGCAGTAAATCCAGGGGATGGATATCACGGTGTAAGGCTCTTTCTGTGAGAAAAGGCCCCACAGCCCCCTAAAGCCCGGGGCTCGCAGGGAGGGGGCATTGGCCTGCTGCGCTGGATTCCCTGGTGGCCTGGGAGGGCGATGCCATGGGCCTGGCCCAGCAGCTGGCGGTGATACTTCTGGGGTACCACCAGCTGCCTCCTGATTGTAAGCAGGGGAATGGTCCTACTATTGTGGGGAACTTTCCTGGCTTCTACACTACCCCGGTGAAGTGGGCTAGGGAAAGGATCTGAGTCCTCACTCCCACTTCCTTTACCCAGAGGCCTCCCTGCCCTTGAGGACTCCCCTGCCACTCTCCTGTCTGGCAGAGTCCTCGTAACCCCAACAAGCAGGGCCCAAGATTCCTGGAGGGCTCAGCCTCCAACCCTGCTGTGCTCACCCAGGATAGGGGCTAGCGTGTCCCCACTCCGGGATACTCTCTATGCACTGCTCACCTCCATGATCCACTGATCACATCACACAATTTCAAGCAAATACAAGTTGTTTAATTAACAATTCATTTTAAAAAAGAAGAAGGAAAAATGGGAAAGGTTAAAGGAAAACATGTCACTCCGCTCTGTGGCAGGGACCATCACAAACAGTCTCTGTGAACTGCCCTGACATTCCAGAGTCTGTTCCTTGTAGGTCCCAGGCCTCCTGCTCAGGCCCTGGCTGTGCTGCAGGGACTCTGTGGGTTGGACACTTGCTCTGGCGGTGGCCACACACTCTCAGGCTCGGGTGGCAGGACCCTTCTCCCCAGTGTCACCCCCGCTCTGTCAGGGTTATGATCCCCCTCCAAGTCTGGCCTGCAGGGCCTCTTGGCTGAGATGTCTCCTTGTGCTGGGCCCACTGCTCAGGGTCCCCCTTGCTCTCTCCAGCTGCTCACCGCACCCAGCTCCGGACTGCTCCAGTCCCAGCTCCAGCTCCACTCTGCTTCAGCACGGCTGCTGCTGCTGCTCTGCCTTCAGCTCCCTGGGCTGCTTCTCTGGCCTCTCTGGCTCCAGCTCTGCTCCCAGGGCAGGTCTGCTCTGCAGGCTGCTTCTGTGACTCTGCTCTCACCTGCTTCCTGGGCAGCTTGTCTGGCCCCTCTGGCTCTGGTTGCTGCAGCTCCCCTCCCAGGGCAGGTCTGCTCTCTCTGGACTGTGCTCTGGCTTTTGGGGCTGCAGCTCTGCTCTAGCAGCTCAGCTTGGGCCCCTGCTCTCTCCTTAGCTCAGCCCCACTCCATCTGACTCAGACAATTCCAGCTCACATGGAGGACGGGACCCCCCTGGCCTCCTGACTCCTTGATTAGCCTGCCCGCCCTGTCAATCAGGCTGACCTGGAGCATTGGCCTCTTCCACCATGGTCCCGGAGACTGTCAGTCTCAGGCTCCTGGATTTCCCATCGCCCCTCCCTTTTAGTGCTCGGAGCTGAGCAACCAAACACCCCCACTGAATGTAGTAAGGGGATTGTGTGCTCCCCTTACATGACTGCCCCCTTGACCCATTTTTGTCCCCTGGTGGGAGCCATTCTCCGGTACAGGATACCCCTTCTCCCACAGGAACCTTCTTCGCAACCTCCGCCCCATGCGTCTTGTAGGCCGTCACGGAGTTCGACCAGGTCCCTTATCTGATCGCAAGGAGGGATCCTTTCTGCATCCTCAGCCGTCGGAACTCAGTCAGCTGGGGACAGGGATGGGGGCCTGCGTCTTCGCTCCACCGGCTGGGTTGTGAAGCCGCAGCCTCTGCTTGCGCTGTGTCTCTGGCACTTCCCTTCTCACGGGTTAGCGTGTCCCGTGGCCTGTCGCAAGTTACCCTTCCGAGGGCAGGGTGCAGTGCCCTCGCCGGCTCTTGCGCTACAGGTAGGACCAGGCACCTGGGGGTTCATGGCCAGTTCTGCCTCGCTCCCTTCCCCATTAACCCTCCGTGGGTAATGTGGGGTGCGATTCGCGCCACTTCCTTGGGCGCCGTCCTGTACCCCCAGCTGTTCAGCGTTGTACCACGTCGCACGAGGGCCACCTTGCATTGAGGATGCCGCCGCCCCGTCAGGCAAGTAGGAGCGTGTGGCATTCACGCTGATCTTGGAGCTACCAGCCTTCAGGCGCTGGTTCCAGTGTCACGTTCAGCACCCGGTTATCGCCAGTATCCAGTGCCTCTCATCCAGCCACCTGCCAGGGAACAAAGGCAACTCGGCATCCGCAGGGACACCCAGGCCTACGCCTGTAACATGGGAAAACTGTGTTGTCCGGCAGCATCCAGCCCCCTGAGTCAGCTGGTCCTGGACCCTCCTCCCTCCTGCAGCAGTGAGTAAGGCTGCAGCCCCCTGCCTGGCGAGAGGCTGCCCTCATCCGACTGGCGTCTACCCAGTTAACCCTCTGGTGGTTCAGTCTGCCTCAGTCTGTCCCTTGAGCCTGGGTCCAATGTGGCCTCTGTGGCACAGTAATAGCAGCCCATGTCCGTGGGGCGCCTCAAGTCGGGTTGTGACCCTGATGCTGGGTGTTCCCCTTGGGAGGGGTTCTCCATATTCCCCCTTTGAGGCCCCAGATGGACTCTCTCTCTGGCATTCACGCGGGCCTGTTCCTCTTGGACTCCCCTGCCACCCTGACGCGTCTTCACAAACTCATCGGCCAGACGCCTGCAAGTCGCAGGTTCTCTGGCTTTTGTCCCTGCAACCACAGCCTCAGTCAGTAATGGGCCACCGCGTCATCAGTGGCTCCGTGTTACCAGCAGTTTAACGACATCCCCTTCGTTCTGGGCCCCATCTGCCACTTGCGTGGCGTATCCTCCATGTGGACGGCTAGTCGCAGAATATGAACGACCTCAGGGTTTATACTGACTCCGGAACCGTCTCCTGGACATACTCAGGAGTCAGGCCCGGAGAACTCCGCAGCAGCACGGCCTGCTTTGTTGAAAGCAGTTGCGTGCGTTCCTTTTCTCTTCCTGTCCAGCTGCTGGTTACAATGGGGTTTATTCTCACTAAGGCTGTGAGAACCCAGAGGCCTGTCTCGTCAGGATCGGTATCTGGTGCAGCTTGGCAGCCATCTCAAAGGATCCGGAAATGCATCCTAGTGCCTGCCCCGATTCCTTACGCTGGGCCAGGATGCAGTTATCAAAGTCTACCACGCATGCTGCGGCCACCTGACTCACCGCACCCGGGGGCTTGACTGCTCCAGCTTGGCCACTCCAGTTCATGCGCCCTCCGCTCTCTTTCTCACCTGCATTCATTCCCGCCTGTCGTTGTCTCTCCTCATGTTTCTCTCTCTTTGCTCATATCTCTCGCTCTCTCATGTGTTTTAGCTCTTTTCGTCCATTCCAGCCGCTTGCTTGCTCCACGGAAGTTGACCAGCATCGCCCAAGAGGTGACCCTGCTGGCCGAGTCGGGTTAGTACATGGAGTGCCCCTCGCTTTCTAGGGTCTCTCCCCGCCCTTGCGCCCCGAGGCATAGGAATGGGGTCTCGGGGAGCCCTCGAGCCGTCCGGCGCTGACCACTCGCCAGCGGGAGCAGGACACTGGGCCTGTCGCAGTGCATACAGGGATGCAGGTTCCATTCACCAGCGAGTCTCCCTCCTCTCCTCAGCTGGGCAATCAGCTGCGTCTTTGGGTAGCCCCCCCTGCGCAAGCCCTCTCTCTCTTGCCACAGCTCCACAGGACGCACTGCGGCTGCTGCGCATACCATTTCCTGCTGCACCACAGGCCGGGGTGCTTGCCGGTCCCCGATGTTTCCAGGGGAGCCCCTATGTGCACCAGCCCGTCTTGGGGTCACCACCTGTCTGTCCTAGCGGTCGAATGGCTGCAGACTCTCCGCCTCCCTGGGTCTGCTCACTGCAATCCCCCTGGGGGATTCCTGGTTACTGCAAAGTCGTTCGCACTGGGGCCAACATCCCAGGGTTAATCACCCCTTCATGTTAGTGCTCCCGAGTCAGGCAATCCTGCAGAAGTGCCGTTCGCACTGGGTGCAGAGATCCCACGCTACCAACCAGTTATCACAGAGTGCATAGGTGGCAGGTATAATATATTGCGTGCCCAGACTCAGGAATAGTCAGGCTGGGGGCTTGCTCCAGCAGTATTTGAAGCTGGGTCTTCTCTCCACAGCCCAGCGGGTCTCCCGCCTCACCACCGCCCCGCTGCATGGCCTGCATTGAGCGGTGTTCCAGCCTCTGCCTTCCACCCCTCCCCCTGCCATTCCTCCTCCGCCGCATCCCTGCGCTGCTCGTGCTGCAGAGAACGGCTCCCAGCAGAACTGCGCTGTTCTTGCGGCCTAGGAGTCCTTACCGCTCCTGCCATCCCTGAATGGCAAGGCAGGGCTGCCCGTATCCGTGGCCTAGCCTGAGCCGTCTCCAACGCCCCAAACCCCTATACCCCCTGCACCCGTGACCTCTGCTCCAAGCTCTGAGCCCCCCACTCATGAACCCCTCATCCTCAGCCCCAACGTCTCAGGTCCCGCTGCGGAGCCTGGATCCTCTTCCCTACGGCGAGTGTACCACACTTTCCGTCCCTTCTGCTACCTTCCCACCCGAGCCTGTCACCGCAATCTCTGTGTCCCAAAGCGCTGCACCTCACCCCCCTCCTCACCCCCAACCGCTTGCGCTCCAGCGCCAGAGCTTGCACCGCCTCTGCACCTCTTATATTCCCCAGCCTCAGCGAGCGCTGCTACCCCTAGACTCCTCGCCCCTCTGGAAACCCCACCCAGAGCTGTAGCAGGTGGAGGCTGGAAGTTGGGTGATTGCTGGGCGCCACAACATTTCTACAAATCTGCCGTAAGCAGAGTCAGGTATCGAGACTCTACCCTGACATCTTGGTAGGTGAGAAGAATTTCAGAGCAGTGTATTTTGCATAGGCACGCCTACCCCATCCAGGGGCGTCCGAGCTGTGGGCTTGGGCGTTTGACTAGAAATACTCTAGCCTCAGCTGTGATGGTACTTGCTAGACAAGGCCATGTTCCAAAACCCAGTGACTTGAGAGAGGCTGGGGATGGGTATTTGTGTCTGGTGGTGCATGCCTTGCTGGAGCCGAAAAGCATCAGTTTATCTCTTCTGCCTCTCCACATTGTCCCTTGGAGACTGCAGTCCGAGGCTCTTGATTTCTGCCTTCAGCTCCCTGGGCTGCTTCTCTGGCCTCTCTGGCTCCAGCTCTGCTCCCAGGGCAGGTCTGCTCTGCAGGCTGCTTCTGTGACTCTGCTCTCACCTGCTTCCTGGGCAGCTTGTCTGGCCCCTCTGGCTCTGGTTGCTGCAGCTCCCCTCCCAGGGCAGGTCTGCTCTCTCTGGACTGTGCTCTGGCTTTTGGGGCTGCAGCTCTGCTCTAGCAGCTCAGCTTGGGCCCCTGCTCTCTCCTTAGCTCAGCCCCACTCCATCTGACTCAGACAATTCCAGCTCACATGGAGGACGGGACCCCCCTGGCCTCCTGACTCCTTGATTAGCCTGCCCGCCCTGTCAATCAGGCTGACCTGGAGCATTGGCCTCTCCACATTGTCCCTGGAGACTGTCAGTCTCAGGCTCCTGATTTCCCATCGACCCCTCCCTTTTTAGTGCTGGGAGCTAGCAACCAAACACCCCCACTGAATGTTAGTAAGGGGATTGTTGCCCCCTTACATGATCCCCCCTGACCCCATTTCCCCTGGGGGAGCCCATTCTCGGTACAGGAACCCCTTCTCCCACAGGAACCTTTTCCGGCAACCTCCCCCCATGCTCTGTACCGCACTGAGTTCGACCAGGTCCCTTATCTTCCGCAAGGAGGGATCTTTCTGCACCTCAGCCTGGAACTCAGCAGCTGGGACAGGGATGGGGGCCTGCTGTCTCTCACCGGCTGGGTGTGAAGCCGCAGCCTTCTTGAGCTGTGTCTCTGGGCACTCCCTTCTCACCGGGTTAGGGTCCCGTGCCTTTGGCAAGGTACCCTTCCCGAGGTCAGGGTGCAGTGCCCCTCGCCGGCTCTGGCTACAGGTAAGGACCAGGGCACCCTGGGGGTTTCTTGGCCAGTTCTCCTGGTCCCTCCCCATTAACACCTCCGTGGGTAAATGGGGGTGCATCCCCACTTCCTTGGGGCCCTCCTTAGCCCCCCACTTCAGGTGTACCCTCGCCACGGGCACCTTGAATGGGATGCCGCCCAGCCCCGTCAGGGTCAGGTAGGCGTTGGCATCACCTGATCTGGAGCTACCACCTCAGGCCTGGCCAGTGTCACTTCAGCACCCGTATCCCAGTATCCATTGACCCTCCTCCCATCCACCTCCAGGGGAACAAGGCACTCGCTCCGCAGGGACAGCCCCACGCCCACCCTGTAAATGGAGAACCTGGTGTCCGGAGCATCCAGCCCCCCTGAGCAGCTGGCCTGGGACCCTCCTCCCTCCTGCGCAGTTGATAAGCTGCCAGCCCCCTTGCCTGGCAAGCCTGCCCCTCATCCGACTGGGTCTCTACCCAGTTAACCCTCTGTGGGTTCAGTCTGCTCAGTCTGTCCCTGAGCCTGGGTCCATATGTGGCCTCTGTGGCCACAGTAATAGCAGCCCATGTCCCGTGGGTCGCCTCAAGCTGGTTGGTTGACCCTGATGCTGGGTGTTCCCCTTGGGAGGGGGTTCTCCATATTCCCCCTTTGGGAGGCCCCAGGATGACTCTCTCTCTGCATCACGGCGGGCCTGTTCCCTTGGGACTCCTCCCTGCCACCCCTGACCGGCTCTTCACAAACTCATCGGCCAGACGCCCTGCATGTCGCAGGTTCTCTGGCTTTTGGTCCCTCAACCACAGCGCTAGTCAGTAGCGATGGGCCACCGCGTCATAGTGGCTCTCGTGTTGAGTTTACCAGCTCAGTTAGATCGACATCCCCTTCGTTTGGGCCCCATCTGCACTTGCGTTGGCGTATTCTCCATTGTGGACGGCTAGTCGCAGAATATAGAACGCTCTCAGGGTTTATACTGACTCCGGAACCTCTCCTGGTACATCTCAGGAGTCAGGCCCGGGGAGAACCGTCACGCAAAGCACGCGCCTGTGCTTTTGTTGAACAGTTCATGCGTTCCTTTTCTCACTCCTCTGTCCATGCTGTTCTGGTTATCAATGGGGTTTAATTCCTCACTAAGGGCACTTGAGAACCCAGAGGGCCTGTTCTCGTCAGGATTCGGATCTGGATGCCAGCTAGTGGCAGCCATCTCAAAGGCATCCAGGAAATGATCCTAGTGCTGCCCCGATTCCTTACGCTGGCCGAGGCATGTCTCCAGGTTATCAAATGTCTACTCAGTGCTGGGCCACCTGACTCACCGCAGCCCGGGGGTTGACTGCTCTAGCTATGGCACTCCAGTTCATGCGCCCTCCCTCTCTTGTCTCACACTGCAGTTCTGTCCCGGCTGTCTATTGTTCTCTCCTCATGTTTTCTCTCTTGTGCTTCATATCCTCTCAGTCTCTTCATGTGTTAGCTCTTTTCGTCCGATTTCACAGCCGCTTCTTGCTCCACGGAATGCTTGTACCGAGCATCGCCGGTCAGAGAGGGTTCGCCGCTGCCTGTGCCGATGTCGGTGTTAGTCACTACTGGGAAGTGCCCTCGCTTTTTGCTAGGGTTCCCTCGCCGCCCTTGCGCCTCGGGCATAGAATGGGGGTCTCGGGGAGCCCTCAGCCGCCGGCGCTGGACCACTCGCCAGCGGGGAGCATGACACTGGCCTTGTCGCAGTCGCATACAGGGATGGCAAGGTTCCATTCATCCCGCGATGTCCTCCCTCCTCTCCTCAGACTGGGCAATTCAGCCTGGTCTTTGGGTAGCCCCCCCTGCGCAGCCGCTCTGCTCTCTTGCACAGTCCACAGGACGCACTTGCTGTGTGCTTGCAGCATACATCTTCCTGCTGGCCACTCACAGGGCCGTGGGTGCTTGCCATGGTCCCCGTGTTCCAGGGGACCCCTATGTGTCACCCAGCCCGTTCTTGGGGTCCCACCTGTCTGCTCCTCCAGCGGTCCGAAGTGGTTGCAGACTCGTCCGCCTCTCCTGGGTCCTGCTCACTGCAATCCCCCTGGGGGATTCCTGGTTACTGCTCAAAGTCTGTCTCACCCTGGTCGCCACATCCCAGGGTTAATCACCCCGCAGGTTATGCTCCCAGTCAGGCAACCTGCAGAAGTGCCGTTCGCACTGGGTGCAGTAGATCCCACGCTACCAACCAGTTACTCACAGAGTGCATAGGTGGCAGTGTATATATATTTGCGGTGCCCAGACTAGGAATAGTCAGGCTGGGGGCCTGTGCTCCAGCAAGTATTTGAAAGCTGGGTCTTCTCTACCAGCCTCAGCGGGTCTGCCCGCCTCACCACCCGCCCCGCTGCATCCTGCATGACGAGGTTCCAGCCTTGCCTTCCACCCCTCCCCGCTTGCCATGTCCTCCTCCGCCGCATCCACTGCGCTGCTGTGCTTGCAGAGAACGGCTCCCAGCCAGAACTTGCGTGTTCTTGCGGCCTAGGGTCTACCGCTCCTAGCCATCCCTGAATGGCAAGGCAGGGCTGCCCGTATCCTGGCCTAGCCTGAGCCTCTCCAACGCCCCCAAACCCCTTATACCCCCTGCACCCGTGACCCTCTGCTCCAAGGCTCTGAGCCCTCCCACTCATGAACCCCATGGCCTCAGCCCAACTGTTCGTCAGGTCCCGCTGCGGGCCTTGATCCTCTGTCCCCTAGCGGTCGATGTACCACACTTGTCCGTTCGCCTTACTACTCCTTCCCACGCCGATGCCATGTCACCGAAATCTGCTGTGTCGCCAAAGCGCTGCACCGTCACGCCCCCTCAGTCACCCCCACGCTTTGCCTCCAGCCCAGAGCTTGCATCCGCCTCTTCACCGTTTATATTCCCCACCTCAGCGAGCGCTGCTACCGCCTAACTCCTCCCCCTCTGGAAACCCCACCCAGAGCCTTAGGCAGGTGGAGGCTATAGTTGGTGGGGTGATTATGCTGGGCGCCACAACATTTCTACAAACTCTGCCTTGTAAGGGCATGAGTCAGGTAATCGAGACTGGCTCCCTTGACATCTTTGGCTAGGTGAGAAGCAATTTTCAGAGCAGTGTATTTTGCATAGGCACGCCATACCCATCCAGGGGGCTGTCTCGAGCTGTGGTGTCTTGGGCGGTGACTAGAAATGACTCTAGCCTAGTCTGTGATGGTACTTGCTTAGACAAGGCCCATGGTTCACAAAAACCAGTGAACTTGAGGACGAGGCTGGGGGTGGGGTATTGTCTGTGGGTGCAGTGGCCGTTGTGGAGCCAGAGGCAATTCATGGTTTTCACGCCTCTCCTCTCTTACTGTGGAATGTCTAGAAATTGATTTTTTCCTTTTCCTCTTAAGGAATCTGCTGGCTACAGGAAGTTACTGAGCCTGAACTTCACTTGTGTGTGGCTGAATGGTGCACCAGCACTGAGGGCTTCCCCTAGCTAATGCGACTTAGAAATCACAGAATATGAGCTGAAAATTACTGAGCTAGGAGTTTGCGGGTGTGTGTGTGGCCGCCTAAGCTTAGGTGGGTGGAGCGGTTGGAAGTATACTGTTGGTAACAGAAGTACCCTGGCGGGATGGATGTCTCGCACGATGCACGGAGATTCTTGGTGGTGGTAGTGGGAGCTGCGGGTTAAGCGACAGTAGCTGTGGGACAGGTTGGAGGGTGGCGCCTACAGAGTCAGGAGGCAGAGCCGTAGCATGTTGTGGCTATGTCTTAGGTACAATGGGAGGCAGTGTCTCCGTGTTGTCGGAGTTTTGATGCAGGTAAGCAGGCTGGTGTGAGCCTTGTGTGAGGTGCACTTGGTATGGCTGGTAATGGCGTGAGCTGTGTTCGTTGGGAGAGGCGGAAAGCAGACACGCCACAGAGAGCAGCATGTGGGCCCGGACCAGTAAGGTGTGTCCTTTTGCAACTCAAGGCCTGGGGGGACGGGACCTCTGCGCCGATAGACTCTTTGAACTTTGGGGCTTGCACTGACCAGGACAGAGACTTTTGGGTTATTGTGGACTTTTGGAGACTCGTGGGGTGGATTCTGGAGGGGGTTGTTGGATTCTCAGATGCCCAGGGAAATAAGCTACGCTCCAATTTCTCTGGCAGGTACGGGTCTCTTTGATGCGCCGTTTGGTGAAGTCGTATCTCAGGCTTAGGTGCTTCCAACGTGGTTTCCCAATTGTTAGTGCTTGTTGTTTATCTCTGATGTTAATTTAAATCATTTTTCTGCGTAACCGAGGACTCTGTGACTTCAACTGGGAGGTGGAACCCAAATCTGACTTTCGGCCTCTTTGAGGCACCCAGGGGTGGTGTTAAGATTTTCCCAAGGTCCACTGTGGTGGGGGCTCGAGCTGGTTTTGGTATTGTGTATGAAACAGAACCCCGTGGATATGAACCCGTGCCCTTGTTGCTGCCAAATTCAGGAGGCGGCAGAAGGGTTACATATGTCCTCGCCATGACAGTGCAGTGTGGGCGAGTCCGGCCCTGCACCCCTCTTCCTGGGACTCACAGTGACTCTCAGCCAGCCAGTAAAACAGAAGGTTTATTGGACAACAAGAATGCAGGTTACAGCAGAGCTTGGAGGCACAACCAGGACCCCTCACTCAAGTCCTGCTGGGGGTTCAGGAAGCTTAGTCCCCAGCTTGGGATTCCCTGAATTCCAACCACCCAGCCCAAAACCGAACCTGAACTCGCCCAACTCGCTCCAGTCGGCCCCTTCCTTTGTCCAGCTTCCTGGGCAAAGGTGCTGACACTCTGCCCCGTGCCTAGCTCAGGTTACAGACTGATCACCTGTCCCTCACCTAAAGTCACCCCCTGCTCTCCCATCCCCCACACAGACAGTCCCTACTCCACCACAGCAGTACATGTAAAATCCTCGTTTGTCTTTGGTCACACTACCGTTCAATTCCTTTAAACCATATGACGTCATTCATAAGTGTTCTAGCAAGTCTTGGGATTTCTGGTCCCCGAGTGCCTGAAGACAGCTTGGGGTGTAGCATTGCTAACAGAATGCTGACAAATAGCTGTTAAAGTGGAGGTGTCTTGGCATTTAGCCATCCATGCCATGAGGCAGCATGCCTCAGTTTCCCTTTCTACACAGCAGAATGGGCCTGTTATGTTTTTGCTGCTGTGCCAAGCTCCCAGTCTGTTTACAGGTATAGGCTGACAAGTAACATGCTGGTGGGGCTCTCCTGTCACCTTCCCTAGCAGGTATAACTGTTTCTTCCACAACTCAGGTACGTCCCACCTCTTTGAACAGTTTACCACCAGTATCAACTTTTGACTCACAGGCAAATTAGCAAAAGACACAAGAGTAACAGCAAGTCTACACTGGACAGGCTTCGGTCACACAATCGACACTAAACAAGTCAAACTGAATTTTCCCAGGTCTCTGGGGCCCCTGGTACACACTCTGATGCAGATTCTTCTGCCTCTGTGGGAAAGGCTTCTAATTCAGGCCTGTGTTCGGGGCTCTGGACAAGAAGGGGTGGGCTGCTACCACGCCTGCCCTCGGCCCCTCCCTCTGGGATTTCTTGGGGCTGGACCCCACTCCCTTGTGAAGTTCCACCCATGCAGAGATCCCTCCCCCACCCTCATCTTGGAGGGAGTTTTATCTATAAATGGGGTGCTCTGGACCGCTTGGACACCCCACTTTCTGTTCCCAACAGGTCAGCTAGATGGACACCCCCCAATGCAGACTTTTCCCCCTCCTCCTGAGAGAGTCCCTTCCC
Organism: Chelonoidis abingdonii; assembly: GCF_003597395.2. Taxonomy (NCBI): domain Eukaryota; kingdom Metazoa; phylum Chordata; order Testudines; family Testudinidae; genus Chelonoidis; species Chelonoidis abingdonii. The sequence continues at coordinate 373,118,108 of NC_133769.1, forward strand.
ACAAAAGGTGGGCAGACTCTCCGACCCCACCCCCTTCCATCTAGGCTTCCCTCTCTGGGCTCCCCTCTGGGTCAGACTCTCCTGTGTCCCTCAAAAGGCAAGGTGACCCTGCTTCAGCTGTGAGCTTACAACTACCAGCTATGAGAGACCCTTCCTTGGGCAGCAAAATTCCCCCTTTTTCACTCAGGTTGGGTTTGCTTCCAGCTACAGAGTCCTTGGGGTCTGTTCCCACCACAGCAGTCCCCAGGACCCCAACTTCCACCTTTGGGACACACCCCTCTGTGCACCCCAGCGCAGGCCCTGCCCCCTGCTGACCTGTGACTTCCTGGCAGTCAGCAGCTGGGGTGGCACATCCCCCTCCCCCGGGGAGATGATTATGGGACAGGGACTGGCTTCGTCCAGCCCCTCACTCTGGGACTTACCTGGAGCCCCCAGGCTACACGAACTGGCTACAACCATCCCTGCCCCGAAGCTGCATCCTTTACTGCTGCAGAGGAATCTGAGAGACTGCCTCCTATTCCCCCAGCAGTCTGTGACTTCTCTCTCTCACACACACCCACCCCCGGGGCTTTCAGCACAAGATTCCTACTCACTGCTAACCAGCCCTGGGACAGATTCTGCCACATTAAAGAAATCATTCCCTCGTAGAAGTGGTACAAAATTGTGTGCCACTGTTGCAACAGTCAGCTCAACCTGCAGTCCCTCACTTTTCATGTTACCTTAGCTAAAAGTGCAAGGACTTTGTAACCAGGGCCAGCTTTAGGAAGTGCAGGGCCCAATTCAAACCGTTTCAATGGGGCCCTGGCAGGGATGACTAAAAAAAAAAAAAACACGTGGGGCTTGTACTCATTGGGTGGTGCTCCGAGACTTCGGCAGCGGGTCCTTCAGTGCCATCGAAGTCCCGGAGCAAGCGAAGGACCCGCTGCCGAAGACCCAGAGCGCTGTCAGGTGAGTAAAAATGAAAGAGGCGCCTCTAGTCAGGGAAGGGATTCTCACTGGGCGTGGGGCCTGATTTGGGGAATTGGTGGAATAGGCCTAAAGCCAGCCCTGTTTGTAACCTCCCACCAGCTCTAATTCTGCCATTTTATCTGGTAACAAACCTTCTCCAGGATCAGGTCCCTCCTGACCACAGAAATCTCAGCACCCGTGTCCCTCAATCCAAGAAGCACTTTTTCATTCAGTTTATCAGCATGCACATGCTCACTGCTTGGTTGTGCGGAAGTGTTGTGGAAAAACTAACCCCGCATTGTGTTTGGATCAGACCAGCCTGAGGCTCACTTTGTTCCAAGCAGTGCAGGGAGACATAGTCAGTGTAGCTGGTCTAACAAGGGACCAGCTTAAAACCACAGTCAAACGCACTTCCTCACTAGTACTTTTCCCTTACAGAAAAACAAGCTTTTCCTGTTATTCACAGGCTGTTCTTTTGCAGTTACATTTCTTACCAGTGGCTGCTGCAATTGTGTCAAAGTTGGTAATTTTCCTTCCCCCTCCTCTGCCCTCTGATCTCACACACAGCCTGACCAGACTTTAGCACGTACAGTTTTCTTGACCAAATTTTTAGGCTACTCAGTTTTCCTCTACAGGAAGCTTTACAACTCCTGTGTGGAAAGAGGCAGCAGCCAGACTGAGAAGCAGCAGTTTCATGTGTTACCTGCTGCCTGTTCCCACTCAGCACGGGACACTTGTTCCTCAGGTGCTCGGTGGACTTGCAATGCTAGCATCTCTTGGGGTCACGCCTCTGCCTGTATGGAAAATTTGGCGTGAGTACCAGAGGAATGGGGAGGTGAACACCCAGCCTCCTTTTCCCCAGGGGTAAGACAGTGATTCTGCTTCCCCTCAACCCTGGACCTCTCTGCCAGTGGTTTATGTTTGACCGCAGCTTGTGCTTGCTCATAGGAGTCTGCAAACCCAGCTAATTCACCCACTGCATTTACCTTTTTGTCCCACAAATACTGTTTTGCCTCATCACTGCACATATTCAGGAATTGTTCCTGAGTAACCAAATCACACATCCCTTCAAAGCTTGTAATGCCTTCCCCCCGCCCCTGCACCCACTTATCTATCAAATCTCTCATTTCATTTACATAAGCCACATTACTCAATCTAGATCCCCTCTTAAGACTGTTGAATTGAACCCTGTAGGTTTCAGGTGTATCCTGAAACTGTTTCAAAACCAGTTCCTTAAATTTACCATAGTTTGAAGCATCATCGATAAGCATCTTATTGAATATGTCCAGAGCTCTGCCAGCAATTTTGCTATCAATCTGGTCATCTTTTGGTTTTTAGGGATCGCATGGAGAGTGCAGTCTCTCAAAGGCGATGAAATATTCAGCAATATCGCTGGATTCATCATACTGTGAACACAGTTGCTCCCATTTGTGGATTTTTGGGGAAGTGGAGCCAGCAGGTGGAGAGTTTTGTCCCCTTGTGATGGTGCTGCCTGTGGGAGCCAGCTGAGGTCACTCAATTAGGGTGAATGGCAAACAAAATGGGGCAGACAAACCCCAAAAGATGGTGGTTATTCCAATGCTGGTTTTTGCTGGCTTGGTAAATTTAAGCTTCTATAGTACCTCACTGGTTACTCAGAAGTCCAAACAAATCAGTTCCCTTAAAGTGCCCAGCCTCAGGCCTCCACCTAGACAAACATGGCAAACATATGAAGATGATTACTGAGAATCTTATCTCATCATATAAAAGAAAAGGTTCTTCCAATCCCAAAGGATCAGCCACATACCCAGGTTCAGTTATAACTTAGATCTTACCCAAAATACATGCTACAGCCAACTCTTATTAACTAAGCTAAAATTTATTACAAAAGAAAAAAGAGGGAGAGTGTTGGTTAAAAGATCAATATACAGACAGACTTGAATTCAATTCTTGAGGTTCAGATACATGGCAGAGATGAGCTTGTAGTTGCCAAAAGTCCTTTTAGAAATAGTCCAGAGGTTATAGTCCAGTGTCCATATTCAGGGTAACTCCAGTCAGTGACTGGGGATCTCAATCCTTGTGGCTTAAGGATTCCCCCTCTTGAAACCCAAAGCAGATCTGAGATGAACAAGAACCTGGGACATGATCCTGCTTCATTTCCAGCAGCCTTTTGCCCTGGGAAAACAATAGGCTTAACTCCTTCTCCCAAACATCCTGGCAATTAGCACAGGGTAATTTACCCATTAACAGTTCAGATACAGGTCACCACAACCTTCAGAGAGACACAGACAATAACACTATTTCACACAAGTGTCTTCCTAAATGTTAATATTCCTCTTTTGATCTTTGAATCAAAGCCACAGCGATAGACAAGACTTGTTTGCTGGCATCCCAAGACCTGAGCAAACACCTCCCCTTCTACCTCTAACACTGCAGCTGCATTTCAAAGCTCTGTTCATTTAGTATCTTCCTAACCAGTCTCTAAAGTTTGGCCCTGAGTCAGGTCAACCTGAGGTAATTAACCTTTCGGCCCTGTCACCTTTCAGTGAGATGTTATAATCACACTCAGAAGATTCACACCCCTCAACCCATAACAGCCAGTTCATGCTGCTTCTGCCTCCACAGCTCTCTTGTGGGCAGCCTCCCTCTGCTTAATTTCTAATTGTCTTAATTCCATCTGTCTTTTATGTTTGTTTTCTCTCTCTTTTGCTTCCAGTCTAGTTTAGTAGCTGCTTCACTGGAGTCATTTTCCTGCTGGGCCGCGCCCGTCTGCCATTCACTGACACTGGGGTGCCCTCAGCTCAGGGGACTCTTATTTACAGAGACTTTCCAGTGCCAGTGTTCAGCCTTTCTGGGCAATTTGCAACTTGTGCAGTTCACGCTGGAGGGCAGGGATAGGATTCAGGGAGACTTAGACTTAGACAATCGGAGAAGTGGGCCACAAGAAACCTCATGAAGTCAACGGACAAGTGCAAGTCCTGCACTAGGACAGAAAAACCCCATGCACTGCTACAAGGCTGGGGTACTTTGGCTAAGTAGCAGTGCTGAAGAAAAGGATCTTGGGGTTACGGGTAGATGGAAAGTTGAACATGAGCTACAGTGTGCTCTGTAGCCAAAAGCTAATAGCATACTGGGCTTGTATTAGGAGGATGTTGCCAGCAGATCGAGGGATGTGATTATTCCCCTCTATTCGCACTGGTGAGGCCGCATCTGGAAATTGTGTCCAGTTTTGGGCGCCAACCTACAAAAAGACATGGAACACATTGGAGAGAGTCCAGCGAGGGCAACAAAAATGATTAGAGGACTGGAGCACATGACTTATGAAGAGGACTGAAGGAACTGGGCTATTTAGCCTGCAGAAGAGAAGACTAAGGGGGATTTGATAGCAACCTTCAACTACTTGAAGGGATGCTCCAAGGAGGAGGGAGCTAGGCTGTTCTCAGTGGTGATGGGGACAAACAGGAGCAATGGTTTGAAGTTGCAGCCTGCCGGACAGTCGAGGCTGGATATTAGAAAAAACTTTCTGACTAGGAGAGTGGTGAAGTATTGGAATGGGTTACCTAGGGAGGTGATAGAATCTCCATCTTTAGAGATATTTAAAGTCCGGCTAGACCGCACCCTGGCTGGGATTATTTAGGGAAAATGGTCCTGCCTTTAGCAGGGGGTGGGACTAGATGACCTCATGAGGTCCCTTCCAACCTTTTGATTCTATGATTCTTCTGATCTTCAATCTTAATTATTTTGCTTCCTTTTCTGTCCTATTTCCCTTACCCGAAATAAGTGAACAGAAAACAACAAACCAGTAACCACTTTGTCTGCTCTCCAGCCACCATGCTTAAAATCCCTACCAGTATCTCAGAGCAACCAGCTGTGCCCGGATCCAGCTCGACTACGCCACTGTGACGGGTTCAGTCACAGAACCCCCTTTGGGAGCTGCCAAGTGACATGCCAAGATACTTCTGCCCCTGCCTTCCTGCCCTGCCATCTCAGGACCCCAGTACGCTGTCTCGCTGAGCCAGACACGCCCATCTGCTCCAACACAGACCCAGGGTCGGAATTACTTGCCCTAAAGGTTTACCTGAAAGCAGCTTACAGAATTTTTCCTGTCTTTAACACTCAGATGCCCAACTCCTAACAGGGTCTAAACCCAAATAAATCCATTTTACCCTGTGTAGACGTGCAGACTCACCCCTGTGGCGCCTCCTGCTGGTTGTCCTTGGGAATGAGCTTATTCCAGCTCCGGAGCGCCCTCTGCAGGCCAGTGATCCGCCTGTCCTCTGGCCCCTGTGTCCCTCCCAGGACCCGGTGCCCTTTTACCTGGGGTGCCCCCTGGCCGTAACCCCTCAGTCTTAGGGTCTCCCCTCCCCAGGGAACCCCACCCACGATCCCCACCTCGCTCCAGCATCAGGCTACTGCCAGTCATCGTCTAGCCCCCACACCCTGGGGCAGACTGCAGTATCAGCCACTCATCACTGGCAAGGAGGGTTTGGACCTGCTGCCTTGGCCTACCCCTACCCCTGGGCTGCCCTCTGCAGCCCCCAGTACCTGGTAGCCTTATGCTAGGCTGCAGCCTGGACCTTCCAGGCTGGAGCTGCCCAGCTCTTCTGACTTTCTCCAGCCCTGCTCCACTCAGTACCCTGTATCCAGCTCCTTGCAGCCAGGCCCTTCTCCCTCTAAAAACAGAGAGGGACTGTCCCTGGGCCTCTGACTCACAGCCTTTTATAGGGGCCAGCTGGGCCTGACTGGGGCATGGCCACAGCTGGGCCTGCTTTCCCTCATCAGCTCAGGCTTCTTGCTACAGCCACAGCCCCCTTCCTGGGCTGTTTTTCACCCCTTCAGGGGAGGAGCTGGATCACCACCCTGATACTGGGAGCACTCTGTCTGCTTGGGCTGCCCTGCTGGCTGGGGCTCCTTCTCCCTTCCTGGCTGCTGCTGGCTGGAGTGCACCCTCCTTGGACTGTGACCGCTGCTGAACGGTGGGACAGCAGGTTCAGGACTGACAGTCGTGTTACCCCTCAGGTCCTCCGCGGTGCTCTCAGGGTGGGCACGAAAAACGTCGCCTGTCACCGTCCAGGCCCTTCTCCGTATCCGCCTCCTTGGGCCGGCAGCCTTCCGAGGCTAAGGTAAATAAACACCTTTGCAACATCTGCTGGAGGTCGCCACGTGGCCGTGGGCCCCACCAGCTTGCCAACGCTCCGCACGTTAGGTCTCCACGTGGGGCGGAGCGTCTGGGCACTCAGGAAAGGCACTACGGACACCGTGCTGCCTGTCAAGGTGGGAGGACCCGGCCCGCCGTTAGGTTAGCGGAGGGCGGCGGTGCGGGGATATGTAGTCGGCGCGGGGGGGGCACCGCAAATGGGCGTATGCCCTGGTGGGCGGTGTGAGGGTGCACCATGCAAAGCTGTTTGAGGGAACACGGGAGGCGCCCTCGCGGGGCCCGGTTCGAGGGGCCGTCGGCTGAGGGTGGCTAGGCTCTGCTCATGAGGGCTATCTTTCGAGCGGGGGCCCTTGCCCTTCTTTCTTGCCCTGTCCTTCCTCGCCAGCTTGGGGGGCTCCCCAGAAGCAGGGGCGAGGAATCGTGGGTAGCAGCGAGGATACCCCTATCGTCCCGGCCGCTTGCCGGCGCCGCAGCGAGAGCAGTGGCAGTGCCGCCAGTGGCCAGAGATGGGGGGGGCGCGTGAGGAGGATGCAAGGGGAAGGTGTGCGTCCCGGATCCCCGCTGCGGTCGTCCCGCCATGTGATAGGAGGGAGGAGGGCAATAATTTACGGATGTAAGGGGAGGCGAAGGGATGGGAGGCAGTAACCACTCCTCTCCTGCATAGGTGTAGTCAGGGTGAGGGGCGCCTGAAACGGGGAGGGGCCGAGAAGGGACTAGGATGGACTTGGGGGGGGGGTCAGTTTCACCGACAGGGAGTGAGAGCGGCTCCTTAGCTGCACTAGGGAGGGGAGGGATAAATCTGCAAGGTGGGGTGCAGTGAACGGGGAAATCAAATGGGGGGGGAAGCAACAAGTGCACTAAGAGTGGGCAAGGTGTGCACGGGGGAGGGCGATCAGGCAAAGGGGCCGTAGGGAGGAAGCAACCAGGCTGGGAACAGGCGACGGACCAAGGGGCTAGGCTTCAGGGCTGGGGCGGGACAAACCAATGCTGGAAGGGAGATGGCGCGGGGCAGGCAAACAAACTGAAGCTGGGTGGGGGGCAAAGGCAACGAGGGGTGGCAACAGGGGGAAAAAGTAGTGGGCCGGTCTGCGGTGAGGGTAGGTGCCGTGAGTGTGGGGAAGGGGGGTTGCTGCACCCGAGCACTCGTGCACAGTCAATAGGCAGCTGGCTGCTGCTGGGCCGCAAACGGGTGGCAAAAGGGGGTGGCAGGCCAGGCGAGCAGGCTGAGTCCCAGAGGTAGAACTGAGGCAATGGTTAAGTGGTTGTGAGGTGGTGGGGTGGGTTCGGGGGGGACATAGGGACAGGGGGCAGGCTCCACCCACACCCCCTGGTGCCCCAAGCACAGTCAAAGATTATCAGTCCCTCAGCAGGCCCCCTCCATGGTGGTCTTGCAGAGTTCCTCCTGTGCGTCTCCAGCAGCTGGTGGTCACCTTCCAGTCCTCTGCCTCCCTCCTCCAGGCCCCAGCACTCCCAAGCAAACAGCTGCAGCAGCAGCAGCAGCCAGCAGCCTGGTGGCCAGGCGCAAGGACCCTCCCAGGTGGTAACAGCGGTGGTGTGGTCCTGGCTCCTCCCCCTGAGGTGGAGCAGTGGGGCTGGCCAGGCAGGCCCCCCCACCCTCTTCAGCAGTAGCAGCAGCAAGCAGCAAGCAGTTCGCAGTCAAGGAGGGTGCACTTCCAAGCCAGCAGGCCCCTCCCACCCCTCTCTCAGCAGTAGCAGCGGTTGCAAGTCAAGTGAGGGTTGCACTCCAGCCAGCAGCCCCCCCACCCCTCTCTCAGCGAGTAGCAGCCGGTTGCAGGTCCAAGAGGGTGGCACTCCAGACCAGCTAGGGCCCCCACCCCTCTGCTCGAGCAGCAAGCAGCAGCGGGTCGCGCAAGTCCAAGGAGGGTGCACTCCAGGCCCAGCAGGCACCCTCCACCCCTCTCTCAGCAGCAAGCAGCAGCTGGTCGCAAGTCCAAGGAGGGTGCACTCCAGCCAGAGGCCCCCCACCCTCTCTCAGCAGCAAGCAGCACGTGCAGTCAAGAGGGGTGCACTCCAGCCAGGCAGGGCCCCCCCACCCCTCTCTCAGTCAGTTAGCGTCGGTGCAGTCTCAAGGAGTGTGCATCGTCTCAGCCAGCAGGCTCCGCCCCACCCCTCTCCTTACTGTTGT
>NC_133769.1:373126438-373129841 GCF_003597395.2 Chelonoidis abingdonii
AGGTGAAGACGTGTGAGCTTCTTGCCCTGAACAAGTCTGCTCCAAGGGAGAGGAGGCTCCCCAGAGTCCTGCCTGGCTTTGTGGGGAGCAGTTCCAGAGCATCGTCCGGGGACTCCGTGACAGGGGTCCTGGTTGTACCTACAAGCCCTGCTTGGACTGTGTTCCTGTCGGCTAATAAACCTTCTGTTCTCCTGGCTGGCTGAGAGTCCCGGTGAATCGCAGGAAGTGGAGGGGTGCAGGGCCCTGACTCCCCCACACTCCGTGACACCTGGTGTGTAAGGACCTCCTTGGGGAACTCCCCTCTGCTGAAGATGGTCAGCAGCGCATCTGCCACGGTGTCTGCCTCAATAGAGGACAGGGCCACCGCCTCGGGGTAGCGAGTGGCGAAATCCACCACCACCAGGATGTATTTCTTCCCTACCTGGGTCACCCTGCTGAGGGGCCCCACTACATCCACGGCCACCAGCAGGAAAGTTTCCTCTATGATGGGCAAAGGTCTCAGTGGTGCTTTCCCCTTGTCCCGGGCCTTCCCCACTCTCTGGCAGGGGTCACAGGACCGGTAATATTGTCGAACAGCCTCAAAGACCCCAGGCCAGTAAAAGTTCTGCAGCAGCCTTTGCCTGGTGCGCCGGATGCCCTGATGCCCTGACAGGGGAATATCGTGGGCCAAGTACAACAGTTTGCGGCGGTACCTCTGGGCAACCACCAACTGCCTCCCACCTGTCCAAGGTTCGGTTTGCCCTGAACTGCCCATTCCCGGTACAGGAATCCCTTCTCCCACAGGAATCACTCCCGGTGGTCCTCCCACTGGGACCCTGCCCCGTCGTGGTCCGCCAGGGCCCTCGGTTTCTCCAAGAAGGGATCCACCTGCAGCTCCATTTGAAATTCAGCTGCTGGGTCTGAGGATACAGCCCTGGCTGGTGGTGCCTCAGTTTCCCCACCTTGGGAAGGAGGCTCTGGTCCAGCCCTGTCGAGCCCTGCCCTTGGTGCTTTGGGCCCCCCCACTTGGGATGTCCTGCAACCCTTGCTGGCTCTAGCTCCGGGTAAGGACCAGGGCGCTCTGAGTGCCATCCGGCCAGTTCTCCAAGTCATTACCCATTAGCACCATGGTAGGCAGGTGATCTTGCACCCCGACCTCTTTGGGTCCTTCCTTAGCCCCCCATTTTAGTGTATCCTCACTATAGGCACCTTGACGGGGGGGGCCAAACACTCCCCTCAGGGTCATGAAGGCATCAGGCACTAGCTGGTCTGGGTCCACCACTTCAGACCGCACCAGCATCACCTCCGCACCCATGTCCCAGAAGCCCTGGATGCTCCTTCCCCCCACCTCAATGGGGATGATGTGGTGATTGTCCCCCAGGGCCTGTCCCATGCTCACGCGACGGATGGAGTATGGGTGCTCCAGGCGTGGGGCCCCGTCTTCCCCTGGTGGCCTGGTCTGGCGGTCCCCTCCCCCTGGCACAGCCCTCTCGACTGCGGACCCCTGGACCAGCAGTGCCCCCTCTCAGTGGGCTTCCACCCAGTTAGCACTGCACGGGTTCTGCTTGGCCGCCACTTCCTTCATCTTCAGGCACTGGGTCACCTTGTGCCCCTTTTGGCCACAGTAATTACATTTCAGGTCCCTCAAGTCCCATGTGGGGGAGCAGCCCGCCCCAGCATTCCTGGCCACCCCTGAGCTAGGCTTCCTGGAGTCCCACCTTTGAGAGATCTCTGGATGACTCCCCTTCTGAGCCCCCAATGTGGGCCTTCCTCCTGCCCCCGATCTGCTGTCCACAATCATCTGCCAGTGCCCCTGCACTGCGCAAATCCTTGGGCTTCCGGTCCACTAGCCACATTTTAAGGTCTGGAGGGCAGATGTCATACAGCTGCTCCAACCCCACCAGGTTATACACGTCCTCTGTGGTGGTGGCCCCTGCACCCTTCCCCCACTTGCGGAGATATTCCCCCAGCAGGTTGGCAACCTCCTTGTAAGTGACACCTGAGGTCTTGCGCACACCCCGGAATCGTTTCTGTATGCCTCGGGGGTCAATTCAAACTTCAGCAGCAAAGCCTGTTTGAACAGGTCATAGTCCCCGTCTCAACACCATCCATTGGCTGAACGCCTCTATGGCCTTGGGACCCAGCAGGGGGGTCAGACAGCGCAGCCTGTCTGTGGGGTCAATCTGGTTCAGATCACAAGCCTTCTCAAAGGCTGTGAGAGAGGCATCAATATCCACCACCCCCCTTGAACTGGGACAGCAGTTTGGTGTCCAGAGTCTCCACACCACTGGTGTCTTGGGGCCCTTCTCCATTTACCCCCCGGCAAGCCCTCTTGGCCCGTCGCTCCTCCATCGCCAACTCGTGTTTTCTCTGTTCTACACGGTCCTCTTGTTCTCTCTCTCTGTCCACCACCCTCCGCTCCTCCAAGGCCAGCTCCTTCGCTTTCAGCTCCAGCTCTAGTTTCCGCAGCTCCTCAAGGGAGGAACTTGACTGGGGTCTCCCTGTGCTGACTGGGGAGTCGGGTCTGACACTCTCCCGGTCGCTACACAGACTGCCCCCACGGCTACTCCCCAGCTCACCAGGCACCCCGGGAGCCCCCCCGGGGTCTGGAGCCTGTTCCTCAGACTGGTCATTCTGTACAAGCTGAGCAATCAGCCGCTCCTTAGGGAGCCTCCCCAGGCTCAGCCCCCTGTCCCTGCACATACGTGCCAGGTCGCTCTTACGGAGCCGGTTATAGGCCATTTCCAGGCTGGTTCCGTTCAATATTCTCATTCTATCGCTGGCAGCCACTCACTGCAAGGCGCCTGCGCCCGCAGCCAAATGTCTACAGGGTGAATCTACCAACCATCCTCCGCTACCACCTTGTCACGGACTCACAGATCGTGCCCACTCGTGGCCCCATGCGGTCTGTGGGGGGTGCCCCTTTCAGTAAGACAGCCCTTCTCGGGGGTCCACTCTCTCTTGGGGTCAGGCCTCTCCACCTCCTGTAGCCGCACCTCTCTGAGCCTTAGCACATCTGGGTCTCACCATGGGCCCCCTCAGGGAGTCCACGCGCTCTGGGCCCCCTGGGCCTCCTCACCCCCGAAGGGGTTGATGCTCCCCCAGCCCCGTTGTCTAGCCTGGAGCGACTCTCAGCCAGCGTAACACAGGAGGGTTTATTGTCAGTTGAACCCAGCACAGGAAACTCTCTGACCCTTAGGTCTGGCCTCCCTCAGCCCAGCACATCCCAGTCCCCCTGCAGCCAGGTGGGTTCTGCCTGCTCCCCGTCTCTAGCCCAAAGCCCTTGTGACGATGCGGTTCCGGCGGGACCCAACTGAGAGTGCCAAATCAGGACCAATTGCTCAAACAGGGCAGTCACAGCCCAAGGCTGGGGTTTTTCCACCTCTAAGGCAAACCAAACCAGCCAGACAAAAATGACTTCGGT
>NC_133769.1:373133021-373134700 GCF_003597395.2 Chelonoidis abingdonii
CTCCTGGGTTCTCAGGTTACCTGCTCAGGTATCCTTCCTTCCCTCAGGCAGGCCCCCAAACTCCCCTCCAATCCCCTCCTGGGTTCTCAGGTTACCTGCTCAGGTATCCTCCCTTCCCTCAGGCAGGCCCCCAAACTCCCCTCCAATCCCCTCCTGGGTTCTCAGGTTACCTGCTCAGGTATCCTCCCTTCCCCCAGGCAGCCAGTTCCAGCACAACCCCCTGCAACCTTCCCAGGCCAACAGTCCCCACTCAGCATTCAAACCACTGGCAAAACAAGAACCCAGCCCCCAACACACTTTGTCACACCTCACACTCCGGCGCCTCCACCCTGCTCGCTCAGGCCCCGAAGGTGGTGAAACCGAGCGGCTTGCCCTAGTGAGAGCGTGTGACGGGGGCCTCCCAGGGACTGAACTGTGCGAGGCCCCAGGCCTGTGGATCTGGGACACACGCGGGGACAGAACGGGTGGGCAGGGGCCATCTGGGAGAATTTGAACTGCCCGGGCGGGGTGTTGTCACTGGCTCTGGAACGCAAACTGGTTCCAGTTGAGCAGTGTTTTGGCACTTCCCAGTGAGGGGGGGACCCTGGGACGCTGCCGGCACCGGGTGTAACCGCCAGAGCGTAAAACGTCCTAGTTTGTGTAATCAGGTGGCAGTGCCTGTGTGAGTTTTTCCATCTTTACCCATCCTGGGCACGCAGCCAAAGCAGTGATAAGAGCAGCCAGGGAGGGGAGTGTAAACCCAACCTGAGGGCTGGCCACAGCTGGGGTGGCCGGCGGGCGCTGCTAGGACGCCAGCAATGAAAGCACTAACTGCGCTGCCATTGCTCTGATTCAGAGTTAACGCCTGCGAGAGGCGGGGCAGGGGTCGGGGCCCATCCCACCCCTGCCCAGCTGTTGTTCTAGGCAGATGCCTCCGTGTCGGTGACTTGCGGCTCCCGCTTCCAAGGGCAGTTTTGCAGCCATCGGGGACAAACAGCCTGCCTAGCTCAGGGGTCCCTGTCCCTGTTGCCCCGGCCCTTCCTTGGTCTGCTGGTCACTGTCTGTGGGGCGGCACCGAGCACTCCTGTGGTATCGGCCCACCCGCAGGGGGCCTGCAGGGACCCATCGCCTAGGGGCAGCGCATGCAGAGCAGCCGGCTGGGGGGACCTGCCCTCCATGCAGAGGCCTCCCACGCTTTGCTCCCAGAGCTGGCAGCTGCCCCAGGGTCACCGCAGTAGGGACTGAGGGGGGCAGGTAGAGGGGAGCCCAGCCACTCTAGTGGGGGGGTGAATAGGGCCCCATTGGCTGGTGTTACAGGGAGGCTGGGCAGTGTTATATGGAGGGAGTTGTACCATGTGATGGGGTCTGTGGGGGACACTGGGGGGGGTGTCTCATGTCACTGGGCTCTCTGGGGGTCAAACCACATGACCGGGCACTGTGGGGGGGGTCATACCATTTCATGGGGCTTTGTGGGGGTGTCACGGAGTCACCGGGCAATACTGTAGGATGCTCTGTCCATGGGCTGCAGTAGATCCCACTGTTGCCACCAGGTGTCACGGAGTCCCTGGGCGATGCTCTGGAACTGCTCCCCACCAAGCCAGGCCGGACTCTGGGGAGCCTCCTCCCCCTCGGAGCAGACTGTCTCCAGGGGAAGACGCTCACACGGCTTCACCTCCTGGGTCTCTCCTTGGAGCATTCAG
>NC_133769.1:373158733-373160414 GCF_003597395.2 Chelonoidis abingdonii
GGAGAGGGGGGGGGGGGGTCCGGGGTAGATGTCCAACTTCCGAGGTCCCGGGGGGGGCCACTGAGGGGGTTGTACCAAGTCACAGTGCTCGGGGGGCTTGGAGGGGTGTACGAAGTCATGGGCTCCGGGGCGCACTGGGGAGGTGTACCACGTCATGGGGCTCCGGGGGGGGCTCCGGGGGGGATGTACCACATCATGGGACTCCCAGAGGGTGCTGGAGAGGGGTACCACTTCACAGGGCTCCGGGGAGGGGTGCTGGAGGGGTGGACCATGTCAGGGGCTCCAGGGAGGGGCGCTGGGGGCTGTACCACATCACAGGGCTCTGGAGGGGGTGCTGAGGGGGGTGTACCACATCATGGGGCTCCGGAGGGGGCGCTGGGGAGTCGTACCACGTCACAGGGCTCCGGTGGGGGGGCGCTGGGGGCTGTACCACATCACGCGGCTCTGGGGGGGGCACTGGGGGGTCATACCACGTCACAGGGCTCCGGGGGGGGGCGCTGGGGGCTGTACCACGTCACGGGGCTCTGGGGGGGTCTGTGTCCACACCGCAGGCCATGTGGGCAGGCGGCTCTGGGCGCCAGGTGCCCAGACAATGGGCCAGCGGCTGGGGTGAAAACCTGCAGCTGTTCCCGCTCCGCTCCCCGCCCCCCCAGGTAAACAGGATGGAGCTCAGAGCCGCACGGCGGGGCCTGTGCCGCCTGCCCGGATAAGCAGGACAAACACAGGATGCCTGCGGGGCCAGGCGCTGCTGGGAGACGGCGTCTGCTCCCAGTGACCCTCACCTGCCGTGGGGCAGGTCCCGGCCAGCCCTCCCCCAACGTGACGCCCCACAGCACCAGGGGCTTGCCCAGTGCATAGGGCAGGGGATGGGCACCCGGACGCCTGGGTTCTTCTCCTGGCCCCAACTGGCTGAGAGCCCCCTCCCAGGGGATGTGTCTGGGCCCAGCCCTGGGCCGGGGGTTCCAGCTACCCAACCCCCAGTGACTCTGCGGGGTAGGGCATAGACCCACTGCAGGCTGATGCCAGGGGGCGTTGAATGGACTTGGGGTCCCAGCAGCTTTTCCTGGGGGCTGGACCCCTGGGTCCCCCTTTCCCCGCCCCATCCCAGAGACCAAGAAATTACAGCCCCACAACCTGGCCACGCCCAAGAGCAGCCAGGCTCAGGGCCCATCAGAGTGGGGCCAGGAGGCCATTTGGCCTGCGCCTCAAGCTCCAAGGGGCCTGAGATTTGGACACTTGTTAATTTTTTGACATTTGATAAGTTTCACAACTTGGTTTCATGGCACCAAAACCACGGTGCTCTGAGCTGCACGTTTACGCAATGAGAGCTGGGATTTGGTAAACTGTTTGAACCGATACAGCCGAGCTATGGGGCCTGGGGAGACGAAGGGACCCTGTGTGGGATCCCAGACAGGACCCAGAACTGAAATTCACTAACCCTGGGGCGGCAGGGGAGCCGGTGCCCCACCCCTGGGCTCCCCCCAGCCCTGCCGGTGCCCCTCACTCCCGACCCGCAGCCCCTGCCTAGCCCAGCCCTGGGCTCCCCCCAGCCCTGCCGGTGCCCCTCACTCCCGACCCACGGCCCCTGGCTAGCCCAGCCCTGGGCTCCCCCCAGCCCTGCCGGTGCCCCTCACTCCCGACCCGCAGCCCCTGCCTAGCCCAGCCCTGGGCTCCCCCCAGC
>NC_133769.1:373161509-373163286 GCF_003597395.2 Chelonoidis abingdonii
CCCCCCCCCGGTGAGACTGGTCCCCTGGCCCTGTTCCCTCCCCAGGACCCCCGATCCCTCAGGTCCCCGGGTCCCCCCGTTCTGCCCCCTCCCTGAGCCCCCCGGCACCAGGCCCCCCTGCACAGGTGAGACTGGCTCCCCCACCCTGCGGGTGCTGCCCCATGTGTCCTATACCCCGCACTGCCCCCGGCCCCGGGGTTCAGCCTTCGCTCAGATGTGGCCGGGGTCGCTGCTGCTGCAGTGGAGGTGAGTCCCAGGGGCTCTGTCCTGCCCGCCCCCCTCGTCTGGGTCAGGGATTCTCCACTTCTGGGAGTGGCCTGTGGGGCTGGGGGTCAGGGCAGCTCCAGGCACCAGCAGAGGAAGCACATGGGGCAGCACATGCTAAGGGGCGGCAAAAATGGTGGTGGGGGGGGGTTGTTCTGCAAGTGAGAGGCTGTTCCAGCCCTGGCTGCCCCCTCACCCCAGCCTGGCTGGTGCCCCTCACTCCGACCCGCAGCCCCTCACAGCCCAGCCCCCCCGCCCCCGCGCCAGCTCTGCCAGTGCCCCTCACTCTCGACCTGCGGCCCCTGCCTCCCCCTCCCCAGCTCTGTCGGTGCCCCTCACTCCGACCTGCAGCCCCTCCCAGCCCAGTCCTGCCTCCCCCCCCCGCTATCAGCCTGGCTGGTGCCCCTCACTCGCAACCCGCAGTCCCTGGCTGGAGTGGAGCCCCCTTGCCTGGGGTTGGGCCCTGGGTCGGTACCGGAGCCGCCATGAGCCACCACCCTCCCCGCTGGCCGGCTGCCCCCCCCCCCCGGTGTTTGGCGCAGAGGTGCCCGGGGGGAGTCGCTTGTTCGCTGGGACCCTGAATCCATTGGCGTCCTGCAGCGCCGATGGGCAGGAGGCAGCATGGCCTGGCACCTCCCACAGGAGGGAAACTGGGACCCAGCCCGAGCATCTTGGCGCCGCACCCGCTATCAGTCCCTGCGAGGGCCCTGGCCCCCTCCCCCCCCGGCTCCTGCTTTCCTGTGGGGCCGGCCCCACGGCCTGTCAGACGGAGCCTCTGGGCTCCAGCCGCCTGCGTCTCCTGCCCGGACCCCAGCGGCCTATTCACGCCACTCGCTCAGCGCTGGCACCAGCTTCAGGCGACCTTGGCCTGCCCGACTCAGGGCCCAGGCTGGGGAGGTTAAAGCCCCCGGCCCCACCACAGCAAACCGCCAGCACTGGGCCCGCATCCGGCCCAGGCTCCCTCCCAGGCCCGTCGCCCCAGGCGTGAGCCCAGTCTGTTCTCAGTGCCTCCCCTGGCCCCTCCTTGAGCCCCCCATGCCCCACCCTGGTCCCCTCCCCAAGCCCCCTACCCGCTCTGGGCGGCTAGTGCCGCTGTGGGGTTCGGCGGGGGAGGGGCATGCCAGCCGTGGGGGGAGGCAGCGCTGTTACCCTGGGGGCTGGGGCGATGCTCGGGCTGGGGGAGCTGCATCCCACCTGGTGGTGCCTGAACACTCCTGCCCGCCCCACGGCAGCGCCCCCTGGTCCCAGCCAGCCGAGGGTGTCACAGTGTCACCCCGCCGCTTGCCAGCGTCTGGTGCCATCTCGGCACCTGCCAGCAAGTGGCCCCCTGACCCAGTCTGCTCCGAGGGAGAGGAGGCTCCCCAAAGTCCTGCCTGGCTTTGTGGGGAGCAGTTCCAGAGCATCGTCCAGGGACTGCGTGACAGAGGGGACCCTGCATGGCACTGGGCGGGGCAGGGGGAGGGACCCAGCACCGCACTTGGGGGGGGAAATGGGGAGGGACTCAGGGTGGGGC
>NC_133769.1:373163386-373172128 GCF_003597395.2 Chelonoidis abingdonii
TCTCTGGTCACACACTCCCAGGGGTTAATCGTCCCCTGACCCCGTCTCTCTGACTCTTCAGCACGCCTGCTCCCTGTCAATCCCCCTTCACTTTACTGCTCCCCAGTCACTTACTGCAGGAAGCGCCATCCCCGGGGTGCAGTACATCCCGCCGCTGCCACCAGTTGTCATGCAGTGTGAGGGAGTCAGAGCCCTGCACCCCCCACTTCTTGCGATTCACCGGGACTCTCAGCCAGCCAGGAAAGCAGAAGGTTTATTTAGCTGACAGGAATACAGTCCAGGGCAGGTCTTGCAGGTACAGACAACAGGACACCCGCCCAGTTAGGTCCATCTTGGGATCCCAGAGGCACCACAGCCCCCTTGGGGGGTCAGAGTCCTGTCTGTCCTTCCCTCCATTCCCCAGCCAGCTCCCAAAAACTCCCTCTCTCCCCCCAACATCTCCTCCCCCAGCCTTTGTCCATTTTCCCAGGCAGAGGTGTCACCTGGCCTCCAACCCCTTCCTGGGTTCTCCCGTTACCTGCTCAGGTATCTTCCCTCAAGGCCAGTCTCCCATCCCCCAATGCAGATCATCCTCCCAGGCCGACACCCCCCACTCAGCATTCACAGGCCACAGTAAGAACAGTTCCAGCTCGTCACAGGGAGGGCCCGGGCGTCCCGGCCCCCGGCATTCCCCTGCCCGAGCCGGGGTAGGTCCAGGCGTCCCGGCCCCCGGTGTTATCCTGCTCTCCGTCTCTGCAGACCTGGAGTTCATGGTGCGGGTCCTGCTCTATGTGCTGATCTTCCTGCTCAGCGTCTTCGGGAACTCGCTGATCATCATGGTGCTGGTGCTGAATCGCCGCCTGCGCACGGTTACCAACTCCTTCTTGCTCTCACTGGCGCTGAGCGACCTGCTGCTGGCACTGTGCTGCATGCCCTTCACCCTTGTGCCCAACCTCATGGGCACCTTCGTCTTTGGCCCCACTGTCTGCAAGCTCGTGGCCTATCTCATGAGTGAGTGCAGGCAGGGCTGGGGGCTTGTCACCTGGCAGCTCCATGGGTGGAGATGGGGATCCCATGGATCTGAGGGGGCCAGGGTGCTGGGTGGGGAATTGGGGGTTGCCATGGATCTGGGGGTGCCAGGGGCTGGGCAGGGATCTGTTTGCTAGGGGCTGGACGGAGATGGGGGCTGGGGAGCCAGGGATCTGGGGGCTGGGCAGTGCCGGGGACCCAGGGATCTAGGGGCTGGGCAGGGCTGGGGATCTCTGGGCACCAGAGTCCTGCCTGGGGGGGCGTGGCCAGGGAGCTCCTGAGCAGAGCTGCCAGCCGCTGCTGGTGCCGAGGGGCGGGGGTCAGGCCGGGGTCTGTCCCCCTGCCTCTGGGAGTGGCACTGGGTGCCGGGTTCATCTGCACCCCTGTGCTGAGCAGTGCCAGGCACGGGTTGGGGGGGGGGTGCTCATGCAGCGTGTGCCCCCCCAGGCATCTCTGTCAGCGTCTCCACCTTCAGCCTGGTGGCGATCGCCATCGAGCGGTACAGCGCCATCTGCAACCCGCTGCAGTCTCGCGTGTGGCAGACCCGCTCCCACGCCTACCGGGTCATCGCCAGCACGTGGCTGCTGTCTCTGCTGCTTATGCTGCCCTATGCCATCTTCAGCACCACCGTGCCCGCCCGGCCTGGCTTCACCCAGTGCCAGCACCGCTGGCCCAGCCAGCCCTTCAAACAGGCCTGGTGAGTCGGGCCCCCTGTACCCCCAGCATCCCACTGCATCCCCCCAGTGTCCACCGGGCCCAGCCTTGCCCAGTGCCAGCAGCGCTGGCCCAGCCAGCCCTTCAAACAGGCTGGCTGAGTCAGGCCCCCTGTGCCCTCCAGCATCCCCCTGCACCCCTCCATACCCCCCAGCTCCCGCCCGGCCCGGCCTCACCCAGTGCCAGCACAGCTGGCCAAGCCAGCCCTTCAAACAGGCCTGCTGAGTCGCCCACACTGAGTCATGGCCCCCTGCCCTGCTGAGCCCCCAGTGCCTGCCTCCCCCTGCAGTGGGGCCCGGGCTGGGCTCTGGCCCAGCGGATGCGCTGCCTGGGGCGGTGCCGGGAGCCAAGCCCCTGTTGGGATGGGGCAGCCAGCATGGGTGGCCTGGCCCCGCTGACTGGGGGGTGTCCAGGCCCGGGGAGGGGAGGGGGGGCTCAGACTGGCAGCGGGGCTGAGGAGCTCCCATGAGACGGGCTGTCCCCCCCAGGTACATCCTGCTGCTTCTCATCCTTTTCTTCATCCCTGGCACGGTGATGGCCGTGGCCTACGGACTCATCTCCCGTGAGCTCTACCGCGGCATCCGCTTCGAGATGGATGTCAAGAGAGAAGCCACCGGTGAGTCAGAGGCTGAGACACCCCTCCTGGGGCCCCATCATCCCCACACCCAACCCCCAGGGTCCCCCCTCCACACACCCTGTTACGGAGTCCCCGGGCGCTGCTCTGGAACTGCTCCCCACCAAGCCAGGCCGGACTCTGGGGAGCCTCCTCTCCCTTGGAGCAGACTTGTTCAGGGCAAGAAGCTCACACAGGTCTCCGCCCCCTCCTGGATTCTTCCCTCGCCCGCACGCATCCAGCATCCTCTGCCCCTCCGTGCGGTTCCACAGCGAGTCCGCCCGCGGAGTCTGAAGTGGCCAGAGGGTCTGCACCCCCACTTCGGCAGGTTCAGACTGACTCTCAGTCAGTCAGGAAACAGAAGGTTACCTCCGGTATGACAGAAACACTGAGTAGGCAGAGCTGTTGGCACCCCACGACAATCAGACCAAATTCATTTGCCGGAGTCCTGCGGCCACGACACCCTGACTCCCCTTTCCAATTCCCCCCAGACTGCCAGCTCAGCCACCACCACCTTTCCAGACATTCCCTGTTGCTCCTCCTCCCCCTTTCTGTGCTCTCAGTGGTTCGGCACCCTCCTGCGGTCTAGTTTTATCAGCTGAAAAGCAGCCCCCCCCCCCTTCGCCGCAGCCCTTTCACCCCCTCGCGCCCCGCCCCAGCGGACCTCTGCAAATCACACCCTCATTCCCACCTCTGACTCCACAGTATCTGGCGCAGCACACAGGGAAATGAGCCCGCCCGCACCTAGTATTGTAAGGCACCACACTCGCCTTCGTTGAAGTTCTATCCCCTTACTACCCCGCGCCTACCCCCGCGCCTCCCCTCCACCCTTACCTCTCTCGCGCCCCACGATTTGTCACTCAGTGATCCTTTCCCACACACGCTCCTGGGCCATCTTTTCCTTTTCCTGTTGCCCTTTGGATCTAATTTGGGATGGTTGGGGGGACTCGGACCCCGCCCCTTCCCTCTCCCCCCGCCCCTGGTTCCAGCCCCAAGCCCTGTGCCCCTGATCGCAGACTGTCATAGTGCTCCCTGTACAGCTGCATTGACGGCTACAATCCTGGCGTACTTTCCCCCCACCCTCCCGCCCCCCTCACTCCAAACACCTTCTTTATCCTCACCACAGAGACCTTCTCCTGGTTCTCGCCGACCCTCCACCCGCTTGTCCTCCTCAATCCTCCAGCAGAAGGCCCTCCTCCCTCCCCGCCCTCTTGCTGTCTCTTGCTCCCAGCTCCTCGCCCGCCTCTGACTGGGATGGAGTCCTTTTTAAATTCAGGATGCCCCGCCGCGCGCTGATTAGGCCCCCCATCGCTACCCTTGATTTGGCGCAGTGACTTATCAGCCCCTCGCACCCCTCTGCCTTAATTGCCCGCTCCCTCTAGCAGCCGCCTCTCCCTGAAACTACTCAGTGCAGATATTTGCCCCTGTCAGCAACTCCCCCCTCCGCCACCCCCAATTGGCGGGTCCCCCTCCGCCTCCACAGACACTAAGATCATTCATGCTCCCCCCTCAACAGATTAAATAAAACCCACTTCGTCTCACCTTCCACCTCCCGGGTCCTCATTCACACCTGCACCCTGCACCCCCCCTCCCTTCCCAGACCCCGCCTACAACCCCTTGGACTCCTTCAGGTTTCCCCCCTAGTCTGAGAACACCCCGCCCCCGTTCCCGGGAATGGGCCCCATTGCGTTTTTTCCTTGCCACGCAGGCATGTCAAATGCTCATCTCGAGAAGTTCAGGAATCTGAGGACCAACAGACCCTTCCTTTATCTTTAGGCTTCATTAACCTTGAAATTTTATCACGGAGGTACTTGAAAGCTGCTTGTGTCTGTTGTCAATGGCGTATGAAAAGTCTCTTATCCAGACCAGCTATGTTGTGAGCGGTTGCTTAACAAGCATTTTCCGTTTGATTTAATCAAGCTGTGGCTGCTGACATTACATTTGTCCTCGAGGTCCCAATGCTGTCGGAAGTGGGCAATCCTTTTTTGATGTATGGTACATCCTACACGACTATCCAATCGCAGAGAAAACAGCAGTATTGTGTACCAGTCTGCGACCAGAAGAGAGCAACACTTCAAATACACAAGAGGTGCCATGATGTTTGGTCATAGTTAGCACACATTATGCATGTATGTCACTAGATTTGGCCGTTCTATGGACTGCTGACCAATGGAATTCGATGGTGACGCATTTCACTTATGGCGCAAACGCTTTAAGCTCGTGTCGATGAGATCAATGAACGTCTCATGATCGGATGTGACGATGTTGAGGGGTTGCATCACACATCGTGTTTGGTGGAGCTGAATGAGATCACTTCATGAGAAGATTGGGAAGATGCTTTTGCATGGTCCGGAACAGTTGGAAACCCTCATCACTGCAGGAGATTCCAACTGAGCGTTGGAGCCAACAGTTAGGATAGAGCATCACATTTAAGGCTTCTTTTTCGTTTCAGTGCCCGAGAATTAATGAGTGTTTGACGTACATTTATCGTTTCGAAGCATTTGGCTGTAGAGCAGTGTTATTATTTCTCTGGATGTCTACTTGCAATAGTAACGCCTAGGGTTCGAAGTCAGGCTCACCTTCCCCCTTATTTATTACGAATTGCGCTAGCCAATACGTGCAGGGGCTCAGCAGGAGTCCAGGTTCCCCTAGGTAGAGTGTTGACAGGATTTAAGCTAGGACTCAGAGTTCCGCTTGATGTGATTTTTACAGTCGCAACTCGAGCTAGACTAAAGTGCTCTTTGAGAATCACAAAGTATCCCATCCATGGATACTTTCTTTGTCGCTCTGATAGTCAGAATGGTGACAGTTATTTTCCCAGCTTTGCCTGACAAGTGTGAGAGTGCCTTGTGGAGGCACAAGGAGTCTGGTGGGTATGGTAAGCTGGACTCAGGATATCAATTGCAATAGGTATGTAGAGTCCAGTTTCGGTGACTCAAGTGTTCACAATTACTGAGGTATATGAATGTGACATTCAAGCTGAGTAATAACCAGGGATCCGGGTACTCCAGTTCTACTATCCTGGGATTCTGCAGTATAGGACATACTGCATGTGTTCTTTGCCCCCATTGATTATCACAAGTATTGCTCAAATATTCGGATTAAAACTCAGCATCATTTTACAAATCTGGTTCTGAAAGTTAGATCCTAATTCCCCATTTAGATCAAAATAAATGACCTAATTGTAGGATCAATGGGAGTTAACAATAATCAGAACCTTTGGCATCAGGCACTTTATTAGGGTGCCTGGGATGTGGGATTTTGTGGTTAGCTATTGGGGACTCAGGTTGAAAATGTTGGTCGTTATACAATGTATATAAAGGTGATAATAAAAGGGCATTTCCATTTAACTCGTTGGATGGCCATTTATTGTTATTGACAATTGACCCATTAGGGACTAAAATGTGTAAGAGAATGTTTAAGTGAACATGACATATTCTCAACAGGGTTAACATTACTCAGTTACCTCTGTCCTGCAAAGCCTTTGGAGATAATGAGCAGGTGTGAGCCCTCAGGATAGTCTCTGATCAGAAATTCATTAGAGTCGTATGTAGAAATGGAGTGAAGGACTGTCCTGGCAGTAAGGAGACTCAGTACAAAACACTCTTGTATAAAACAAACATTTAGGCTGGATTTGCGGGCTTGGGTGAGGAATGGCGTGAGGTGCTAAAAAGCGTGTTGGGTCTTCTGGCACACAAGGTCTTTACAAAGAGCATTTAGAAAGACCTGGATGTGCAGGTGGTGTGCAAATAATGGGGTGGTGTAAACTTGGTGTGTTCTAGAGATGTGACACTTATCTTGCTGTTTTGAATCCAGAGGCTCTTTATGCACTGAATAGTGCTGTTGCTAGGGATATGTTATATACAGCACCTAAGCAGACGCTGCAGCTATTCTACTGTAATGCGTATGAGACATGAGGCTGTTCTAAACTAGGAATTACATCAATATTAGTATGTTCTCAGAGGTATGAAACATCCATCCCCTGAGGGAAAAGTATACCTACCTAACCTTTGGTGGAGACAGTGCTAGGTCAAAGAAGAACTTTTGGGTCAGGTGGATTATTACAGCTGACAGGGAACAGTGTAGTGTCTAACATGATGCTTATTGTTGCCGCTTAGCATTTTAAGTAGCATACTTTCTTACTGGCACAAAGTTTTTTCGTTGTAAAGTAGATCACCCCTGAGAGGCAGTAGCTAGGATATACAGATTCTTTCACTGAATGCAGTGTCCTTACATCAGCTTATAGGTTGCTTAATAACTCTGTCGTTGATTTTTCACCTGAGTGGATAGTATAGGGTGACAAGACAGCACAGTGTGAAAATCAGACAGATGAGGGGTAGAGCCATATAGAAAGAACAAAAATCGGGACTGTCCAATAAAATCGGACATCTGGTCACCCTAGTATGTAGCTATATGACCTAAGTTTTGGGTGCTGACCAGGCTCGTGTGACTCTGCATACCAGCAGCAAGTGCAGTTGAACTCTCTGTTATTGATACTCATTCTCCCTATACATTCTAGCCTGCCTCAGATTTACACTACAGGCTGGACACAATTCTCTTTCAACCCTTTTTCTTGCCCAACTCGCATTTCCAAAGAAGATGAAATAACAACTGAATGTCAGTTTTATGGGAAATTCTGTGATTTTCAAATTCTGTTGATGGTGTCATCCTGCAACAAACAAGAGGTTTGAAAATTTCTCACAAATGAAAAATGAATTTTATCGGGCAATAAAAACTTTTCTTTTCATTCTAAATTAAAATTAAAAGATTGTTCTATGACAATCTTTAAACAAAAAAACAAATTCTATTCCATAAAAATGTCAAACGAACAGTGTGTAACCCAGAGTGGAACCTACGGCACGTGGTGCCACAGGGCAGCAACGCGGTTGATTTTCGGCGGCAATGTACTCCCTGGGTCTGGCCTAGTCCGGGGGTCTGCATTTTAATTTTTTTATATGAAAATTCTTAAACATTTTTAAAAACTTATTTACTTTAATGCATAGTGTTTAGTTTATATATAGATGGTGCGCAAGAGAATTTTATGCTCTCTCTCTAGAAGGGTATTACTGGCACGCGAACTTAAATTAGAATGAATAGATGAGACTTGGACACCATTCTGAAGTGTTGCTGACCCTTGGTGTATCCTTATCAAATATATTTTCAGCTGTCTATAGTGCCTCCTGTAACAGCTGCATGACAGCTACAACTCCCTGGGCTACTTCCCCATGGCCTCCTCCAAACACCTTCTTTATCCTCACCACAGGACCTTCCTCCTGGTGTCTGATAACGCTTGTCCTCCTCAATCCTCCAGCAGCACAGCCTCTCACTCTCAGCTCCTTGTGTCTCTTGCTCCCAGCTCCTCCCTCCTGACTGGAGTGAGCTCCTTTTTAAATCCAGGTGCCCTGATTAGCCTACCTTGATTGGCTGCAGGTGATCTAATCAGCCTGTCTGCCTTAATTGGTTCTAGCAGGTTCCTGAAAACTACTCCAGTGACCAGGATATTTGCCCTCTGCCAGACTCCTGCACCCCACTGGCCTGGGTCTGTCACAGACACTAAGACTCACATGTAACATAACAAGATAAATAAAACCCCACTTTGTCTCACCTTCCACCCCCAGGGTCCCTCATTCACACCTGCCAACCCCTGCATCCACTTCCCAGACCCCCGCTACAACCCCTTGGACTCCTCTCAGGTCTGTCTGCAGACACGGGTGGGAATGGGCCGACCCCTGGCTCTGTTCTCTTCCCAGGTCTCCAGCACGGCAGCACGGAGCCCCTGGCACCGGGGGTGGAGGACGACGGCTGCTACGTGCAGCTGGCCAGGCCGGGGGGGGCGCTGGAGCTGAGCTTGCTGGGCCGGGCGGGCACGGGGCAGCAGGACCGCGCCCGCATTAACAGCTCGCAGGCCATGCTGCTGGCCAAGAAGCGGGTGATCCGCATGCTGATCGTCATTGTGGTGATGTTCTTCCTCTGCTGGCTGCCCATCTTCTCCGCCAACACCTGGCGTGCCTTTGCCTCGGCCTCGGCTCAGCGGGCGCTCTCGGGCGCCCCCATCTCCTTCATCCACCTGCTGTCCTACACCTCGGCCTGCACCAACCCACTCATCTACTGCTTCATGAACCGGCGCTTCCGTTCCGCCTTCGTCGCCACCTTCGCCCGCTGCCGCCCCCGGCGCCCCCGCCTCCCCCCGCCCGACGACGACATGCCTGCCACTGGCGCCTCCCTCTCCAAGATCAGCTACACCACCGTCAGCAGCCTGGGGCCCACCTAGCACCCCCCCATCAGCAGCCAAGGGCCCCCCGTGACCCCCCCCATCAGCAGTCAGGGGCCCCCCTGGAGCCCCCCTGTCAGCAGCCTTGCCCTCCCTAGTGTCACCCTGTCGGCAGCCTGGCACCCCCCCTAGCATC
>NC_133769.1:373172864-373181221 GCF_003597395.2 Chelonoidis abingdonii
CCCCCCCCCCCCCAGCAACCTGGGACCCCCAGTGCCTCCCTGTCAGCAGCTTGGTCCCTCCCCGTCAGCAGCCTGGTGCCCCCCCCTACTGCCCCCCCATCAGCAGCCTGGGGCCACTTTGAGTCCCCTCTGCCCAACCATCAGCCCCTGTCCCCCCAGGGCTACACTGCCCCATGGACTCCTGAAGGCCGGGGCCTGGGCTCCCTGGTGCTGCAAGTGGGGCCTAGGGGCTGGGAAATGGAGGGGCTCTGCCGTGGCTGAGGACTGGGCTGGGCTTGGGCGCCAGCCCTCCCGGTTTGGCTGGAAGTCTGGAATCAGGCTCCATCTCCCCAGGGGTGACAGGGGTGCCAAG
Organism: Chelonoidis abingdonii; assembly: GCF_003597395.2. NCBI lineage: Eukaryota > Metazoa > Chordata > Testudines > Testudinidae > Chelonoidis > Chelonoidis abingdonii. Next base: position 373,173,217 of record NC_133769.1, read on the forward strand.
CCTGGGGCAGGGTCTAGGGGGGTGATGCGGGAGCCGTGCCCGGGTCCGGGGGTGACGGGGGAGCCATGCATGGGATGGGGTCTCTGGAGGGTGAGGGGGGAGCCGTGCCCAGGGCAGGGTCTCGGGGTAATGGGGGAGCCGTGCCCGGGGGGGGTCTTAGGGGGTAATGGGGAATCATGCCCTGGACAGGGTCTCGGGGGGGTAACGAGGGAGCTGTGCCCAGGGCGGGGTCTCGGGTAACAGGGGAGCCATGCATGGTGTGGGGTCTCGGGGTGATGGGAGCTGTGCTCGGGGCGGGGTCTCTTGGGTCCCCACGGGAGTTGTGCGTGGGGTGGAGTCTCAGGGGTTAACCGGGGAGCCTGTTGTGGATCAGGGGGGCAGAGACTGCCGACCAGCCAGGCTGGATATTCCCTGCTGGGGTCAGTGGGGGACAGTGCAGGTCAGGCTCCTGGACCCCCAGCCCCCCAGTGTCCCTGTGCCAGGCTGCAGGCAGCACCTGGCATTGGCCACCTGGGCTCAGAGCTGGTGCCACCCTTCCCCCTCCCCCACCCAGTGCCCCAATGCCTGCATCGGTGACCCGGTCCAGCCAGTGCCCCCCACATGCTCAAGGGTCATGTCGGCAGAGCCCAGCCCGTGCCCCCCACTTTTCTGTGCTGCTGCTAGGCCCCACATGGGACCCGTGGATAATAAACACTTTGGAACATCTGTGGTTCTGCTTCCGCCCGCGGGACCCCTGAAACCCTGCAGTGACCCCCAACCCCCACAGCCTGCCCCCAGGGACCCCCACCACCCACACAGCCCTGACTACCCCCCCTATCCCACCAGCACAGCTGGCAGAGGGGGGCTTGTGCCGACGGACCCTGTGCAGCCCCACCGTGGGCCAAGCTGGCAGATGGGTCCTGCCTGAAGGCCAGCATCTTCCCAGGGCAAGACCCATCCCACCAGAAGTTGCCTCGGGTTCAACCCCCCAGCCTGCTTCCCCGGGTCTGGATTGTGGCCCAGTGGCCCACCCTGGGGAATGGCCCCACTCCCTGCCCCCGTCAGTCTGTCCCCTGGGTCTGACCGGGCGTGCCCCGGGGGGATGGGGCTCCAGTGCCTCAGGGCTCACTCCCCGCCCCCCCACCCGAGCCTGTCCCCTGGGTCTGGTTGTGGCCAGTGCCCCCCTGGGGATATGGCCCCCACCTCCCTGCACCCCCCAGCCTGTTGCCCTGTGTCCTGGATTGTGCCACGCCTGCAAGGGGGGCTAGGCCTTGTTTATTGTGTTGGCTCATGGGATGATGCTAAGGGCGGTCCATGCTGCCCACTGACTGTGGTAAGGAGGGGGGCGCTGCTATGCCCACCCCCAGCTGAGTGACCCTGGTGGGGGCGGGATGGGCCTTGCCGGCCAGGATCCATTGTAGTGGGGCCTGCTGCGATAACCAGCCCACCCAGGGTCGCTGCAACATCCCCACCCTCCCCACAGGTGGCGGAGCCCTGCCCAGGAGAAGGCGGAGCTGACGGATGCCAGCCCACATTCCCAGGCACACCCAATCACTGAGGTGGGAAGAAAACGGACCCGGGGTGGCGAGGGTTATATGTTGGGGTGCATGACCCTCAGCTGGTCAGTTCCTGGCTCCCCCAACTCCCAGGGTGCGCAGCCCGAGCCCGGCACCATACCCCCATCCCTCCCAGGCCCCTCTGACAAAGTAGAATGGTTCCGATTCTGTTAGGAATGTGGATGGGGGGTTGGCCTGGAAGGTTTGTGGGAGTTTTCCTGGGACTGGCTGATTGGGGAATGCGGGGATCCTGAGACCCCGGAGGGGATGGAGGGGAGTTGGGGGCCTGCGGGGGAAGGGAGGATACCGAGTCAGGTAACCTGAAGACCCGGAAGGAAGTGAAGCGGAGGCGGGGTCCTTGCCTGCGGGAAAGGGGATACCTGGACAGTAACGCTGAGACCCCGAGGGAAGGATTGAGGGAGCTGGGTCCCTGCCTGCGGGAAAGAGGGGAGACCTGAGCAGCGTAACGCTGAGACCCCGGAGGAAATTGAGCGGAGTCTGGTCCTGCTGAAGGGAGGATACTGAGCAGGTAACCTGACCCCGGAGGGATTGAGAGTTCGAGCCCTGCCTGGGGGAAGGGAGGATACCTGAGCAGGAACCTGAACCCAGAGGGGTTGAAGGCCAGGTGACACCTCTGCCCGGGACCTGGACAAAGACACAATCTGCTGGGAGAGGGCTGAGTGAGAGGTGGAGGGAGTTCAGTTTGGACCGGCTGGAAATGCAGAGGGGCCCGATGGGGCTGGGCTCCGTGGAGAAGTCGCGGGTTGTTCCAGTGGTTGGCATGCAGAGTGGGGACTTCCGTGTCCCCGATGGTGTTCTGTTTAAACGAGAGGTAGGGAAGAGGGAGTTGTTGGGAACAAGGACCCGGCGCTTGGGACCCGGCCGATTGCCTGGAGATGCAGACCCCAGCGACGGTGACTGGGGACCCGGAGAACCCAGGTCAGGAGTCACGCCGGTTCTGGCCAGTGGGAGGGAAATGGGCTGTGAGAGAGACCCCGGTGACTCTGAACCAGCCGGTATCACCAGAGGACAGAAAGAGGGGGCCCAGGGGACCCTGTTTCCCTGGAGAGAAGCCAATGACAGAAGGGGGGTTGGGCCGGGGATATCGGGGGCCCAGCTGGAAAAGCAGGGGGCCTTGGTGGAGAAGGGGACAGGCAGAGCCCATACCTGGCTGCAGGGGACCTGGGATGTGCGGGCTGAGGGAGGGCCCACTGGGGTCAGAGAGATTCCTGTGCTGGGTCAACGCTCATAAACACCTCCTGGTGTTACCGGCTGGAAGTCGCCAAGGCTAGACAACAGGCTGGGGGAGCATCAACCCTCAAGGGGTGAGAGCCTGGGGGCCCAGAGCGAGGGGACTCCCTAGGGGCCCACTGGCACAGACAGACATGCTAAGGCTCAAGAGAGGTGGCGGCTCTGGGAGGTGGGGGGCCGACCAGAGAGAGAGTGGACCCCGAAAGGGCATTGTCGCAGCTGAAGGCCCCCGCCTCCAGGGACCTACACAGGGGCCAAGAGTTGGGCACTGTGAATGTCCAGTGACACTCCAACAGGGCTCTGGCCCCTGGGGGCCTCCAGAGGACCTGACTTGAGGGGTCCTGGTTTCTGTACCTACATAGACCTGTCGTGACTGTGTTCTGCGGCCAATAAAACCTCTGCTTAAACCTTGCTGGCTGAGAGTCCTGGTGATCGCAGGAAGCCCAGGGCTGCAGGGCCCTGTACTGCCCCACACTCCATCCAGTCCTCACTCTCAACCCACACAGCCCCTGCCGCCCAGCCATGGTTCCCGCCATCCCTGCTTGGCTGCTCACTCTGACCCCACCCCCTGCCAGCCCAGCAGCTAGGAGCTCTTGCACACACATCCTGCCCACAACCTCTTTGGGTTGCACAATGGCGATTTGCACAAGGATTCACAAGAAGGGTGTTGTTTTTCCACAAACGGGCGCCGCCCACCAGCACCCTGTGATGGGAGTCCATCCCAGCACCAATGGGAACGCCCCTCAATCCCAGCTTTGCCTTCGGACAACAGGGGGGCCTTGTAGGGCAGCCAGCCCTGCACCAGGCAAGCGTTTGGGACAGGATGTGCCCGCGGCTGCAGATGAGTGTGGGGGAATCCTGCTCCCATTAGCTTCCCAGCCAGCCGGGGGGGCCTTTTGAGCCAGGAATCTGTCCAGCTCGGTCACAGACATGTCGTGAGGCTAGGGTACGGATGGCACCCAAGCCAGCTGCTCCAGCTGCCCCAGGGACGTGGGAACGGAGTGGGAACAGCCAGTTCCCAGGCTAGGGCTCAGCAGAGAACCAGGCTCCTGGAGCCCAGGCCCTACAGTGAGGGAGGGGTTGGGCGGGAGCGAGCGGTCCCGTGCCGATCCAGCCCAGCGGCGGACCTGGCCAGCACTTGCTCGGGCGTGGGCCCCAAGTGGGCTACCTGCGGCAGCCTGGGGCAGCCTGGAGCCCAGAGATGCTGAGGGCCATGGTGACCCTGGAGGAGAGTGGGAGACCAGGGCTGCCTGGGTTGCGGTGCCGGCCAGGGCCTTCATGCACAGGCCCCCTCGCCCTGGCAGGGCTCCTGCCCGCAGCAGGGTAGACGTGCTGTGAGGTGCAAGCCACCCATGCCCCCGACTTCTCCAGGCCCGGCACGTGCACAGAGCCCCGCCAGCCCGGTGCCAGTGCCAGGGGGGTTCGGCTTGGCCATCTGTGCCAGCCGGAGCGACAGCTGCTCAGAGCCCAAGCGCCGGTCCCCGGGTCCCCTATTGTCCCAAGCAATCAATCAGCTTCCTGCTGTGCCCTGCCTATAATTGAATAATGAGGCAAGAGAGCCAGGATGTGGGGGGAGCTTGCGTCGCTGGCCGCAGTGTCCACTTCGGCCCTCACAGGGACCTGCTCAGCAGCGCCCCTGACAAAGCAACGCTATGCCAGCTGGGGGGCGAGATGGACAACAAAACCGCGATTGGGGCGAGGAGAGGGGGGGAAGTGGGTTCCAGGTGGGGGGGCAGTGAGAAGGGGATGGGGTAGGTGGGGTTCAGGTGGGGGGCCGGTTGGCAGGGATGAGGGGAAGGCGGGGTAGCAGTGACAGGGGCCGGTTGGAGGGATGGGGGAAGGTGGGAGCAGCTGAGGGAGGGGGATGGTTGAGGGGATGGGGAGGCAGGAAGCAAGTGAGCGAGGGGGGCGGTTGGAGGGGAGGGGGGAAGATGGGGAGCAGGTGAGGGAAGGGAGCCCGGTGGAGGGGGATAGGGAAGGCGGGTCAGGTAGGGGCCGGTGGAGGGGGATGGGGAAAGGTGGGGTTGCAGGTGAGGTGGGGGCCGGTTGGAGGGAATGGGGTAAGCGGGGTCAGGAGGGGTGGGGGGCCAGTTGAGAGGATGGGTTAAGGCAGGGTACAGGTGAGGGAAAAGGGGCCGATTGGAGGGGGATGGGGGAAGGTGGGAATTCAGGTGAGGGGGGGCGGTTTGGAGGGGTTGGGGGAAGGAGGGGTCAAGTGAGGAGGGGGCGGTTGGAGGGGAATGGGGGAAGGCGGGGTTGCAGGTGGGGGCCGGTTGGAGGGGGGATGGGGGGAAAGCAGTTGCAGGTGAGAGGGGGCCGTGGAGGGAATGGGGAGCGGTCAGATGAGGGGAGGCGGTGGAAGGGTGGGGGAAGGCAGGGTGCAGGTGTGAGGGGGGCCGGTTGAGGGGAATGGGAAGGCAGGGTTCAGATGAGGGGGGCGGTTGGAAGGGGATGGGAAGGCAGGTGCAGTGTAGGGGGGGCCGGTTTGGAGGGGAAGGGGGAAGGCGGGTTCAGGTGAGGGAGGGGGGCCGGTTGAGGGGGATGGGGGAGAGCAGGCACAGGTGAGGGAGGGGGGCGATTGAGGGAGGGGAAGGCGGGGTCAGGTGAGGGGTGAGGGGGGCGGTTGGAGGGGGATGGGACCCAGGAGGGGATTGGAGGGGAGTTTGGGGGCCTGCCTGAGGGAAGGAAGGATACCTGAGCAGGTAACCTGAGAACCCAGGAGGGGATTGGAGGGGAGTTTGGAGGCCTGCCTGGGGGAAGGGAGGATACCTGAGCAGGTAACCTGAGAACCCAGGAGGGGGGTTGAAGGCCAGGTGACACCTCTGCCCGGGACACTGGACAAAGGACACAACGGCTGGGGGAGGCTGAGTGAGAGGCTGGAGGGAGTTTCAGTTTGGACCTGGCTGGGAAATGCAGAGGGGCGCCGATGGGGCTTGGGCTTCCTGTGGAGAAGTGCGCGGGTTGTTTTCCAGTGGTTTGCATGCAGAGTGGGTGGGACTCCGTGTCCCCAGGTGTTACTGGTTTAACGAGAGGAGGGAAGAGGGAGTTTGTTGGGACACAGGACCGGAGCTTGGGACCCTGGCCGATGGCCTGGAGGATGCAGACCCCAGCGACTGGTGACCTGGGGACCCGGAGACCCAGGTCAGGAGTCACAGCCGGTTCTGGCCAGTGGGAGGACAATGGGCTGTGGAGAGAGGACCCCGGTGACCTGACCAGCCGGTTCCAGCCAGAGGACAGAAGAGGGGGCCCAGGTGACCCTGTTTCCCTGGAGAGAAGCCAATGGACAGAGGGGGCTTGGGGCCGGGGATATCGGGGGCCCAGCTGGGAAGCAGGGGGGCTTTGGGCTGGAGAGGGGGAGCAGGCAGAGCCCACCTGGCTGCAGGGGGACTGGGATGTGCTGGGCTGAGGGAGGCCAGACCTGAGGGTCAGAGAGATTCCTGTGCTGGGGTCAACGCTCAATAAACCCTCCTGTGTTACGCTGGCTGAGAGTCGCTCCAGGCTAGACAACAGGGCTGGGGGAGCATCAACCCCTTCAGGGGTGAGGAGGCCCTGGGGGCCCAGAGCGAGGGGACTCCCTGAGGGGGCCCATGGCACAGACAGACATGCTTAGGCTCAGAGAGGTGCGGCTCTGGGAGGTGGAGGGGCCTGACCCCGAGAGAGAGTGGACCCCTGAGAAGGGCTGTCGCACTGAAAGGGCCCCCCGCCTCCATGGACCACACAGGGCCAAGAGTGGGCACTGTGAGTCCATGACACTTCCCAACAGGGCTCTGGCCTCCCTGGGGCCCTCCAAGATGGACCTGACTGAGGGGTCCTGGTTTCTGTACCTACAAGACCTGTCTGGGACTGTGTTCCTGTCGGCCAATAAACCTTCTGCTTTACTGGCTGGCTGAGAGTCCTGGTGAATCGCAGGAAGCCAGGGCTGCAGGGCCCTGACTGCCCCACACTCCATCACAGTCCCTCACTCTCAACCCACAGCCCCCTGCCAGCCCAGCCCAGGTTCCCCCATCCCTGCTGGGGCTGCTCACTTCTGACCCCACCCCCTGCCAGCCCAGCCATGCTAGGAGCTTCTTGCACACACATCCTGCCACAACCTCTTTTGCACAATCGCAGATTTGCACAAGGATTCACAAGAGGTTATTTCCACAAACGGGTCCCCTGCCCCCAGCACCCTGTGATGGGAGTCATCCCCAGCACCATGGGGAACGCCCCCTCAGTCCCAGCTTTGCCTTCCGGCACAGGGGGAGCCTTGTACGGGCCAGGCCAGCCCTGCACCATGGCAGCGTTTGGGACAGGAAGTGCCCGCGGGCTGCAGATGAGTGTGGGGGAGACCTGCTCCCATTAGCTTCCCAGGCGCCGGGGGCTGAGCCAGGAACTGTCCAGCTCGGTCACAGACATGTCGTTAGGGCTAGGGGTACGGATGGCACCAAGCCAGGCTGCTCCAGCTGCCCCCAGGGAGTGGGAACAGCCAGTTCCAGGCAGGGCTCAGCAGAGAACCCAGGCGTCCTGGAGCCCAGGCCCTACAGTGACGGGAGGGGGTTGGGGCGGGAGGAGCGGCCGTGGCCGATCCCAGCCCAGCGGGGAGCCCCCCTGGCCAGCACTGCCTCGGGCGTGGGCCCCAAGTGGGGCTACCTGCGGGAAGGCCTGGGGCAGCCTGGAGCCCAGAGATGCTGAGGCCATGGTGACCCTGGAGGAGAGTGGGAGACCCAGGGCTGCCTGGGGTGCGGTGCCAGGCCAGGGGCTCCATGCACAGGCCCCCTCGCAGCCTGGTCAGGGCTTCCCTGCCCCGAGCAGGGTCAGACTGTGCTGTGAGGTGCAAGCCACCCCATGCCCCCCGACTCCTCCAGAGCCCGGCCACGTGCACAGAGCCCCCCCAGCCGGGTGCCCAGTGTCCAGGGGGGTTCGGCTTGGGCCATCTGTGCCAGCCGTGAGCGACAGCTGCTCAGAGCCACCAAGCGGCCGGTCCCCGGGGTCCCCCCCACTTGTCCCAGCAATCAGTCAGCTTCCTGCCTGTGCCTCTGGCTAATTGAATTAATGAGGCAGCGCCAGATGTGGGGGGAGCTGCAGTCGCTGGCGCAGTGTCACTCGCCCTCCCAGGGGACCTTGCTCAGCAGCCGGCCCCTGAGCAAAGCACCTACTGCTCAGCTGGGGGGCGAGATGGACACCGAGATTGGGGGGCAGAGGTAAGAGAGGGATGGGGGGAAGGTGGGGTTCAGGTGGGG
>NC_133769.1:373182536-373184787 GCF_003597395.2 Chelonoidis abingdonii
GGCCGGTTGGCAGGGATGAGGGGAAGGCGGGGTAGCAGTGACAGGGGCCGGTTGGAGGGATGGGGGAAGGTGGGAGCAGCTGAGGGAGGGGGATGGTTGAGGGGATGGGGAGGCAGGAAGCAAGTGAGCGAGGGGGGCGGTTGGAGGGGAGGGGGGAAGATGGGGAGCAGGTGAGGGAAGGGAGCCCGGTGGAGGGGGATAGGGAAGGCGGGTCAGGTAGGGGCCGGTGGAGGGGGATGGGGAAAGGTGGGGTTGCAGGTGAGGTGGGGGCCGGTTGGAGGGAATGGGGTAAGCGGGGTCAGGAGGGGTGGGGGGCCAGTTGAGAGGATGGGTTAAGGCAGGGTACAGGTGAGGGAAAAGGGGCCGATTGGAGGGGGATGGGGGAAGGTGGGAATTCAGGTGAGGGGGGGCGGTTTGGAGGGGTTGGGGGAAGGAGGGGTCAAGTGAGGAGGGGGCGGTTGGAGGGGAATGGGGGAAGGCGGGGTTGCAGGTGGGGGCCGGTTGGAGGGGGGATGGGGGGAAAGCAGTTGCAGGTGAGAGGGGGCCGTGGAGGGAATGGGGAGCGGTCAGATGAGGGGAGGCGGTGGAAGGGTGGGGGAAGGCAGGGTGCAGGTGTGAGGGGGGCCGGTTGAGGGGAATGGGAAGGCAGGGTTCAGATGAGGGGGGCGGTTGGAAGGGGATGGGAAGGCAGGTGCAGTGTAGGGGGGGCCGGTTTGGAGGGGAAGGGGGAAGGCGGGTTCAGGTGAGGGAGGGGGGCCGGTTGAGGGGGATGGGGGAGAGCAGGCACAGGTGAGGGAGGGGGGCGATTGAGGGAGGGGAAGGCGGGGTCAGGTGAGGGGTGAGGGGGGCGGTTGGAGGGGGATGGGGGGAGCAGGTGAGCGAGGGGGGCTGGTCGGAGGGGGATGAGGGGAAGGCGGGGCGCAGGTGAACGAGGGGGGCTTGCGGGAGGTTGGAGGGGGTGTCAGAAGGGGTCAGACTTTGCTGGAAGGGGGGTGTTGCCAGCCACGTCACCTGCCCTGGTGCACCCAGCCCCAGGCTCTGGCTATGATGGGTTTGCAGAGGCCCATCTGGGGCAGGGGCTGGGCATCTGGGGCAGAGGCCCTGGCAGGAGCCAGGCTGCGCTCCTTCGGCTCTGGGGTGGCAGCCTGAGGGGTGCAGAAGGGCCTGGGTCTCCCGCCGGGGATGCGGGGCTTCACAGCTGTGTCCGTCGGGGGCTGTGGCAGGGCTGTGCTGATGTGAGTTCCTGCAGCAGGGAGTTCCACAGGCCCTGGCATAGCCCAGTGCTGCTTATAGGACGTGCCCACCCCCGCAGCTCCTGCTGGGAGGCAGAGGCTGACAGGACAGGGATTGGGGGGGTGAGAGGCTGGGTGGGGGCACAGGGAAAGCTAATGGAAGTGTTGTACAGACAAAACTACCCAGGATCTTTTCAGGGGGCAAGACCAAGATGCCACATTTATTATGATAATTTGATTTATGACCAATAACTAATATCTTAATCCGTATACACACACATTATACCTAATACCTACACACACACACACACCCCCAGATGTTCTGCAGCTGCTGCACAGTTCCCACTCCTGGACATAGCTTGAGTTCGTGGCTTGAGTTTGCAGCTTGGGTTCGTAGCTTGTGGCGGTAACTGGCCAGGAAAGCCGGACACAAGGCCGAGCTGGGTCTCTGTTGGACGCGCACCGATGCCCTTCCATGTTGGCAGCAGAATGTTACCCTCCGAAGTCTCCCATCTCACCCATCCTTTTTGTAGGCTTCAGTTTGAATCCAGAGTCTATAGGTCTTGCTGTGTCACTGCCTCTGGGTTTGGTGATTGATCACCAGTCAATTGCAGGCCTGACTTTCAGCCTGGGACCTGGCTTTGATCTTCCTTCTATTGCACCTTTTCTGTTTAGGGTGGACTCTTCTTACTTTGTTAGGGCTCTTGTCTGTATCTTCAGCGTGTGGGGTTTGAACTTTATTTCGTCAGGACAGGCTGGGGCTGGAGGTGGATTCCATCATCCATCCATACCTCAGTCACACAGCTAAACTAAACTAATAAGATTACAGCAGAGTTTGCAAAACTGAAGGCTGGAGGAAGCTTTTACAAAACGGAGTGAGCGTTTGAAAATGGGGTTTGAATTGCAATATGGCAAACAGTGAACAGAAGTTACAATGCAGGCAAGTGTAGTGAATGGTGAACAGAAGTTACATTAATAAAGTGAACAATTAAAAACAATTTCATTTATCAGTTCTACAG
>NC_133769.1:373184812-373188720 GCF_003597395.2 Chelonoidis abingdonii
AAGGCGAGTGGGGGTGGGGGGATGGGGCAGGGGAATGGCAGGGGCAGGGGTTGGCGGGAGGCCAGTGGTGAGTTGAGGAGGAGATGGGCGGGGAAGGCGGGTGTTGGCCTTTCTGTGGGTTGGGGGAAGCAGTGGGGGGTGGGAGATGGGGCGGGGGAGACGATAAGCCGGTTGGGGAAGCAGTGGGTCGAGGAGATGGGGCGGGGGAAGGCGGGGCGTTGGGGAAAGCAGTGGGGCGTGGGTGAGGAGATGGGGTGGCGGGAAGGCGGGCGGGGGTTGGGGAAAGGCAGTGGGGAGTTGGGGTAGGAGCATGGGCAGGGAGCCAGGGGTTGGGTTGGGGGGAGCAGTGGTGGAGGAGGAGATGGGGCAGGGAAGGTGGAAGCGGGGGTTTGGAAGAAGGCAGTGGGTGGGAGTAGATGGGCAGGGGAAGGGATAGGGGACAGCAGGGCCAGCGTGCGGATTCCCCTTGTCAGAGGCTTGCGGCTCCCCTGGTCCTGCTTTCAGCAGCGGGGTGGGAATAGATACCTCGTTGAGATCTCATCAACCCTGAGATTCTAGGGTTCTAAGCAGGCCCATCTAACCCCCCCCCCCAACAAGCCCCATCTCCCCTGCATCTCGTACCACCCCGCTGAGCCCCACCACCTGCCCTGGCTCAACCCCATTCAATGAACCCCACCTCCCCTGCACCCAGACACCCCCCCGCTGAGCCCCAACCACCTGCACCTGGTCCCTCAGAGTCCACATCGGCCCCTGCACCTGGAACCCCCCAATGCACTTCTGTCGTTTCCAGATCCCCCACTGAGCCGCCTTGCCACCCAGATGTCCCCAGAGACCTCTCCTACCCCCACCTGGATCCCTGAGCCTGCCACCCACACCAGCTGCTGCCTGGGCACAGGGGCGGGCAGGGCCCCAGGTGGTTGTCTGGGCAGGCCTGGCCTTGCACTGTCTCAGGGTTGGTGTCCAGCCTCACTGCGAGTCCCTGTACCGGGGTTTGGTGGGGTGCGGGAGGCAGCCAAGTGATGCTCCCCCCTCCATGCAAACCAGGCGTGCTCTTCACCGCCATGTCGGAGACTGGCAGTTGGTTACTGGCAAATTAGCAGAAATTTAAATATTGGGTGCAGAATCCCTTGGGAACATGCGTTGCTGGGCAGTGTGACGTTTGGGTGTAGGAGGAAAGGGGGCAGTGGCTTAAGTGGCACTGGACGGGGCTGTGGTGTGCAGGGTGCTGGGCAGGGGGGCGGTGGGTCTTGAGAGGGTGGGCAGCTGGGGAGGTCTATGGGGGGCATGGTGACGTAAGGGGTGTGCAGGGTGCTGAGCGGGATGTGTCGGAGGAAGGTGATCTATCACTGTGAGGGGTGTGGTGTGCAGGCTGCTGGCAGGGGCGGTGGGTCTGGGGAAGGGGTAGTGGGAGGTCTATGGGGGTGCTGGCAGGGGGCGGTTGGGTCTGGGCGGAAGGTTGAGCAGTGAGGTCTATGTGGTGCTGCGTAGGTTTTGTTGCAGGATGTGCTGGGGGGGGCGGCGGGTCGGAGGAAGTGTGTGGCAGTGGAGGTCTATGGGGGCGCTGGCAGTGAGGGTTGTGGTGTGCAGGGGTGCTGGGGCAGGGGGCAGTGGGGTCTGGGGGAAGCGGGTGGGCCATGGGGGGGTCTTTGGGGGATGCTGAGTGAGCTGTGTGGTGTGCAGGGTGCTGGGCAGTTGTTGATGGGTTGCTGCAGGGCGTGGCGTTGGGTTCTGGGAGGAAGGTGGGCAGTGGGGGGGTCTTATGGGTGGCGCTGGCAGGGGGCCGCTGGGTCTGGGAGAATAGGGTGGTCAGTGGGGGGTATCTATGGGGGGCGCTGGGCAGGGGGGCGATGGGTCTGGAGGAAGGTCGCCAAAGGTGGGCCAGTGGGAGGGTCTTCATGGGGCGCGCTGGGCAGGGGGGCGCTGGGTCTGGGAGGAAGGGGTGGCAGTGGGGGGGTCTATGGGGGCCTGGCGGGGGTGGGTCTGGGAGGAAGAGCGTGGGCGCTTGGGTAGGTTTTATGGGGGGATGGCAGGGGGGCGCTGGGTCTGGGGAGGAAGGGGTGGGTTGTGGGGGTCTATGGGGCGCTGGGCAGGGGGGCGAATGGGTCTGCGGAGGAAGGGTGAGGCAAGATGGGAGGGTATGGGTGGTAATGTGGGCAGGGGGCAGTTGGGTCTGGGAGGAAGGGGTTGGCAGTGGGAGGTCTAATGGGGGCTGGGCAGGGGGCGGTGGTCTGAGAGGAAGGGGGGGGCAGTGGGATTTTATGGGGGGTGCTGGGCGGGGGTTAGGTGGTGGTATCTGGGAGGAAGGGGTGGCAGTGGCAACGTAATGCAAGTAAGATGCTCAATCAGTGTTAAGATAACTGTCAGCATTTGGTTTCAGAATATGAACATTTATCAAGGATTATGTTATATAAACAATCTTCCCTGATAGGTTGAACCGCCAGGCGGACTAGTGTCAAATATGATGGGAGTCAGACTCCACCCATCCTCACCACTTGCCCAGAGAGGAAAAAAAGCAAAGTTACAGGCTTTCCTGAATCAGCTAAACTGTTGACAAGCACAGATTATGTTCTTACCTTTTGTGTATATACTCCTCTTTTGAGTTTAGTAAGGGAAGAAGTGGAGTTGAGATTGGTCGGTTATTGATTACAGTTATCCCCCCCCGCCAAGCCAGGAGCCGCAGCCCTCCCCTCTGGCTGGGAGCTGCAGGCCGCCCCCGGCCAGGACCTGTGGCCCCCCAAGCTGGGAACTGCTGCCCCCCCATGCCCAGCCAGAAGTGGCTGGGCCCCCCAGCCAGAAGCCGCGGCCCCCCATGCCCAGCCAGTGTCTCCAGGCTGTGCAGCATTGTCGAAGCAGTCTGGGGGGTTAGTGGCCTTGCCGCAGCACTGGCCAGCCCAGGCACCTGATGCTACCGCAGAGCCCACAGCCATTCCCCAGCCAGGTGACTCCGGTCCCCTGGGGGAGCTGCCAGCATGATTCCCCCTCCCACCCAATCGCTCCCCAGCAGGCCCCTGGGCTAAGCTTCCCTGCCGGGGGAGCCAGTGCAGCCCCGGGCAAGTAGCTTTGCCGCTGCGTCTGCGAGTCCCTACTGACAAAGGCCAGCCTCCGACGGTGCTTTGTACTGATGCCTCCCAGCTCAGCCAGTGCCCCCCCGCCACCCACCCCACTGAGTCTTTCTGGCCACGGACAGTGGGTGACACCCGAGACGCCAGCCTGCAGCCGCTGCGCTTTGTATGGTGCTGGGGCATGTGACACTTAGCTCCGTGCGTCGGTGCTGCGCGTACTCACCAGGTGCCCACATCCCTGCACAGGGTGGAGTGCTATGAGCGGCTTTCCCAGCAAGGTACCCGCCACCGCCCAGCCAGGGGCTGGTGGGATGTGGGACGGGTCCCCCCCGGGTGCCACCTGGAACTGGGGTACCACTGACCCCCCTGACCCCCAGCCAGCCACCCTCTTGCATGGTGATGAGACAAGCTGCCAAACCCTCCAAGCCTGAACTCATCCCAGCCACTCGTGAACCCGCAACAGAGCACGGCTCCAGCCACAACACCCCCAAGTCCCCAGCGCAGGCCCCTGGAGCTGTACCGGCCTACCCTGGTCCAAGCCCAACCAGTGCGTATGTGTTACCCAGGCCGCCACTTCCACAATGGGACATAGACGGGACCCAACTCTTAGTCCTGAGCTGAGATTGCCCCCCTTTGCACTTTAAACAGTGTGACAATGCGGTTCTGGCGGGACCCGACTGAGAGTGCCAATTCAGGACCAATTGCTCAAACAGGGCAGTCACAGCCCAAGGCTGGGGTTTATCCACCTCTAAGCCAAACCAAACCAGCCAGACAAAAATGACTTCGGTTTCACCCCACTGGCTAACCGCAAGTCACACAAGCAATTTGCTTAGACACTCCAGTCGG
>NC_133769.1:373193230-373202343 GCF_003597395.2 Chelonoidis abingdonii
GAAGATCCAACTTATGAGATGTCTATCTATACACACTTACATCCCACACTCTGAGTGTAGAATACAGTATTGATACAGAGCGATGAGTTACCCAGATATAACCTTGCTCTACCGGACAGACTCATACATACTCTCACATTAGAACTGTAAACAGAACAGCCCAGACTATCCTCAGCATATTCAGCCCCACTACAATCCTTTCCAGCACCATCTCACGGGATCTCACAACCCTCATCCCTCGAAAGCGATTCGAGTCACCTCTCACTTCTCACAGATCGGTGACAGGGCGCATTGCTGTCCTTGAACAAATAAATCTGATTCGCGCTTCGTCTTTCACAGTGTTTTTTACCTAGAACACCGTGTGCCCCTGTTCCCACCTGAAGCAATATTGCTCACTCGACGACAACTCACAATCACCACACAAACCAAAACACGTTTTAACCTCCAAAGGAACCTAATCCTGGGACCATATGTAGACAACAAAAGTGGCCCGATTTTGCGAACTCTGCTCCCAACAACAAGTATTCTCCTTATTTTGGCTAAGTGGCACCAGACAATACCCATCACCTATTGTAAAGGGGGTCATTATTAAGGAGCTGTAATGCATCTAATACAGACCACCGGGGTTACACCTATCAGAGGAGCTCATTCACCTGCACATCGTACTGGTTACTCGATAATGTGATGTATGCCTCATACATGTGTGCCAGTGCAATCTGCCCTCTGCCATGTACATTGGCCAAACCGGACAGCTCTATGGCAATGAAAGAATAAATGGTACACATAAATCAGCATGTCAAGAATTATACATTCAAAAAACTCTCAGATTCAGGAGAACACTTCAACCTCGCCTATGTAACTCAATTACAATGATCTGCCAAATCTAGGTATTCCGCATCACTCCAAACAAAATATAATTATTCAAAATCCCACGATATTGATCCCATACAAGATTAACTAACACGAATGGGAATTAAATATTGTCGACTTAGACACCCAATTTAAAATAATGGCCTGAGCTGAATTAGAACGTGACTATGCGTGTCTGTTAATTTCAAATAGTGGTGGCTGCAGTTATGGCAGTAGAGGGATGCCGGTCATTTACACCTCGAATGATAAAACTAGTAATTATAGCACCAATCTTCAAGTGAGCTAGAGTAGAATAATCTGGTTTCCTGTAATTGGCAAGCCGACTTCACAGCTCCTTTAGTTTTAGATCCCTTGTAGTATCTGTATATCGGTCCGCTCAAATTCTTTTTGCAGATGAACTGTAGCTCAGCAGTTTCTCTTTTGAAGTCTGATCGTGCGCTGAAGTTCTTACGATTGGGAAATGTGAGTGGCTGCCCACCCCTGACTGTGATCACCAACCCAAACAAAGTTTTTAACGTCTTCTTATTTAATCCGTCTGCGTGCTCGATTAACTCAGCTTTCAACGTTCTCTCTCAATCTACCTACGGCCTTCACAACTTGATGACCTATTCTATCATCAATCTTGTGACCCATTACTTATGGCTCGAAGCGATGATACCCATCTGGTAAATAATGTCCGACTACGATTATTATACAAGGCCAATCACTCACCATCATTTTTTCCCCACCTATGCTAATCCTCTCAGCTCTGGTGACCATAATACTTATATTATCATCAGCCCTGAACTGGTGATCCATCTTTCTAGAACTACAGTCCATCGTGCGACAAATGCACAAATATGAGAGTTTGTGGTTTTAGGTCCCGAGCGCGATAAGCTTCACATAACACCACCCGTATGCTCAGATGAAAATTTAGATCTGTTAAAAAGAGATACTCCTATAAACCTCACTCCTGCTATCCTTGCGTATGTCCTGATACCTACCTTCATGCCGACGTACACTCGTAAAAGTCTTTCCAATTTTCTACCCCTGAGCGTGCCCTGTCACATCAACATTCGATCCATTTTCTAAATCAACCGTACCTCTCTGAGAACTTCCAAGCACTGATTTAAGGTTACAACCCGCATCTGCCTAACCCCCCAACGTTCAGTTAGACAGGCTAATACACACCTCCCTACCCTTTCTACCAATAGCACTTATTTCTTTTCCACCTCCATGGCTAGGTTCTCCAAAATTACATACCCGCACCGAGGAAATTAGGAAAACAGATCAACGAGAAGGCCCACCAAGGACGTGTAACCCAGAAGCCTCCTACTATATACATAGACCAACCCACAAGAAAGAAAACCAGACCTAGGGAGTTCTCCACTGGCCATCATCCAATACCAGCTCCCCAGCTAATTTAACCCGCTGCCCCAAATGTGCATCTACATTCAATCTTAGGCGTATCTAGACAAACCCATCCTGGACTGATCCGCAGAGACTTTCACAGTCTTGGATAGAATATGGGTGGCAGTGCCAGTCCTATGCCCATCAGGATCTTCCTTATCCTGCCAACCTGAACTATTGACGTTCCACCAGCAACTGACCCCACATGCGACACTAATTACTTTCCACCCATGAAGGAACTTGAAATCTTCTGGTATCCTCCCAGAGCGAGACCGAGTCCATGCCAACAACCTCGATTGCCACTCTAATGCCGCACATGTATCCTGTGACCACCAGCGAACACCCAATGGCCCACAGGACCTAAACCATTCTATCAGCCACCGCCATCAACGACCTCCGGTTTTCTACCATCTCACCGCATAGTCCACCAATGGTTATATATTGCCATGCATATGCCAGCAATGCCCCTCATGCCGATACAAGTACATCGGCCAAACTGGATTAGGTCAGATTCTATACTACTCTGTGGACAAAGGCATGAAACTTCCTTTGACACTAAAGATTTCTGGATATCGAAGAGTGAATTTGGTCCGAATAATAGCAAAAACCCCTCTGCCAAGAGAGAAGGCACTTCAACCTCTCTGGCCATCGAGCCTCTATAGCAGACTTAAGGTGGCCATCCTGCAGCAAAAAACTTCGGACCAGACTTCAAAGAGAAAACTGGCTTGAGCTTCAGTTCATTGCAAATTTAGGACACCAATAATTTCAGCTTCAGGACTAAACATGAAATAGTCTGAACTAGTTTGACTAATGGACTTGTGCCAACTCACAAAAGCAGTTTTCCTTCCTTTGCGTTTTACACCTCAACTGCCTAGAACAGGAGCCTCATACCTCCTTGAATATCAAGAATACACTCGTCGTTAATCTTCTAGCTTCGCCTCTACTAAGCATATAATATATTTCACTACCTCTGGAAATTTCCACTACGTGCACTGACGAAGTCGCGCCTCAATTCACCCAACGAAAGCTCATCCTCCAAAATGTTCTGGTTAGTACTTATAAACAGGATGCCAATCAGGCATTCTCATACTGCTGCTTATTCTGGAAACTTTGTAAATTAGGACTACCAAAGCACCATCCGACACTCTGTTAGCCCTTGCTAAAGAAAAACTCTAAAGATATGCTCGAGAAATGTAGGAAAAGGTCCTTGGTATGATACAAGACTATGACTTCAGAAGACGACCTTTTCTTCAAGTCATTAGGCCAAGAAGTATATGCGTCCTGAAGGCACAAACAGGACTCCAATAACATGGATCCAACAGCGCTATTTCTCCAGCCAGCCAATTGCCAATGGGGTGGAAGGGCCATGCACGGTCAGAGCAACCTGGGCGAGCTGTTAAATACCTCATAGCATTTTCAATTCCTCACTAAAGCCCTGAGTGTACCATTGTTAATCTCCTACTGCAAGCCTCCTTAGTATCCCAGAAGACTTAAAAGTTTTCAGCTTACAACCCAGGGAGGAGATTATCTGAGTGGCCTGACGGTGTCTATGATAAAGGGTAAAAGTAATGGTGGCGTGGGAGAAGTACCCTCTCGCACAACCCTCGACCAAACGGTCTGTCAGCGGCAAAACAGATCATTATAAGTTGCTATTGCTTCTTCCTGTGGGAAAGTTCCTAAAATCAACTGGTTAAAATTGTCCTTACAATGTGAAATTCTTGTAGTTTTACATAATTAGTAGCAAGTGTAAGGATGCATGGTGTTTATGAGTCTGCTTTATTTAAAGTTCTAGGAGAAAATCAACTTGGCCGAGTGTGCTTTCACACGGTCCAGCAATTTGGGGGCGTGTCATAAACAGATAGAAAAGTTACTGCAGAAGTTACCTTTATATCTCTTTGACATATAGAGGCTGTTAGACGAGGTTCATGTATAATGCCCTCGGCTGTCCCGACCTGACCAGAGGACAAACAGGGGACATGACACTTGTGAATCATGGAAGGGAGGGAAGTTTATGTTATGATCTGATAGCTGTGTCCAAGTAGTTGAGTGTTATTTCACCTTTCCAGCGGTCTTCAGACAGCGACCATGACATGCCGAACCCAGTGTTTCTAGCTCCAATCTCCCTGAATACAGGCTCTTATAAGTTCAAAATAGTGAGTACTAGATAGATAGAAGCGAGTAGGGCTTATGTTTGTTTTCTTTATTGTGTCAACATATGTGCATTTGGCCTGGAAGCGTTGTCGTAAATATAGTGTATTAGGCTGAAAGGAGTTCAAATTTCGTAGTTTTGCTGAAAGGATTTTCAATTTGATACTGAATAACTTACCGGCCTGGGAGGTAATTAGCTCCTCAGTGCATATAGCTAAATAGAGCTCTGTTACCTTAATCCATCTTATAATTTACAGAAGATAATTTTTACGTCATTTCTCTCTTTAATTAAAAGTTTCTATGATTTAGAACCTCGATTGAGTTGTTTTATTCTGGTGAGACCCCAGGGGATGGGTCTGGATTCACCAGGGAAGTTGGATGAGAGAAAGGAGGGAAGCATGGAGAGAAAGGCTAATTTCTCTCATGGTGGTCACGGAATTACCTTTCTCTCTCAGGAAGAGTCTGGGAGGGGGAGAGAGAAGAGGGAGTGAGGGGGAAGTTTTCACATTGTAGATTTTTTTATTAATTCATAGAGAGTATATGAATCACACAGTGATTCTTCCACGGGTAACCCAGGGCCGGACGAAGCTCTGGAAGAGCAACGGTGGGAAAGTGTTTCTTTCCATGTGCTTTTTAAGAATCCAGAGGTCTGGGGCTCTTGGCGTTACCTGCGCGGGCAAGGTTGGGGGACCAAGTAGACCAGGTGAGCGCCACGGAATTCCTGAGTTGCAGGTGGCAGCAGCTACTATGGTTCTAAGACTGTAATCGAGCCTTAGTAGGAAATTCGATTGTCTGGTTACCCTAATAGTATTTGGAAGCTAAAGGCTCTGAGTGGGGAATGTGATGTACCATGAACATATTGTGTTTAAAAGCCAAGATACTATAGAAGATACACATCTTTTATGTAAAGGCTCGTGCTATCACTAAAGCGCGTTTCACAGTTAATGCCTGTAAACAGTATTAAACTTTTCACAAGGGGGAAAGACATCCAGACCTGACTGTTGCACTATGTCCAAAAGGGGAAACTAGAAGTTCACATCTTACCATTTCTAGAGATTCTGCATTCGGCTAAATGCCATGAGATTCACTCTACTTATGTAACAACACATTGGGAATTATCTCTACCCTGTATTGATTTAGATGTAGATTGTTTTCCCAACATACATTGCCAGAGCTTGATTGATAATCCATACAGCTAGCCAACTATCTTATAGCTTTGGCAAGATCATATTGAAACATACAGGAATCCTGCGAGTATGCACTGTTGACGTATGTCGTGTATTATTCAAGCCCCGGGCGGACCCAACTGAGGTGACCAAATTCAGGAACCACTTGCTCTTCAAAACAGGGGCAGTCACAGTCCCAAGGCTGGGGTTTTCCACTCTCAGGTGACAAACACACCATAACCAGACATGAATTGCGACTTAAAAAAAAAATTGAACTTCTCGTCTCTCACACCCACATTGCTAATCACAAGTCAGCAACAAGCAATTCTTCTCTTAAGATCACTCACGCAGTCTCCCAGTATCACCCCAGTCCCACAACTGTTCCTGGGGTATGATGATTATGAAAACCAACACCTCAATTAAAGAAAAAAGGTTCTCTTCGATCCCAAAGGACCAAGCCCCAGACCAGCGTCAACTATACACTACATCCCAATATCTGTACCTCACATATCTACGCGTGTGGTTGTCGCAATCCTTTTCCAAGCCACTATTAAACTCTAATATGTCATTTATCATAAACACCGGAAAAAAGATACGAGATGAGGTAGTCTAGAATTTGGTTAATAAAGCTGAATCCAATTCCATACGTAATGGCAAGTTCTCTAGTTCAGGCCCTTGCTTAGCAGTGATGGGCAATTATAACTGCAGGTTTTAATATCACCTCCAGTTCCTCTGAGGAGAACTATTTCCCCCTGCCTGGGATGGGGCTCATTTAATTCCGCTTGTGTAGAGTTCAGCTTTGTAGCAAAGTCCTCTCCAGGCACCCCAAGGTAAGAAAGCAGAGATTTGAAGTGACCAAAATGGGAGACTGAGGCCTTCGCAATCTTTTACAATATTAGACTTTTCCAGGTGCTAAGAAACATTCCTTTTGTTCCTGCTGCTGGGAAAGTGTTACAGGCAAAATGGAGTTGCTAGTCACACGGGCAACAGTTTTTCTTGGCATTAGCGTGCACGCACTGAGTCACAGACGGCTATATCCTACTCCTCGTCCCTATTTGGCTTTCAGTTCAAGTGTGTTAGGTGATGCGTCGCGTTAATTGGCGGCCATCAAGCAAGAGCGCTAAGCTGAGCTGACACCAAGCGTAGTCGTGGGTGTCACCGCGCTGACAGCCACCATCCCTAAATCGATTGACCTACTAGACAGTTCACAATCATGCACGCCAATACTTATAACTTCAACTACAAAATTGATACAGATACGACAGCGTAATCCTAGAAACCCGTAACCTCGGTAACCTTGGTCTTTCAGACAGCTTATAGGACCCCCTTTACATAGAGGATCCTGCATAGTGCCACTACAGAACTTGGTTGAACCCATGTTCTTGACTCTACTGGCGTTCTCACCAGATGAGTATCGCAATTAATGTCACCCAGTCCTGTTCTAGAGTCTCTCATATTCCTCCCAGCTCTCTCAGTTTTAAGCATCTTCTCTCTCCCATTGACCTCGCATTCTGCTCCTACAGATAGTCCAGTAGCGTCGACATTGCGAGAGCGATTCCCAGCTGGGTAGGGCGGTGATGCTTTGGACCGGGAGGATCTCATGCTGGGCCGGAGACCGTGTGAGGGTGACGGTCCCTTGGGTATCACTGGGCTCCTCCCCGCCCTTCTCGCTAAGGCATGTCAGTATACTGGGTGAGTCCCCAGGGTCTTCTCGGCGAAGCCCTCAGCCACGGCTGCTGACCCTATCCAGCTGGGGACAGACAACTGGAGTGCCGCCAGAGACAGATACAGGTGATACTCGGATTCTATTTACGAGAAAGCGGACATCCCATTCCCTCTCCAGCTGGGCAATCAGCCCTGTGTACACTTGGTGAGAAGCCTGCCCACTGCACAGCCCCCTCTGCTTGCAGCTAGCTCCACCAGGTCACCACTTGCGCCGGCTTGGCGTTACATCTTCCTGGCGGCCACTCACAGGTCGGCGGTTGCTCGCCGCTCCCCCTGGTTTCCCAGGGGGACCCCTAGTGCCACCAGCCTTCTTGAGTCAGCCTGGCGAGCTTCTTACACCTGGACAGCCCTTGCCTGAGGCCGGAGGGCTATGTGACCAGCCCCATTCTGCGTTGTGCCTCATAGACTACCAACTGGAGCTCGGTACGGTTAAAAGTACCAGGACCGTTCCCGGTCACTAGAAACCTGGCAGAGCGAATCTTTGCCACGCCAAATGCAGGCTAGTGCTGAGAGGCCAGCAGAACCGCTTTCCTCTCTGTCCCCTACACCTCGTGCCCGTCCACCACAGCCCTGCCTTGGCAATATCCCCCCCAGCTCCATCCCTTCGTCTTCTGCCTTTTGTCCCTCGTAGAGCTCTCCTGTGGGGGTCCTGACGGTTCATGTCCTGGGCAGCTTCAGGCGGCCTTGAACAGGCCGGTGTTTATCCCCTCGCTCTTGGGGGCGCTGGGCTCCCTGCTGGAATGTGTTTACCTGAGTTCCCTGAGCCTGGCACGTCCTGGGAGCGGCTGAGTTTGAACAGCGTCAGCTGAGCCCCTGCCAAGTGCACAGACCAGACAGAGAACATGTGTCCCTGGCGCCCGGGCTGGGCTCTGGCACTGCTCAGGAAAGAGCCAGACAGGACCCTCTGCAGTGACACCTTCCAGGGCACCTGTCCCAGGGCAAGGACCCTGCTCCGCTTCGGCACCTCCTGGATCTGACCTCAGAGCATTCAGCCCCCTGATCACCCAGTGAGCTCCCCGCAGCGAGTCCCCCTGGGCGTGACCCCTGGGGGAGCCTCAGCCCCAAAGGGTCCTGCACCCCACACCGCAGCCAGCCATGACTCCCAGCCTGCGTGTGACAGACAGGTTACTATCGTGGGGAGCCCAGCGTAGAACAGAGCTTGGCAGCACCGAGATCAGGGACCTTCAGCAAAGTCCATGGGGGGATCCAGAGTCCTGGGCCCTCGCCCCCAGTGCCCAACCAGGAGACTGACTCGCTTCCAGGTGCCCAGCCTCCATCACGGCCATTGCCTTCCTCCATCCTCTGTCCCTTCCCCTCTGCGACAATCACATACCCTGTCCCACTACCAAGATACTTGTGCAATGCAAGGGAAACTGAGGCACACACTGTATTAGGGCAACACCTTAAATCCCCCCCCACACACACACACTTTGTCATGTCGTGTGGGCCAGAGTTCATGCTGCCAGGGCCTGACTCCCTATGCCTCAGGCCTTGCACAAGGCTGCCCCCTTCCACTGCCCCAGTGGGCCTCTGGCGTTCAAATGGAGCTGATCCAGGGGTCCCAGCTCAGCCGTCCCCCCAGGCGATGCTCTGGAACTGCTCCCCACCAAGCCAGGCTGGACTTTGGGGAGCCTCCTCCCCCTCGGAGCAGACTGTCTCCAGGGGAAGAAGCTCACACGGCTTCACCTCCTGGGTCTGACCTTGGAGCATTCAGCATCCTCTGCCCCTCCGTGTGCTTCCCACAGCGAGTCCGCCCCAGCGGGGTCCTGGGGAAGCCACAGGGTTCTGCCCCCCCACTTTGCAGTCAGACGTGAC
>NC_133769.1:373208853-373212191 GCF_003597395.2 Chelonoidis abingdonii
GGTCCGTTCGCTGTATCTACAAGCTCTTTTTAGACCCAATTCCTGTCATCAAATTAAACCTCTGTTTTAAAACAGAGGTTTAATTTGATGACAGGAATTGGGTCTAAAAAGAGCTTGTAGATACAGCGAACGGACCGGCCATTAGTTGCCAGGAGACAGAGTGTCGGCCATTTATGTGCACTGGTCCTTTGCTCTGCAACAATCTCACCCCCTCAAGACTTAAGAAATGCACAGGGGAAACTGAGACACCCACACAGTATTCAGAGGAAACATTAAGAAGAGTCCCACTTGGTCACCTGCAGTGGTAGGGCAGTAGGGGCAGGAGGAAGACGGCACACGGCCAGGCCAGACCCACAACAGAGCAGCCCAGGGGCCACCAGCCGGCTGGGAGAGCAGGAGGCTGGGACGCCAGGCTGAGCCTTGGGGAAGTGCCAGGCTCGGGGGGTGGTTTGGGACGTGGCTGGGAAGGTGGGTGGCTATGGGGCCCCCTAGAGCCTGGGGCTGAGCCCCCCTCCCTGGGGAAGGGTCAATGCTGCGATGCCAAGACCAGAAGGGACCCTTGGGATGGCCTAGACCGACCCCCAAGAGGGCCACCAAGGGGGCCTGTGAGGATAGGGCAGGGGTTCAGTGGGGGGCGTGGGGGGCAGGGGAGCTTTTGGCTGGGGGCACCAGAACCCAGTGTCCCAGTGATTCCCGCCCCCCCTGCTCCCTGCAGCCACCTGCACTTGTGGGGTTTCCTACAGGCAGTGGGGGGCTGGAGGTGGGAGCCGGGGTGGGGGGGGCAGCCCAGGCCGGAGGCGCCAGCAGCAGCTCCTGATCGGGGGGAGCTAATGTGCCCCCCCCTTAGTGAGATGCTCATGAGTGGCCCCGGTTGCCATGGCGATGGGCTCGTATCCATGGCATCAGGCACTGACCTTGATGGCTGCATGAGCATCACTGCCAGCTCCCCTCCCCCGCCAGCACTGGGGGCAGAGCAGGGTGTGGGGCAGGGCTGGGGGGCAGGGGACAAGGTGAGGGGTTGAGGGCTGGGGGTAGAGCAGGAGATGAGGAACAGAGCTGGGGGAGCAGCGGACAGGGTGAGGGGTTGGGGGCAGAACAGGGTGTGGGGCAGGGCTGTGGGGGCAGGGGACAGGGTGAGAGGTTGGGGGGCTAGGGGCAGAGCACGAGGTGGGGAACAGGGCTGTGGGGCAAGAGACAGGGTGAGGGGCTGGGGAGCAGGGGTCTCTGGATCACATGCCAGGTGCCTCCAAGCCGCAGGGGTAACTGCGCCAGCTGCACCCCCCAGCAGAGACACCCCCACCCCCTTGCCCGGGGACAGTCAGGGCCCCTCACACAAAGCACTTTGCGCACAGATTGTCCCATGAGTGGCTCTGCAGCGTGTGGGGCAAGCCCCCCGGCCCCCCCCAGGCAATGGTGCAACCCCTCCCCTGGACATCTGCCACCCACCCAGCTCTATGTGGAGAGCCCAGGGCTGGGCTATCCCGCGGCTGCAGGTCAGGAGTGAGGGGCACTGGCAGAGCTGGGGGGCTGGGCTGGGCTAGCAGGGGCTGCGGGTCAGGAGTGAGGGGCACCAGCATGGCTGCGGGGCGGGGGGGACAGAGCACTGAGGGAGGGGGGCAGATGATTTGAGCAGCTATTTACAGAGCCCCGGCTCAGCTCGGCTCCCCTCAGTGAGTCAGGCTCCGGCGCCGGCTGCTCAGGCTGCTGGGTCAGAGCCAGGACGTCGGAGCAGCTCTGGGGAGAACAGAGGTGGGCGTGGGGGGAGCCGTGTGGGGGGAACTCGCTGCTCCAGGGCCAGCTCCTCGTTGGCACCAGGCTCACAGCGAGGTTCTGGCATGGGGCAGGGTGGGGGTCGCTGGCACCGTGCCCCAGTGCCCAGGCCCACTCCTGGAGGACCCCGAATACCCACCTGCCCCAAGGCTCAGCTGCTTTCCCCAGGGGCCCCGGCCTCTCCGTGCAGCCTGCAGCGCAGCAGAGCCCTGCCAAGACCCTGTGCCCAGAGAGCGCCGGGCAGGGAGGAGCCACAGGGACCCAGCATGGACCCCAGGAATCCAGCCCCGCCGGAGCAGGCAGCAGCAGCCGCCCCGCGTCCCCAGCCAGGCCTCTCGCCCCGTCCCCCTGCTCGGTGCAGCCTGGCAGATGTCACCTGTTGTCAGGAGCTACTGAGCCAGGAGCTGGCTCTGGCCCAGACATTATGTGGTGCCTGCCGGTGCCCAGGTCACGGCTCCTCAGAACTCGTTGGAATGGGCTGGGGGGACCCTTCTGGGGGCCAATCCCCCCAGGGGTCCTGCTTTTCCTCCGGGGGGAGCCACATAGCCCCACCACCTCCTGTGAGCGGCCCGCTGGGCCTGCACCCCACATGAGCACTGCCCAGCACAGCCCCCAAAGGGAACCAGGACCCCCAGTGTCTGCAGAAATGCCCGGCCCAGGGACATCTGAGCCCAGGGCCCTCGGGGAACTGCCTGGCCCAGCCTGGGGACCGAGTGCCCAGCCAAGTCCCCCCCCACCCCGGCCCCTCCTTGGTCCGTTCTTCCCCGGCTGGTCGGACCCACCAGCTTCCTGGGGGGGAGCAGTGGGGGGCATCTGGGGGCCTGAGTTGTTCGGGAGTAAGTGTCCCAGTGCTGAGATCTGCCATTGTCTGCACGGACCCTCCCTGCCCTGGGCCCCAAATCCGAGAGCCAGGCTCCACTCCCTGCCCTGCCACTCTGCCCTGGGCTCCCCCAAACCCACAGGGCTGGGCTAGCCGGGGACTGCGGGTCGGGAGTGAGGGGCACTGGCAGAGTTGGGGGGTCGGGGGTGGGAGTGAGGGGTGCCGGCAGAGCTGGGGGGCTGCAGGTCAGGAGTGAGGGGCACCGGTGGAGCTGGGGGGCTGCGAGTCAGGAGTGAGGAGCACTGGCTGGGTGGGGGGCTGCAGGTCGGGAGTGAGAGGCGCCGGCGGAGCTGAGGGGCTGCGGGTCGGAAGTGAGGGGCACCGGCAGGGCTGGGCGGGGGGCAGGGCTGGGCTAGCAGGGGCTGCGGGTCAGGAGTGAGGGGCGCCAGCGGAGCTGGGAGGCTGCGGGTCGGGAGTGAGGGGCGCCGGCGGAGTTGGAGGCCGGGGTCGGGAGTGAGGGGCGCCGGCGGAGCTGGGGAGCTGTGGGTCGGGAGTGAGGGGCGCCAGCAGAGCTGGGGCCGGGGGGGCTGCGCTGGGCTGGGCTAGCAGGGGCTGCGGATCAGGAGTGAGGGGCACCGGCAGAGCTGGGGCCGGGGGGCAGGGCTGGGCTAGCAGGGGCTGCGGGTCGGGAGTGAGGGGCGCTGGCAGGGCTGGGGGGGCAGGGGCTGCGGGTCGGGAGTGAGGGGCA
>NC_133769.1:373213963-373257482 GCF_003597395.2 Chelonoidis abingdonii
GGGACCCAACTGAGGTGCCAGTTCAGGACCGATGGCTCAAACAGGGCAGGCACGGCCCCAGGCTGGGGTTTTTCCACCTCTAAGGCACCAAACCAGCCAGACAAAATGACTTCGGTTTCACCCCACTGGCCAACCACAAGTCACACCAGCAATTCCCTTAGACACCCCAGTCTCCCAGTATCCCCACCAGTGCCACCGTCCTGGGGATGAACGGTTCTGAAAACCAACACCCCAGTAAAAGAAAAAGGTTCCCTCGATCCCAAAGGACCAAGCCCCAGAGCCAGGTCAATAGACACGTCAGCTCTTACCCACAAATCACGCTGGTGCCAACCCTCTAGAATCTAAAATCTAAAGGTTTATTCATCAAAGGAAAAAGCTAGAGCTGAGAGCTAGAACTGGTTAACTGGAATCAATTCCACACCGTGATGGCAGAGTTCTTAGTTCAGGCTTGTAGCAGTGATGGAGTGAACTGCAGGTTCAGATCACGTCTCTGGAACATCCCCCGCTGGGATGGGTCCTCAGTCCCTGTGCAGAGCTTCAGCTTGTAGCAAAGTCCCTCCAGAGGTAGGAAGCAGGACTGGAGACAAGATGGAGATGAGGCCTCCGCCTTATACAGGCTCTTCCAGGTGTAAGGACACGTCTTTGTTCCTACTGTGGAAAGTTACAGCAACGTGGAGTCTGCAGTCACTTGGGCCAGGCCCTGCACACCCTGCTGAGTCACAAGGCGGATCTGCCTCCTCTCCATGGGTCAGTTGTGTAGCTGATGGTCCTTAATGGGCCATCAAGCAGGCTAAGCTGAGCTGACACCAACTTGTCTGGGACCTTTCCCAGTAACACAGCACAAGTTTGAAATACAGACAGTACACAGCCAATATTCATAACTTCAACTACAAAATGGTACAGACACACAGACAGCATAATCCTAACCAGCAACCCACAACCTGCTCTTAGACCCCTTATCTGACCCCCTTTACTTAGGATTTGGTGCCACTACAGAACCTTGGTTGCAACCCATGTTCTATATGGTCCCCGTTTATATCAATAACGTCACAAGAGCTTGTAGGTACAGAGAACCAGACCCCTCGGCCGGGTCCATTCTGGGGCCCAGTGAGCCAGACAACCCAGTCTGCCCTCACTTCCCCCCCCTCCAGCCAGCTCCAAACTGACCCCCCCCAGCCCGTGCTTTCTGGCCTTTGTCTCTTTCCCGGGACAGGAGGTCACCTGATCTTTGTTCTCCTTTAGCCATCCCCTTGCAGGGGGGAAGGGCCCCAGCCATTGGTTGCCAGGAGCCAGAGTGTCCGCCATTTATGCACACTGGAGACTTAAGAAATGCATAGGGGAAACTGAGGCACGCACACAGTATTGAGAGGAAACATTAAGAACAGTCCCACTTCATCACACCCCTGTACTGGGCTGGGCCCCAGCCCCCCAGCTCACAGGGGAGGCCCTGGGCCTTTGGCACCAGCATCCCATCTCTGTCTGGGGCTGCCTGCCACAAACCAGCCCTGCCAGGCCCCGGCAAGGGACTGGTCCATCTCTGTCAAGGCACGATGCTCCCCGGGAAGCCAGCAGGTCCCCACTGAGCCGTCACCTGGCTACTGGCTGCCAGGCCATAGCTGGCCTGGGGGGCTAAGCCGAAGCTAACAGCGCAGCCAGAGCCAGGTGATGGGAGCCGTTGTCTCTCCAAAGGCCAGAGCTCCCCAGGTCCCAGTGCCTCCCAGTGCCTCATCCGGCAAAGCCTGCTGAGGTCCCCTCCCGCCTGCCACAGGACCCTGGTTTGGTGTCAGTCGTTCGGTCTTGGGGGTTCCCCCGTCCTGGATCCTCCCTGAGCCACGTTGAGCACCCGTCACCCCGCCCCTGCCAGGGCAGCCAGCGCCCCAGAGCGGGGATCCCCCTTCTCCGCAGAGCCCAGCCCCAGCTCCCTAGCCGGGAGGGGTGAGGTGAGGATCGGAGCTGCAGGAGGAAGGAGTTGAGGCTCTGCCCTGGTGCTGACCAAGGAGACTGACAGAGTGTGACCCAGGGGTTCCCCACAGCCGTTCTCTGCCCTGCCCCAAGGCTCCCTGGGCCATGTGCCAGTGACTGACAAACAGACTGCGTGGGGTCGCTGCAGCTCCTCGCTGGGTGTGGCGGGGACACGGTTCCCTCAAGGCCTCTCTGGGACTCGCTGGGCAGAGCTCATGGGGGGCCACATGCCCGGGGACCAGTCTCAGGAGGCAGCGGGGCTGCGTGGGTCAGCCTGCAGGAAGAGCGGGACCCACAGAAGGGGCCTCCCAGAGACTGTTCCAGAGGTGGGGTGCAGCCCTGATCCTGTGAGTCCGTGACCCTCAGCTACCCTTTTCCCCACGCATCCGCCAGCGGGCAGGAGCTGCCAGCCGGATCATTCAAGCAACTGGCCCCTGGCTCTCTCTCTGGACCTGGGGCCCAGGATCTGTCATGTTCCTGTGCCAGACATGGGCTGGCTACAGCACTGGCATCCAAGCGAGGCACAGCCCAGCGGGTTCCTCACAGGACCATTTACAGCGCTGCTGGGTCTGATTGTGACACACAGCGCCTCCCCATGGCTTAACAGAGTAATGCAGCTGAGCAAGCCCTCCATCACCCACTATCTGAACCGAACACGTAAGAAGCTGGGCCTCCGGCTGCGCTCAGTTACGAATCCCTGACATCATCTTCTTCCGCATCCACCATGTGTTGTTCCTCCAGGATTGTTCTTTCTGAGGAACGAGGTGTCTGGGGATGGTTTCTCCCTCCCCACTGACGGGCCGGCCCGTGGGTGGCATCCTTTGGGGACGAGCGTTAGGCTTTCTCCTCCCATTTGGTTTGGAATTACGATGCAATCGCTTTCAGTTGTGAGTCCATTTCACTCGCTCACTGGTCCATTCACTGCACAGTTGTCTCTGGGCACTTCCTTCCTGTCCTCTAGCCGCCCCAGCAGATGGAGAACCTCCTGAAGTCACCTGTCTGTCCAGATGGCCTGGCCTCTTTTCCGGCATTGGTCAGTCTGGCTGCAGCCCCCACGTCCAGGAAGGTGACGCTGGGCTCCGGGACACTTTCTGCTATTCCCAGATTTTTCCCAGGAACATATTTAGCAATTGAATTAAATCATGTTGACCTGAGCGATGGACTTGGGCACTTCAGCAGTGCTTCCGCCAGGGCCACTGGGAAGGGTGACGAGGGGGGAGACGGAGAAGTTCTCAGGTGCCCACACATTTGACAGGCACCTCTTGTAATCTGCTTCTGTGAATGCCCCACCCGCCACCCCACCCCCAGCCACGTTGCTGCAACAACACCCTGCCCACACCCAGAGCCGGGCCCTTGGCAGACCCAAGCAGGGAGGATTTTGTGTTTTCTACCAGGACAGTCATAAAAATGTAAAAAGAGTGCAGGACCCCACCCCAATCCCCACAGCCCCCCACCTGCTCAGTGACATCTAGCAGTTAGCCAGTTTTGATATCGGCCAGGTTCATTTGATATCTTTTTAGGTTTTTTTAATCACATTGGCACATGGCACCAAGTCAATGCCTGACCGAAATCTAAGTATATTACATCAACCAGAACTGTCATTTTCTCAAACCAAGATCTCCAGTTAGCTTGCCAGGAGCTACTTTCCACAAACCCAGCTTGATTTCCATTAGTGCAATCAAAGAAATTCCCAGGATGTTTCAGTTCTGGGAGCCAAGATCATTCAGCTGGCAGGCCCCGGAATCACAGACTTTTCCTGCAGACTGTAGGTAGGTGCATAAGGGGGGGCTCATCCTGGCCCTAGTGGGATTGGAGGGTCTGTGGCAGGGGCTTACGAAGCAGTTGACAAGGTAGAAACTGTTGACTATCTGCTCCGACAACCAGGAAGCAAGAAGGAACAACAGATTTATCAGGTCAATTTTCTGAAGTCTGGAAAGACCTTTTCATGCTCTCCTTGCCCTGAGGGCCTGGCACTTGGACCCCAAATGGGATCCCGTGACGATGTGTTTCTAGCGGGACCCAACTGAGAGTGCCAAATCGGGACCAATTGCTCAAACAGGGCAGTCACAGCCCAAGGCTGGGGTGTGACTTGGTGCCAAACCAGCCAGACAAAAAGGACTTCGGTGTCACCCCACTGGCTAACCACAAGTCACACAAGCAATTTCCTTAGACACTCCAGTCTCCCAGTATCTCCACCAGTTCCACACGTCCTGGGGATGAATGGTTATGAAAACCAACACCCCAGTAAAAGAAAAAGGTTCTCTCGATCCCAAAGGACCAAGCCCCAGACCCAGGTCAAGTTTATTAGAGAAAGTCAATTCGCTAGTTTTTAGAGATATTAAGGTACGGATGATAACAAGGTTTGCATGGTCAGTCATCAGTCATCGGGGGCAACATACAGAGTAGGGACGCTAGATTGGTTATGGGTTGTATATGTACATCAGTCTATGTCCCCAATGCGGGGTGTACGGTGGTGGGGTCAATAGTAGGGACGCAGTGAGGGTACATGCTCACTCTAATGGGTTTACACTCGTCATGATTAGAGCAAGCGGCCGGTAATGGGGAGACAGGTGACCTCACGAGGTGTCAATCGGTGGGTCCGGACTCAGGGATGTAGTTTAGTAGGGGTTGTAGGCTTTCCCTCGCCCCCCGTGGTGCGTGGAACATTGGCTCACTCCTGTACTGGCGGTGGCCGTGATGTGTCTGGGGCGGCTGTAGATGTCCCTGGACCCGATAGTGTCCGAGACCATCACAAGTCTCATGGTCGTGCATAGCGCGGCCCCCACAGGCCCTAAGTACCGTTCGTACAGGGTCCAGCGCCTAGCGCCCCGAGCGTCACGGCGTCGGTGTAACCTCGTAGCCCTTTGCCCGCAGGTGTCGTCAGAGGGTATTTTCAAGTTTCGGGCTCGGGCTTCGCGGAACGCCGGTCCTGTTCTCACGGATCGTCACTTCGGACAAGGATGGATCTTTTTCCGCTCCGTGTCCGTGACGACGATGTCTGGGCGCAGCGGGCTGTCCGGTGTCGGGGATGTTCGTTGATGCAATCTCACCGAGGTGTGGGCGATGGCCTTCACTAGGCGGTCCTGACGGCGTTGTGGCGCAGCTGCCAGGCTCTGCGTGCGGCTTGCAGCTGCACAGACGTGGGCAGGGTCTCCAGGTGTACCCGCACTTCCTCAGCGCTTGTCCCGGTTCCGTCGGATGGCTCCATAGGCGGACGCAGTTTAGTCGCGCGGTGTGATGAACCGCCAGTCGGTGAAGCTGCCCGCGGGCAGGAAGTTGCTGGGTCCCCTTTCTGCGTACCTCAAAGGCCTTCCCTGTCGGTTTTTTCCGAGGTGTCCACGTAGAGCGCGTGGACGGTCGCCTTCGGAGTTCTCTGCACGCCTCTGGCCGGGGCTGATGTGATGCTGCCCTCCGTCCGATCTGCAGGACCGAACTCCCAGCTCCTGCCGCTCCCACTCCTACCGCGGCAGCCCAGACACTTCCCTAGCCGGCGCTGGCATTGCGGGGGCAGGACCACAGTGAGGCGATGTCCATGTCTCGCCGAATTCGCCGTCAGGGCCGCTCAGAGTGGCTAATCCTGGCCGCGGAGGGGCCTGCCGATTCCTTCTTTGGTGGCAGTGTGCAGGGCGTCGCCGCGACGTCTTTACTGTGGTGTCCGACACGTCAGGAGGCGGAGGCGTGCGTGATGACCGCGTATGTCACAAAGTTCCCATGCGGGGCATTCGCGCCACTGTGCCTGTGAGCATATATTATGAGCTCGTTGCTGGCTCTGGGGCAGGGACAGCCACTTTTTGACCAGCTGCCGGCATGGTGTTGTCCGCTTGTTGAGGGGCACCTTTGCCACGGCGGAACCACTCAGACGTACGCGATGCGGGGGATCAGGAAAGTGTTGAGGGCGTTGTCTTTGCCATGGGCCGCGCAATGCGTCGATTGGCCCGTCCTGCAGATCTCCGATGTGTCCTCGGCGGTCTGCCGACGCGGACGCCGTCGGCGTGCGAGGTGTTGTACGCCTGCCCTTCGGCAGGACGACGCAGGCTCGCCCTGGATTGGAGCTCCGTCGCCAGCACCGAGTCTCTTTTGCTTCCCGTCGACGTGGAGGACGCGCACTTTTTGGCATTGAACCGGAGACCCGTCCAGTCAGGATACACATTCTCTACCCACAAACCACGCTGTTGCCAATCCTTAGATCTAAATCTCAAGGTTATTCATAAACGGAAAAGATAGAGACGAGAGCTAGAATTAGCTAAATGGATCAGTTACTTACAGTAATGGCAAGTTCTTAGTTCAGCTTGTAGCAGTGATGGAGTACACTGCAGGTTTAATTGAGTTCTGGGTCCATCCCCAGCTGGGATTTCATCAGTCCTTGCGCAGAGCTTCAGTTTGTTAGCAAAGTCCCTCCAGAGGGTAGAAGACGGATGAAGCAAGATGGGACGAAGCCTTCGCCTATCTAGGCTTTCCAGGTGTAAGACCTCTTTGTTCCTATTGTGAAAGTCACAGCAAAATGAGTTTGCATCAACATGGGGCGTTTCTCGTGTCACTCCTGGCTCGTAGTTCAGCAGGCATCCTTCTTCTGCTGTCTAAGGAAATTGCTTGTGTGACTTGTGGCTGGCCAGAGGGGTAAAACCAAAGTCCTTTTTGTCTGTCTGGTTTGGTTTGCCTTAGAGGTGGAAAAACCCCAGCCTTGGGCTGTGACTGCCCTGTTTGAGCAATTGGTCCTGATTTGGCACTCTCAGTTGGGTCCCGCCAGAACCACATCGTCACAGTTCTACTGGGGCTGCCTGCGTGGGGGAGGAGGAGCCGGGTACCTGAGCCAGGAGGGGCGTGGGGCCAGGTGACACCTCTGCCTGGGAAACTGGACAAAAGGAGAAGGGGAGCTGGGGGTTGGGAGGATGTTGGCTGGGGGTTTCTTTCACTTTGAGACTGGCTGGGAGGAGGCAGGAACCCCCAGTCTGGGGTCTAAGCTCCTTGCCCCCCAGAGGGACCTGGCTGAGGAGTCCTGGTTGGACCTACAAGCCCTGCTTGGATTGGATTTCTGTCGTCTAAATAAACCTTGTGCTTTACCAGTTGGCTGAGAGTCCCGGTGAATCGCAAGAAGTGGGGGGTGCAGGGCTCTGACTCCCTCACACTGCGTGACACGGGATGTACTGCACCCCGGGGACGGCGCTTCCTGCAGTAAGTGACTGGGGAGCAGTAAAGCGAAGGGGGATTGATGGCGAGCAGGCCTGCTGAAGAGTCAGAGAGACGGGGTCAGGGGACGATTAACCCCTGGGAGTGTGTGACCAGTGACGACTGTTGCAGTGACAGGGTCCCCCGGGGGCATTGCAGTGAGCGGGCCCAGGGGCGGAGGAGTCTGCAGCTCGACCCTGGCAGAGAGGGGCAACCTGAAGAAAGGCTGGTGCACGAGGGGTCCCTGTAATGGTGGAAAGCTGAGAGCACAGGCCGGTGAGTGGCCAGCAAGAAGATGTATAGCAAGCACCTTAAGAGTGACCTGGTGGAGCTGTGCAAGCGAGGGGCACTGCACCCTGACCTTGGGGGGGTGGGGTACCTTGCCGGAGGAGCAGGACCCTATCCCAGAGGGAAGGGAATGCCCAGGGACACGGCACAGGGAGGCTGAGGCTTCAGAGCCAGCAGGCAAGAGGGAGTCGATCCCCATCCCTGTCCCAGCTGCTGAGTTCCAGGCCGAGTTGCAGAAAGATCCCTCCTTGCGGAAGATAAGGGACCTGGCTGACCTCAGTGCGGTACAGAGCATGGGGGGAGGTTGCCAGAAAAGGTTCCTGTACCGAGAATGGGCTCCCCCAGGGGAAATGGAGTCATGGGGGATCAGGGATTTGGGACACTGCTTTTCTCTCATTCCATTGCTAAACTGATACAATGGGACTGAAATTAAACCAATTCCCAGGGAGAAAACATCACCTCATTCCATTGGCTGGGAACTGACCCCACGTCAACTGCTTGGAAGGCAGCTATGCTCACCGCTATACCACCAATGCAACTGGTGAAAGGCCCTGACTTTTCAAACTTGATATCTGGTCACCTTCTTCTCAGTTTGAGGCAAATGTCTCTGTGTTCTCTGCCATTCATGGTGGGGAGTTGCCCCATTGATAACATTTCTTGCTGGGTTGGGGAGGGAGAGAGAGAAGAGAGGTTTGCTCTCTGTTTCATTCCTCTCCATTTTCTGTTCCTCCTTCCCTTCCAGGATCCTCCCTTCCGTTTCAGACTGTGCAGTGACACCCTCCCCACACCCAGGAGCCCCTGGAGCAGCAAGCGCTTGTTCCCGGTTCCCGTACGGATGCTCCATAGAGCGTGACGAGTTTACGTCGGGCGCGGTGTATGACGCCAGTCGGTGAATGCTGCCCGCGGGAGGAATGTGGTTGCTGGAGTCCCCACTTTCTGGTCACCTCAAAGGCCTTGCCCTGGTCGGGTTTTCCGCATGTGCCACGTAGAGCGGCGTGAGGCGGGCCTTCAGGGACTTCTCTAGCACTGCCTCTGGCTCCCGGGGCTGATGGTGATCCTGCCCTCCGTCTCCGATCTGCAAAGGACCAGAACTCCAGCTCCTGCTCGCTCCCCCACTCATACCCAGCGGCAGCCAGACACTTCCCTAGCCGGCCGCGTGGCTTGCGGGGGCAGGAACCACAGTGAGGCGATGTCACTCTGTCTTCGCCGAATTCGCCGTCCAGCGGAGCCGCTCAGGAAAGTGGCTACATCCGGCCGGGGAGGCCTGCCCGATTCGCTTCTTGGTGGCAGTGTGCAGGCGGTGCCGCGCGCTCTTTACTGTGGTGTCCGGAACCACGCTCAAGGAGGCGGAAGGCGTTGCGTGAGACTCGCGATGTCAACAAAGGTCCTCACCCATGCGGGGGGACATTGGCGCCAACTGTGCCTGTGAGCAAATATATATTGAGCTCGTTGCTGGATCTCTGGGCAGGACAGCCACTTTTGCCAGCTCCGATGGGTGTTGTCCGCCTTGTTGAGGGCACCTTTGCCACGGCGGAACCACTCAGGAAACGAAGGCGATGCGGGGATCAACGCGAAGTATTGAGGGGCGCTTAGGATCTTACTTTGCATCGGTGCACCAGCCCAGTCGATTTCTGCTCGCGTCATAGCATTCTTGGCCAGATCTCACTGCAGTATCTCGCTTTACCGCGGGCTATCGGCTTCCTCGGCGGTCTCCGGACGCCAGACTGTCTATTCTACCGTTAGCAGGCAGCGGCGAGCGTGTATGTACGGGGGCTCGCATGACACCTCTTCGTGTCGAGTGTGGGCCTCAGAGACGGCGGAGCAGGCTCGCATCCTGTGTATGCGAGCGATTCCGGCCAAACACGGGCTTACCGATCTTCAGTTCTATAGTCGTCTACACAGTGCGACCGGGTTGGATGGACTGCGAGACGCACAGATTCTCTTGGATTGAGAGGCGGAAGGACCGCTCCCAGACTCAGGATAACACACTCTAACTTACCGTCTCACCTGGAAGAGCCACGGACTTAGACCTGTTCCGAGCCAAGAGCGCGGGGTATCCGAATCTAACAATTCTACACAGGCTGCTCTAGTTCCATAGTGAGAGAAAGAGAAAGAGACCGACACGCCGTAGAACAACCTAATCTTGTGCAATCAGTACATAACAGTACCACTGGCAACACGTTCTTAGTTGAATCGCTGTAGCTCACGTGGACTGTTGAGGTACAATTCTCGACGAGGTCTAATGAGAGTTTTAGAGTCTCTGTAGACCATCCCCAGCGGATGCGCGTGTCATCCACTCCTCTCGAGCGGCAGATGCTTCAGTTTGACGCTCATAACGTCCCTTCCAGAGGTACCACCAAGCAGCCAGACGAGACAGCACAAGCAATTGAAGAGCACTGCGACGTGTTCGGCTTCCTTATTAGGACGGGGCGAACCTTTTCCAGGTGTACACAACTTGCGTGTATGGTCGCTCATCTCAGGACGCTAGTGAAAGTGCGCACATCAGCAATGAGGGAGTCTGCAGTCACCAGGCGCCCGAGGTTTCGGTGGCTAGTATCTCGGAGAGTCACTATGAGGAGGCATAAATATCGCTCACGACTCACTGAGGTCATAGGGTGTTACGACGGGGTCCTTAATTCCGCGTGGCTACCATCAACGATCACAGCTCAAAGCATTTCTGATGCTACACCAACTAGTCTGGGTGTC
This sequence comes from Chelonoidis abingdonii, assembly GCF_003597395.2. Classification (NCBI taxonomy): domain Eukaryota; kingdom Metazoa; phylum Chordata; order Testudines; family Testudinidae; genus Chelonoidis; species Chelonoidis abingdonii. The sequence continues at coordinate 373,224,086 of NC_133769.1, forward strand.
ACATTCCATATCACACCAGAGACACCATACCATCCACCTGCGAGAGTGTTATATAGCACAGTTGATCATATAGACACGCCAATTCACTTATAGAACGTGTCAATCACTATCAGATACAATGCATACAAAGCAACATAGCCACGCAGCAGCAATAATCATAACCAGCTCAACCTCTGTAACCTGGTCATTCACCAGAGATACCATCTAACCATCAGTCTTGGTATTGAGCCACCATTATTACATAGCCATTTTAGAATTTAGAGTAAGTCCAAGAGGATTGAGTATCTATAGATTAAGTGTGACAAGAATCACGAGATTGCTGATGATGATCCAGACTATTTAGTGATCACATAGTCGAGATACATCAACTCTTAACCAACGCAAATGTTAGAATGCGAGGAGGGATGACTAATCGGTTGTAGCAGTGGATGCAGTCAGACATCATGCGAGACAGCTATTAATCCTAATACACCATGTCCTATTCTCGAGACATCCGCCTGAGAAATGGGTCATCAGTCTTTGCGCAAGAGTTCAAAGCTTGTAATAGTCCCTCCCAGGGGTAAGAAGCAGGATGAAAGACAATGAAATGAGGCCTCCGCCTTATTAAGACTTTCCAAGGTTAAGAAACCCTTTTCCTACTGTGAAAGTTACCAGCAAAAATGAGTTTGCAAGTCACATGGGCCAGTTCTGCTCACTCCGTGATCACAGGGTGTATCCGCCTTCTCTCAATGGTCAGTTGTGTATTATAGTCCTTATGCCATCAAGCCAGGCTAAGCAGAGCTGACACAAGCTTGTCTGAGACTTTTCAGTAACACAGAAACAAGTTTGAAAAATACAGACAACATGCAGCCAATATTCATAACTTCAACAACGAAATGATACAGACCACAGACAGCTATATCAATAACCAGTAACCGTAAACCTAGTCTTGACACCTATATACACCTTTACATAGATTGGGTGCCACAGACCTTGTTGCAACCCATGTTCTATATTCCAGTTTAATAAATACGTCACAAGAACATTCCCAGCTCAATCATCCCCGCCTCATACTGTGTCACACGGAGACATGTCCCTCTGGCTTTGGTGGCAAGGTGGGCACATGGCACTACAGCATGTCCTGCCCCAATGCGCTCCACATCTCCATTGGCATGGGTCCCCCACACCTGCTGGCTCAGGCTTGCCCACGTGGATAATCTCCAAAAGACAGCCCTGGGAACAAAGGGAGGCAATGACACCCCAGTGTGGTCGCAGCGCTCCGGTGTCTCCTTGGCCCAGCTCATGCAGCCCCCGCCTCGTCTGCCACCCCAGCGCCGCACCCCGGATGTGGCCGCGGGTCCAGGTGTCATCTGTAACCCTGCAAGGACGTTCACCCAGCAGGTCATGGGGTCCTGAGCCACAGTGAACATTGCAGGAGGTACAGGCGGGGTCCTGTGGTGGGTGGACGGCAAACGCTCCGCCAGTTCCGGGGCCTTTCTCTCTGATGTGTCCCAGCGAGGAGGAACTGCCCCTTCCTGTCCACGCTGCGCTCCAGGGCCCCCTCTGGCTTCCACTGGGCGCTAGCATGCTGAGGGCAGAGTCCGTTCTCTGCCCGTGGCCATGCCGGCTGGACACCGGGCTGGGAATGGGTGGTGGCCTGGAGCGGCAGCTCCCGTTGGGCCTGAAAGGGCTGGCTGCAACCAAAACGCAGTCCAACAGCATCGTTCTCACTTAGTGGACCACCTGACGCAAAAGCGGGGTGGGGTGGTGCCGGTGTCCCCGTTGAACCAGGCTGGGATGTGCTCTGTTACCTGCACCACGCTGGCTCCCCTCTCTATTTGAGCATTCAGGGCCTAAGGGACCCAAACTTCAACCCCTATGGGCTGGGCTAACGCCCTCCCCCATGGGCCCAGGCCAAATGCCCCTGCTCGTGGGCCCGGCCCAATGTTCCTCCTCCAATGCCCGGCTCACGCCCCTCCCCACAGGCCCCAGGCGAACACCCCTCCCCATGGGCCCCAGGCAAATGCACCCCCCCGCGGGCCCGAGGGAGATTTTGTTAAAATTATATACAGACGACTGAACCACGTTTTGAAGGTCCTTCTCCCAAACCTCTGGCATTAGCACAGGGTAATTTCCATTAACAGTTAGTAGCAGATCACCAAACCTTCAAAGAGACACGATAGACAATATCTGGTCAGACCAAGTGTCATTCTAAATGTAAATTCCTCTTTGATCTTGAATCAAAGCCCCAGCAATTAGACAAACTTGTTTGCTGACATCCAAGACCTGAGCAAACACTTCCTTCTACCTCTACATGCAGCTCAATTTCAAAGTTGTTCATTTAGAATCTCTTGATGTCTCTAAAAAGCTCGCCCTGCCATCAGGTCAGTCTGTGAGTTGATTAACTCTTTCGGCCCTGTCACCTTTCAATTGAGATTTATATCACACTCAAGAATGTCACCGTGTACTCTCTGCAACTTAGTTATGGTCTGTGACGTTATTGATATAAACTGGGACCATATAAACAGGTCAACAAGGTCCGTATGGCACCAAATCCTAGTAAAGGGGGTCAAATAAGGTGTCTAAGAGCAGGTACGGTTACTGGTTTGATTATGCTGTGTGTGCTGTTCATTTTGTAGTTGAAGTTCATGAATATTGGCTGTATCTGTCGTATTTCAAACTTGTGCTGTGTTACTGGGAATGATGACAAGTTGGTGTCAAACTCTGCTTAGCCTGCTTATGATAAATGCATTGCCACTACACATACTTTCCTGTCCACCCTATAGGTGGGATCAGATCCATATCCAATATATCTATTGGAAGGAGCTTAAACATTCTGCACCAGCGCAGCACACCATGGATTTGTACCTTTTGGCCTCTGTGCGGAGTCAAGACCAAAGGGGGCCTGACATCAAGGCACAGTGATTTTGTATGAGGTACTTGGTACATTTGGGATATAGGGCTCTACGCTCATGCCTTGAGACAGCCCACAAGAAGCAGATGGCTATTACATCTCGATCATATCAAATGATAGCATAATTGTTGCTGTCCAGTGGGGCAGGATAACTTTGTTGTCTAACGTACGTCCACAGGATGCTACCACGCCACCCAGCCACTCCACTCTTTGCATCAGCACTGCCCGCTCAAGCGCCAATATTGGAGGTAGATCTGTACACAGCAGAAAAAGCTGCTTCATCATGAAATCTGGGGACTGGCGCGAACATCAGAGGCGGCTAGCTTGCTGCCAACGAAGCACACTTTTTGTAATGGGCATTAGAAATCTCGCTCGCTCCATGGCTCTGTACAATTGCATCGCCGAGTCTGGTGGCTGGATCCTTTTCGTCAGGTCGTGATGAAGGTACGCAACATACAGATGAGGTCTGTGAACACATACAGCCGTCCTCCCGTAATAGTCGGCCAGACATGAACGATTGACGCCTGCTTCTTACCGTCTTCTGGAGAGGGGAACTGGCCTAGTGCGGTCTTAACTAGGCCCCACACCATTGGTGAAGGGCTCAGGAGCGGGCACAGTTATTGTAATCGCCACATTTGCCCACCAGAGCGGATTACTGCAGTACCGGTATGTGGAAACCTGTCGTAAGACTCGCTCCATCTGCGCGCTATACTCTGGCATGTATAGCACGCTAACTATTAAGATGCCTCTCCTAGTATGCCGTTGCGAATGACATGCAAGCTTCCGAGTGATTGTATTAAGGTGATCTTTGCCACAACTGCGCAGAAGAATGTCATGAGCCTCAGGGAACCTCTATATATCTGTCTTTCTTTTCATGATAGGATTTAGATTTTAGATTCAGGAATGAGAAGGACAGTTGATTTGTAGGGTAGATTTGTGTAATCCCGACACGATCTGATTCACCACCGTGAGGGTCTGTCATACCGACCTCGCTTGCTAGAACTATTGTACAATTAGATGAGCGATGTCCTCACTGCTCCTACTAATACTTTGACCCCCACCGCAGACGCTACACGCATGGACATTACAGACTGTTCGCTATATATGCCAACCCATACCATACCAGCGTCCCCAACTCTGTATTTCTGGATTATAAGCTCTGATGCACTAATTGACTACGAAGTAGACGCTAATGTGTTATCCTTATTTAATATTCGTCTAATAAACATCTCGAATGGGATGGCCTGGGGCTTGGCTTTCCGAGAGAAACTTTTCTTTACATGCGGTGTTGGTTTTCCAAAATCATCCCAGGACGGTGGGACTGGTGGTGATACTGGGAGACTGGCTGTTAAGGAGAATTGCTTGTGTGGATTGCAGATAGCAAGTGGGGTGAACCGAAGTATCATTTGTCATGGTCTGGTTGGCGTCTTGCCTTAGAGGTGGAAAAAACCAGCTCTGTGCTCGACTGTTGACGCAATTGTCCTGATTGACATCACACGTCTGCGAGGTCCCAAAACCACATGTACACAGATGGGGGTAGAGTATACACGTAGGACTCCACAGAACCAGGTCAATTTAAGTTGGTTTCAGGAAACCACCCTCCACACATCACAACGTGTGAATTTTTCGTACTAGCACGAGTTGCTTTTACGATCTCACGCACGCACAACTCCGCATCACATGGCTGAACAAAGATGCATCACGCACATCGCACCAAAAAAGCTCGCCACACTCACTTCGACGTTTTTAGAAAGAAATTAAGTCGTTGAGAAAAGGCACTTACAAATCAAGGAACTGAAGATCTACACGTTAATAACTCACCAGCGCGCCGCGCAGAACCAATTCGATACTAGGAGCGACACGACACACCATAGCCTTCACCTGACACACACAGAGATTGCAGAAAGCATTCATGAAAGAGGCACGAATAACTGCAATGGGAGCCACTCCACCACGCAAAATACAGATCCTGCGAGGTCAGCTTATGAGAGGGCAGGTAGACACGGTCATACAATAATCCTGAAAATAAGAAAAAGAACTCGTAAGCACGTGTTCTTGCGAATTACCTGGTGTGAGAGAGACGTCAACAGAGCAACAGAAGACTCACAAGAGAACAGAAGACGGCCAGACTGCAGTCCAGGTACATGAAAGTGGAGAAATCATCCTCCATGTTATCCACATACCCACAAGCAGAAGAACTGGAAAAGATGTGTCCCATTTACAATGATACTGAAGGATATAGGAGGAGTTTTTGTCCACCTTTGAAGCACTCTCCACCTGTACAGCTCCGCGATGACAGTGATTGCCTGTCCTGCTGACCCGACGACTGGAAAAAGCCAGGGAAGTATTAATATTTGGGGGAAAAGAAGCCTTGGATTATGGGTCGTTTAAAGATTCTGTCTTAAGGCGTAAGGTTACCTGATTATTAAAGAGTCAAGTTTAGAAAGTTTAAAATGTCTTGAAGTACTTTTGTGGAATGTGCTCATAAGCTATGGGTTATGTTAAAAAAGTGGGTGATGGGAGCCAACAGGCGCATGGGAGTTTTTGAAAGCTGCTGGATTTAAACAACTTGGAACAGTTCTTAACATTGTGCCTGACCATCTGAGAGAAGCCAAGCTGTGTGTGATGATGGGAATCTACCTGAAGTCAGTCTAGATTCCTACGGGCTGCCAAGATTTGAGCAGATGCCCATACGCCAAAACAGGGTCGAGAAAGGGTATAACCAAGGGAAAAGCTAGTCACTCATTGCGCGGCGCAGGGTTTGATAAGAAGGAGATGCAAGGAAGTAGCAAGCGCTGAAAAGTCGATGGCTGCAAGATTCTGTAAGAGTGTGGCACGGCGCACGTGAGGAGTGGTCTACTACACGAAAACATAAAAAACAGTTAACCTTTACTCATCGAGTCGGTGATCGTCTTGAGCCACATCACTACCAATTTGCCAACTTGCCTAAAAGGGCCCCAAAAATCCAGCGAACACTCCACAACACAACCACAAGTAGGCTGCCAAAATCCATTATGGCGGCTAGCACGAGAGGCTCAGCCAAGCCAATAGACGAGGCTCCATAACCGGATTGGAGTATATTACCAGTCCAGATCAAGCAGAGGAGTGGCCCATGCAACCTCCTCGGAGTCCAGTGTGCGCTGCGGAGAGGGGACACTTCACGCAGATAGTACAAAACTGAGACTTGGCGAATGGAATCTGAGAGTTTATTATGAGTCGCAAGGTCAATGGTGTTGAAGCCATGGGAGAGCGAGCCACACGGGCTTCCTTCGCTGTGTAAGACTATAAGTCAACTGGGACATCTGGTAAGCCAAGATTCTTGCTGCCAAGCAGGTAACTCATGTGACTGTAACGGTACCATCTGAGTACTCCTGTGTGTACTGCCATGGCTAGGGAAGATCCCACCTTGATGCGGGAGGCTTTTAAGGGGACCGTGGATACTGCAATGCGCGTGATTTCTACATTCCGGCTGATGTGGGTTGTGGCTAGGTGAAAATATAAAGGCGATACTGGGGTCTCCTAGCCAGTGACAGTGGTAACCAAGGTCACAGAGGGAGTTGCGGATCTGTCGGACGATGCCGTCTGAATGAGCATGGACGCAGTGGGAGTGAGGACGAGCGAAGCAACAGCGAGTGTATCCTCAATTATCTAATAAGGGGAAGGTTGTCGAAGTTCATGTGAAGGGCGCCTTCTGAGACTTCCCATGCCATTGAGACACAGGCGTGAGTTCAGGGTGGCTGCAGACAAAAGTGAGTTATTTCGCTCTAGAAAGAAAGCAGAAAATGAGTTTCGTGTGTTTTTAACAACATCACCTAAAACTCACTAGCTGTTGAGAGGCCGGAGGTCGATAGAAGCACGACTGGCCACCACCTTGCATTCTCTATGTCCTATTGAGTAGCAGGGTTGTACCGTCTCTACGTGCCGTGGTCTCTCAGCACACCATTCGGTAACCAAAGGAATAGAAGTTACCTCGCTCTAAAATCCTCAGCAGGCAACCAAGACTTCCGTGTTCACAGTCTCCAAGATCCTTGCGTGGTCCCTATGCATCTCGCTAGGGGCCTTCATTCTGTTTCACATGCACTGTCTGCAACACGTCCACGGCCATGGGGTGCGCGCCATCGACGTTCTAATACGGTAACCCTGCGCCAGTTAAGTAGTTGTTAAATCCTTTCGGCGATATACCTGGCTCATTCATGGTATTCTTCAGCGTCCGTATATACAGTCAGGCTATCATATTCTGGTATTTGTTCACACCGCATAGGATCAGCTGATGACAACAGAACCTGGGCAATTATCCCTACCGCATGTCTCCCCACTATTCTTTTGAGACATCATGAAACGGCTGACTCTTACTTCCTGAGCACTCTGTCATAGCAGAAGCCTGTACTGATGTTACACACCAGCCGGTAGGGGGGTTGAAAGGGGCTCAAGCGGCTTTCCATGAGTATCTTGGCGCTCTCTTGCTCAGGACTATTTATATGCTCAACGCGAGAGCGATTTTTTCACTCAGCAGATGGCTGTGGTTATTCTTTGCCGAGACTTCCTCTCATACCGATCCACTAGGGAAGACTAGCGAATATACAAGACTCTGGTCGCATCGCGGTAGGCCTTTGCTACCATACGCAGAGGCTGTAGCCTTGGTAATGAGCCGCTCGACCACGCTGGCGGGTGGTCCACACCTAAATTTGATTACGCCAAAGTGGGTTTCTTCTAAGATCGACCAGAGTCATACGTGTCAACTGCAACAAATCTAGGGTGGAATCCCTAACTTCCATCGTCCTCGTAGTCTCAGCTAGTTTCTGGGAGTTATTGGGCCCGGACCTGCACATCGCCATAGAGCAGGTAACTCAGAAGGGAGGAGGCACATCCCTGTAAGAGATCTTGGAGATAACGACTCTTAACTCCGGCTTCCTGTAACGCATACACCATAGATATGGCAATACGAACATCCAGCCACAGCCATTCTGCGCGAGATCACTCTCACAATACACTAGTTTTTAAGCACTCAGATAACTTTAAGGTTCGTTGCGGAGAGAGAGGAATATGACTACAGCCGATGGTGAGAAAACAGCTTTTACACACTGAGGAACCCATTTAAACATGGGGCGGAGTGGTTAGGGACAGCTTTCGGTGACTAAACCTCACCATAACTCGCCACGAACTGAGCATCGACACACTAACAGACATGAAGTTAGATCCACGGTAGACAGTATTTCCTTAGGAAAAACGCCACTCGCTAAAAATAGAGAACAAGCCAACCGCCACTGTCCTGCCTCAATGTAGCAAGCTACAGCCTCTGGGTACTGGTAGCAATCCTACCACAGCACCAGGATGTTATCGTTTTCCCATTCTGGAAGGTTTTGGGAATGGCCCACGAATATCCAACAAGCCACTCTGGCAAAAGCTCCCCTAAATAATGGGCAGAGGCTGGAGGGGCACCTTGCTAGGCCCCCTCAACCCTACGCTTTTGAACACAGTTCATCAGCTTCTGCAGTAATCCCCACTTGTCTCAAAGAGGTGAAGGCCAGTGAAATTCTGCTCCAGCCTGTCACACGTCTTGCCTGATAACCCAGATGTCCTGCAAAACGGACCAATCATGAGGCCAACTAACAACTCACTGCGGTAAACCTCCGGTACCAACAAGCTGTTATAAGAGCTGGCCGCTTGGGAATTCCTTTTTTTCCCTTGGGAAGGCTCTATACAACAAGCCCCATCCTGCATCAAAAATCTGCACTCTCTCCACTGGCTTGGATCCTGATTCTGAGCATCATTTCAAAAAAAAAAAAAAAAAAAAAAAAAAAAAAAAAAAGAAAAAAAAAAAAAATACTTTCTCTAGAGATACATCACTTTGCTGAGCCACCGCTGAACTCACCTGGGTTTTGGTTGAATTCAGAACCCTCTGACATTTCAGACACACCTTCCCCTGATTCAATATTGAGATACAACTCTCTTCTGCTCGACATCCCCTACATCTGCCATCAGTCAGGGCATCTGCCACAGACCAAAACTCCCTCTGTGACCTGGTTACCACATTCACTTGCTAGGAACCCCCAGTAATGTGATTTCCTACCAAAACATCAGCCGAATTAAAATCCCGACGGCAAGCCTTCACGCCCCTTAAAGCCGTCCCACTCAAAAGGTGGATTCTAAGCCATTGGCAGTCCACGAGAGTACTCGGGGGGGGATGGTACCAACTACCGTGCACAAATATCCCCTGGCAGCATGGTCCTCTGGCTTACCAGAAGTGTCCCTTGACTAATAAGTTACACCCGAAGCCCGTGGTCTCGCCATCCCATGCATTCAACACCATTGACGCTTTGCCTCCATAATAACCTCTCACAATTCCTGCCAACCTCAGTTCTGACCAAGCTGGTGAAGCTTGATCCCCTCCTCCCAGCGCACCGGGAGACAGGGGGTTGGCATGGGCCACTGACTCTGCTGCATCTGGACTTGATGTGGCGCTGTTATGGCTTGGCTCAGCCTGGGTGCTCAGAGTAATGGAAATTGAGCTACTTGTGGCTTTTGGGGTTTGCTGGTTTTGGGCTGCCCTTAGGGTTGGGCATCTGGTCTCATGTGGCCAAGCAATCCCGCAGTGATAACATTGTAACCTGTTTTGTTTGGGTGAGAGTTCCTACGCCTCTTGCGCACCCGTGAGCCACCTTATCCGAGTCAGGCCAGTTTACCCTTAAATCCTTCCTCTCTCTTAAACTGGGGAGAATGGTGAACTACTTTCCTTGGGTTTATACCTCTTCTCGAGCCTGTTTTGGGTATGGGCATCTGCAATTCTGCAGCCCGTAGGACTGACTCAGGGTCCTACACACACAGCTGGCTCTCAGATGGTCAGGGGCAATGTTTAAGAACTGTTCGCAAAGCTTGTTAAATCCACGCATCTTTTCAAAACCCCATGCGCCTATCTGGCTCCCAGTCACCCACTTTTTAAACAAACCCATCAGCTTAATGAGCACATTCCAAAAAGTACAGCCATTAGACATTTTAAACTTTCTAAACTGGATCTTGTAAGAATCAGAAGTAACCTTGAACCGCCTTTAAAGACCAGGAATCTTTAAAGCCGCCCATAATCAAGGCTTCTTGTCCCCCAAATCAATTAAATACTTCCTGGCTTTTCCAGTCAGTCTGGTCAGCAGGACAGGCATTCAACTGCGCTCATCAGGGAATCTGTACAGAGTGCAGGAGTTGCTCAAGGTGGACAAAAACCCTCTAATATCCTCAGTATCATTGTAAATGGGACAATCTTTTCCGCAGTTCTTCTGCTGTGTGGGTATTGGAAAGAACGGTGGAGATGGACTTTCTCCACTCTTCCATTATCCTGGAGCTGCGATCTGGCCGTCCTGTTCCATCTTGTGAGTCTTCTGTTGCCTTCTGTTGAGCTCTCTCTTCAGCAGCCAGTAATTCTCCAGACCACCCTTACGAGCTTTTTCTTCTATTTCAGCTATATTTTCTGCCTTTCCGCAATCGCAGATCTGCCTATTTTTCTGTTCAGCTCCATTGCAGTATTCGCTGCCTCTTTCATTCGAATTGCTTCTGCAGTCTTCTGTAAAGTGTCAGGTAAGGGCCTGTGCTACTGCCCCTGATCACTGCCCATTAACAGATTCTCTCAGTTCTTGATTTGTACTTTTCTTTCTAAAGCTTATTTCCTTCTGAACACAAATCTTCCAGGGCTTTTTTGCAAGACCCTTCATATGCTCTTTGCTCACCCATTGCAACTGCTCTTTAACCAACCAACTCTCATACACAAAATTCAAATTTGGATAGCGTGGGGTTCTGACCCAAAGCTTAATTTGACCACTGGTTCTGTGGATTCCTACTGACTATCACCACTGTGCGATGTGGTTCTGCGCGGACCTCAACTGAGATGCCAAATCAGGACGCAATTGCTCAAACAGGGCAGTCACACAGCCCATAGGCTGGGTTTTCCACCTCTAAGGCAAACCAAACAGTACAGACAAAAATGAACTTTCGGTTTCACCCCCATGGCTATCTGCAAGTCCACACAAGCAATCTCCTTAGAACACTCCAGTCTCCAGTTATCACCACCAGTCCCACACGTCCTGGGGATGAATGGTTTATGAAAACCAACACCCCAGCTTTAAAGAAAAGGTTCTCTCGATCCCAAAGACGCAAGCCCCCAGACCCAGGTCCAATTCAATATGTTTTATTAGAAATATTTAAATAAGGATGATACACAGTAGTTTGGCGTGTGAGTCCCATAGTCATCGGGGCAACATACAGAGTATGGGGGACGTCTGGTAATTTGGTTATGGTGTAACATATAGTACATACAGTCTGTAATGTCCCCGATGCGGGGGTGTACGGTTGGGGTGGGGTCAAAGTATAGTTAGAGGGAGCAGTGAGGGTTACATCGCTATCTAATGGGTTACACATAGTTCAGATTAGAGCAGCGGCGCGGTAATGGGGACAGGGTGACCCTCACGTGGTGGAATCCAGATCGGTGGTTCAGGATACACTCGATCTTACCCACAAATCACGCTGTTGCCATCCTTTAGAATCTAAAAATCTAAAGGTTTATTTCAAAAAAGGAAAAATTATTAGAGGTGGAGTTAGACATTGGTTAAATGGAATCTAATTCCATACAGTTAATGGCAATCTTAAGTTCAAGCTTGATAGCCAGTGATGGGTGAACTGCAAGGTTCAAATCGAGTCTCTGAATACATCCCTTCTGGATGTCAAATCAGTCCCTTGTGGTAGAGCTTCAGCTTGTGCAAAGTACCTCCAGAAGGTAAGAAGCAAGGGATTGGACAAATGGAGATTCAGGCCTTCGCCTTATTATAGGCATTCCACGTGTCAGAACACTCCTTTGTTCACTTGTGGAAAGTTACAGCAAAATGAGTTTGCAGTTCACATGGGCCAGTTTCTGCCATACCTTGCTGAGTCACAAGCGTATTCGCCTCCTCTCAATGGGTCAGTTGTGTATGGTGATGGTCCTAAAGGGCCATCAAGCAGGCTAAGCAGAGTTGACACCACTTGTCTGGGATCTTTCCCGTAACACAGCACAGTTTTGAAATACAGCAGTATACACGCCAATATTCATAACTTCAACTACAAAAATGATACAGACACACAGACAGCATTAATCTAAACCATAAACCCGTACTGCTCCTAGACACCTTATATGACCCCCTTTACATAGGAATTTGTGCACTACAGGACCTGGTTGCAACTCCATGTCTCTATATGGTCCCAGTTTTTATATCAGATAACGTCAAGACCCATAAACTAAGTTCAGAGAGTCACACGGCCTTACATCTCTGAGTGTGATAGTATTACATCTCATTGAAAGGTGACAGGCCAGAAAGATTAATCAACTCAACAGACTGACCTTGAAATGCAGGGCAGCTTTAGAAGACAGGTCAAAAGATACTAAATGACAACAGAGCCTTTGAAATGCAGCTGCATGTTAGAGGTAGAAGGGAAAGGTGTTTGCTCAGGTCTTGGGATGTCAGCAAACAAGTCTTGTCTATTGCTGTGGCTTTGATTCAAAGATCAAAAGAGGAATATTAACATTTAGGAAGACACTTGCGTGAAACAGTATTATTGTCTATGTGTCTCTTTGAAGGTTGTGGTGATCTGTATCTGAACTGTTAATGGGTAAATTACCCTGTGCTAATTGCCAGGATGTTTGGGAGAAGGACCTCAAGAACTGAGTTCAAGTCTGTCTGTATATTGAACTTTTAACCAACACTCTCCCTCAGGGCCACGCGGGGGAGGGTGCATTTGCCTGGGGCCCATGGGGGAGGGGGTGTTCGCCTGGGGCCCTGTGGGGGAGGGGGCGTGAGGCCCGGGGCCCCATGGAGGAGGGAACATTGGGCCGGGGCCCACGAGGCAGGGTGCATTGGCCTGGGGCCCATGGGGGAGGGGCGTTAGCCCAGGGCCCACTAGGGGTGAAGTTGGGTCCCTTAGGCCCTGAATGCTCATAAGAGAGGGGAGCCCCAGGTGGTGCAGGTAACAGAGCACATCCCAGCCTGGTTCAACGAGGGGACACCGGCACCACCCCCACCCCCCAGCTGTGCCGTTCAGGTGGGTCCACTTGAGAACGATGCTGTTTGGGCTGCGTGGTGCAGCCAGCCCCTTTCAGTGCCCAACGGAGCTGCCGCTCCAGGCACACACCCAGTCCCCATGGGTGTCCAGCCGGCATGGCCACGGGCAGAGAAACGGACTCTCCCTCAGCATGCTAGCGCCCAGTGAAAGCCAGAGGCCCTGGAGCTCAGCGCTGGGACAGGAAGGGGCAGTTCCTCCCTCGCTGGGACACATCAGCAGAGAAAAGGCCCCCGGACTGGGACGAGCGTCTGGCCGTCACCCGAACCACAGGGACCCCCGCCTGTACCTCCCTGGCAATGATGTCACTGTGGCTCCAGGACCCATGCCTGGTGGGTGAACGTCCTGCAGGGTTCCCAGATGACACCTGGCCCCTCGGCCACATCCCGGGTGGCGGGCGCCCTGGGGCTGAGCAGACGAGAGCGGGGGGCTGCATGAGCTGGGGAGCCAAGGGAGACACCGGAGCGCTGCCGGACCACACTGGGGTGTCATTTGCCTCCGCTTTGTTCCCAGGGCTCGTCTTTTGGAGATTATCCACGTGGGCAAAGCCTGGCCAATGCCAGGGTGTGGGGGACCCATGGCCAATGGGAGATGTGGAAGCGGCACTTGGGGCAGGGACATGCTTAGTGCCTATGTGCCCACCCTTGCACCAAGGAGCCAGAGGGACATGTCTCCGTGTGACACAGTAGAGAGCGGGGTGGATTGAGCTGGGAATGTTCTTGTGACGTTATTGATATAAACTGGGACCATATAGAACATGGGTTGCAACCAAGGTTCTGTAGTGGCACCAAATCCTATGTAAAGGGGGTCATATAAGGTGTCTAAGACTAGGTTACGGGTTACTGGTTATGATTATGCTGTCTGTGTGTCTGTATCATTTCTGTAGTTGAAGTTATGAATATTGGCTGCATGTTGTCTGTATTTCAAACTTGTTCTGTGTTAACTGAAAAGTCTCAGACAAGCTGGTGTCAGCTCTGCTTAGCCTGCTTGATGGCCATTAAGGACTATCAACTACACACCTGACCCATTGAGAGAAGGCGGATACACCCTGTGACTCACTGGAGTAGCAGAAACTGGCCCATGTGACTGCAAACTCCATTTTGCTGTAACTTTCACAGTAGGAACAAGGAGTGTTCTTACACCTGGAAAAGTCTATATAAGGCGGAGGCCTCATCTCATTTGGTCTCAATCCTGCTTCTTACCCTGGAGGGACTTTATTACAAGCTGAAGCTCTGCGCAAGGAGAATGACCTCTCAGCGGGGGATGTTCTCAGAGACTGGATTTAAACCTGCAGTTTTACTCATCACTGCTACAAGCCTGAACTAGACTTTGCCATTACTGTATGTATGATTCACTTTGACCAATCTGCTCTCACCTCTACTTTTTTCCTTTTATGAATACCTTTAGATTTTAGTTCTAAAGGATTGGCACAGCGTGATTTGTGGTAAGATCTGAGGTGTATATTAACCTGGGTCTGGGCTTGGTCCTTTGGGATCGAGGAACTTTTTCTTTATTGGGGTGTTGTTTTTTCATACATTTCATCCCAGGACGGTTGGGACTGGTGGTGATACTGGGGATGGAGTGTCTAAGGAAATTGCTTGTGTGACTTGTGGTTAGCCAGAGGGGTGACACCAAAGTCCTTTTGTCTGTCCTGTTGGTTTGCTTTAGAGGTGGAAAACCAGCCTTGGCTGTGACTGCCCTGTTTGGCAATTGGTCCGATTTGGCACTCTCGTTGGGTCCCGCAGAACCACATCGTCACAGTTCTATGGGGCTGCTGCGTGGGAGGAGAGGGCCGGTACCTGAGCCAGGAGGGGCGTGGGGCAGGTGACCCTTGCTGGGAAACGGACAAAGGAGAGGGGAGCTGGGGGTTGGGAGGATGTGGGGGGTTTCTTTCCTTTGAGACTGGCTGGGAGGAGGCAGGAACCCCCAGTCTGGGGTCTAAGCTCCTTGCCCCCCAGAGGGACCTGGCTGAGGAGTCCTGGTTGACTACAAGCCCTGCTTGGATGGATTTCTGTCGTCTATAACTTGTGCTTTACCAGTTGGCTGAGAGTCCGGTGAATCGCAAGAAGTGGGGGGTGCAGGGCTCTGACTCTCACACGCGTGCACGGGATGTACTGCACCCGGGGACGGCGTTCCTGCAGTAGTGACTGGGGAGCAGTAAGCGAAGGGGGATTGATGGCGAGCAGGCCTGCTGAAGGTCAGAGAGCGGGGTCAGGGACGATTACCTGGGAGTGTGTGACCAGGTGAGCTGTTGCAGTGACAGGGTCCCCGGGGGCTTGCAGTGAGCGGGCCCAGGGCGGAGGAGTTCTGCAGCTCGACCTGGCGAGAGGGGCAACTGAAGAAAGGCTGGTGCACGAGGGGTCCTGTATGGTGGAAAGCTGAGAGCACAGGCCGGTGAGTGGCCAGCAAGAAGATGTATAGCAAGCACCTTAGAGTGACTGGTGGAGCTGTGCAAGGAGGGGCACTGCACCCTGACCTTGGGGGGGTTGGGTACCTTGCCGGAGGAGCAGGACCCATCCCAGAGGGAGGGATGCCCAGGGACACGGCAGCAGGGGCTGAGGCTCAGAGCCAGCAGGCAAGGGAGTCGTCCCATCCCTGTCCAGCTGCTGAGTTCCAGGCGAGGTGCAGAAAGATCCCTCTGCGGAAGATAAGGGCACTGGCTGACCTCAGTGCAGGTACAGAGCATGGGGGGAGTTGCCAGAAAGGTTCTGTACCGAGATGGGCTCCCCCAGGGGAAGGAGTCATGGGGGATCAGGAGGCAGCTGTGGTTCCCCAGAAGTATCGCCACAAAAGCTGCTGTACCTGGCACATGACATCCTCTTGCAGGGCAGCCAGGGAATCCGGCGCACCAGACAGAGGCTGCTACAGAACTTTTACTGGCCTGGGGTCTTTACCCAGGTCCGACAGTACTGCCAATCCTGTGACCCCTGCCAGAGGGTGGGGAAGGCCTGGGACAAAGAGAAAGCGGCTTTGAGGCCTTTACCCATCATAGAAGAACCTTCCCAGAAGGTGGCCATGGACATAGTGGGACCTCTCAGCAAGACGACCCAGTCGGGGAAGAAATACATCCTGGTGATAGTGGATTTCGCCACTCGCTACCCTGAGGCGGTGGCCTTGTCCTCTATTGAAGCAGACACCGTGGTAGATGCACTGCTGACCATTTTCAGCCAGGTGGGATTCCCCAAGGAAGTCTTAACGGACCAGGGGTCCAACTTCACATCGACCCTGCTCCAGTGCTTATGGGAGAAATGTGGGGTCCGGCACAACTCGGCCTCAGCCATATCACCCCCAGTCCAACGGGCTGGTGGAAAGGTTCAATGGGACGCTAAAGATGATGCTGAAAACCTTTATGAGCCAGCACCCGCAGGACTGGGACAAGTACTTAACTCACCTATTGTTCACGTACAGGGAGGTACCCCAGGAATCTACCAGGTTTTCACCTTTAGAACTGTTATATGGAAGGCGGGTAAGGGGGCCCCTGGACCTGATGAGAGATGAATGGGAGGGGAAGGCTGCTCCTGAGGAAGAGTCAGTGGTGGAGTGTCACGGACTCACAGATCGTGCCCACTTGTGGGCCCGTGCAGTCTGTGTGTGCTGGGGGGGGCCTTTCAGTCAGACAGCCCTTCTCGGGGGTCCATTGTGTCTCAGGGTCAGGCCCCTCCACCTCCCAGAGCCGCACCTCTTTGAGCCTTAGCACGTCTGTCTCTGCCGTGGGCCCGAAGGGCATAATTCCCTCCCGCACACACACCTTGATCTCCAACCCGGAGTGACTCTCAGCCAGCATAACACAGGAGGGTTTATTGAGCATCTGAACCCAGCACAGGAAACTCTCCGGCCTCAGGCCTGGCCTCCCTCAGCCTAGCACATCCCAGTCCCCCTGCAGCCAGGTGGGCTCTCCCTGCTCCCCCTCTCCAGCCCCGAGCCCCCTGCTTCCCAGCTGGGCCTCCGATATCCCCGGCCCCAAGCCCCCTCTGTCCATTGGCTTCTCTCCAGGGAAACAGGGTGCCTGGGCCCCCTCTCCCCTCTTCTGTCCTCTGGCTGGAACCGGCTGGTCAGGTCACCAGGGTCCTCTCCCCACAGCCCATTGTCCTCCCACTGGCCAGAACCGGCTGTGACTCCTGAGCTGGGTCTCCGGGTCCGGTTCTCTGTACCTACAAGCTCTGTTTTAGACCCTGTTCCTGTCATCGAATAAATCTCTGTGTTACTGGCTGGCTGAGTCATATCTGACTGCGAAGTGGGGGTGCAGGACCCTGTGGCTTCCCCAGGACCCCACTGGGTGGACTCGCTGTGGGAAGCACACGGACGGGTAGAGGATGCTGAATGCTCCAAGGAGAGACCCAGGAGGTGAAGCCATCTGAGCTTCTTGCCCTGATCAAGTCTGCTCCAAGGGAGAGAAGGCTCCCCAAAGTCCAGACTGGCTTTGTGGGGAGCAGTTCCAAAGCATCGCCCGGGGACTCCATGACACCCCTCATCTCGTTAAACCAGTAACACCTGGGGACACTGAGTCCCACCCCCTCTGCATGCAAACCATTGGAAAAAAAAGGAAAACACAGAAAATCCCCCACTCCATCACGTGGAATATGTCCTGACCTTCTGGGAAAGACTTGCCGAGCTCACGGGCCTGGCCAGGGAGAATCTAGCCCGAGCCCAGAGGAAGCAGAAGGTCTGGTATGACCACACGGCGCGGGCCCACACCTTCGCCACCGGGGATCAGGTGATGGTTCTCATCCCCGTGAGGAAAAACAAACTCCATGCCGCCTGGGATAGGGCCCTTCAAGGTTGTCAAGCAACTAAATGAGGTAAACTATGTGGTGGAGCTGTCTAACTGGGTCATCACTGCCAAGTGTACCATGTGAACATGATGAAGCCATACTATGACAGGGGGAATGTGGTGTTGGCCGTGTCTGGACATTGGGAGGAGCAGGGAGATGACCCATTAGTGGATCTATTCCCTGCGACAAAAGCTGGTTCCCCCCTGAAGGCAATTCCCCTCTCTAATCAGCTGACCCTGGCCCAGCACACTGAGATCAGAGGGGTGCTGCATCTATACCGACAGCTGTTTTCCAACCAGCCTGGATGCACTAATTTGACTGTCCACCGGATGGAGACCGGGTCACACCCCCATAGAAGATGCTCCCCTTTTCGGGTCACGAGGAAAACTGCTCAGGACCTGGAAAGAGAGGTCAGGGACATGCTGGCTTTGGGGGTGATCCAGCCGTCCTCCAGCCCTTGGGCCTCACCAGTGGTGCTGGTCCCCAAAAGGGATTGGTCGATCCGGTTCTGTGTGGACTATCGAAAGCTCAATGCCATCACCGTATCTGATGCATACCCCATACCCAGGCTTGACGAGCTCCTAGACAAGCTGGGAGGTGCTCGGTACCTCACCACCATGGATCTTACCAAGGGCTACTGGCAAGTGCCACTGGATGCAGATGCCAGGTGGAAATCTGGACCGAGCAGTGCCAGGAGGCTCTCCGGGAGCTGAAGGAGGCTCTGGTTAGTGACCCAGTTCTGGCAAACCCAACTTTGACAAGCCCTTTATGGTGTTCACCGACGCCTCAGACACGGGACTGGGGCCGGTGTTAATGCAGGAGGATGAAAAGGGGGAAGACACCCATTGTGCACCTGATCAAGAAGTTGCTAGCCGGGAGCAGAACTATATGGCCATGGAGAAGGAATGCCTGGCCATGGTGTGGGCCTTAAGAAACTGGAGCCATATCTTTGGGTGACACTCACCGTGCACACCGACCACTCTCCCCTGACCTGGCTGCCACCAGATGAAGGAGCCAACGCAAGCGCCTGAGGTGGAGCCTGCTCCTGCAGGACTATGACATGGACGTGGTCCATGTGAAGGGAAGTGCCAACGCTGATAGCGGACGCGTTGTCCGGAGAGGGGCCCTGAACTTCCCCAGGTCACTTGGCAGAGTGACCCCGCTATTCAGTCTCGTGGGGGGGAAGCGACCAGTTGTCATGTCCATGGGGTGCAGTCATCCCACCTCTACCACCAGTTGTCAAGGAGTGTGGGGTCCGGGTCCTGCAGCCCCCACTTCCTGCGATTCACTGGGACTCTCAGCCAGCCAGGAAAACAGAAGGTTATTAGCTGACAGGAACCAGTCCAAGCAGGGCTTGTAGGTACAACAGGACCCTCAGCCAGGTCCCTCGGGGGGGCAAGGAGCTTAGACCCCAGACTTGGTTCCCTGCCTCCTCCCAGCCAGCCCAAAGTGAAACCAAAACCCCTCCAGCCGGTCTCCCCCTCCTTTCCGCCTCCCTTTTGTCCAGTTTCCCAGACAAAGGTACAACTGCCCCACCCCTCCTGGCTCAGGTACCGTCCCTCACCTAGATCCACCCCCTGCTACTCCCCCTTGCAGACAGCCCCGTCAATCCACCCCTCCTCCCCGCTGGGTCACACCCCATGTGAGCAGCGCGCAGCCGGCCTCACCCACAGGCCAGCAGTTGGATTCTGACCACCCAGTCAGTGAGACTGACCAGAGAACAAGGGCCCCTTTCGACCGGGTGCCTGCAACCCACGGTGCCCCCCCAACCGTGACACCACAACTCCCACAATGGCCTGCAGTGCCCCTGACACACAGCTCCCACAATGCACTGCGGTGCCCCTCAGCGCCCACAATGCCCTGCAGTGCCCCCCGTGAACAACCACAGCCCCCCACAATGCCCTGCAGTGCCCCCCACCGTGACACCACAGCCCCCACAATGCCCTGCAGTGCCCCCCCGTGACACCACAGCTCCCACAATGCCCTGCAGTGCCCCCCACTGTACACCACAGCCCCACAACGCCCTGCAGTGCCCCCACTGTGACACCACAGCCCACAAATGCCTGCAGTGCCCCCACTGTGACAACCACAGCCCCCACAATGCCCTGCAGTGCCCCCCCACTGTGGACACCACAGCTCCCAAATGCCTGCAGTGCCCACACCCCGTGACACCACAGCCCCCACAATGCCCTGCAGTGCCACCCCCGTGAACACCACAGCTCCCACATGCCCTGCAGTGCCCCCCACTGTGACACCACAGCCCACACAACGCCCCTGCATGCCCCCCCACTGTGACACACCCCCACAATGCCCTGCAGTGCCCCCCCACTGTGACACCACAGCTCCCACAATGCCGCAGTGCCCCACAGCCCCGTGACACCACAGCCCCCACAATGCCCTGCAGTGCCCCCCACTGTGAGACACCACAGCCCCACAATGCCCTGCAGTGCCCCCATCCGTGACAACCACAGCTCCCACAATGCCCTGCAGTGCCCCCCCCCGTGACACACAGCCCCACAATGCCCTGCGGGCGTGGGAGTTGCTGGAGGGGTGGGCTGCAGGGCAGGGATTTCTGGGGGCGGGGTGCGGGGGGCGGGGCGGAGGGACAGGGGGGCGGAGTTGCGGGCGGGCCGGGCCGGGAGGTGCCGAGGGGGGCGCTGCTGGGACGGGCCGGGCGGGCGGGGGGCCGGAGTTGCTGGGGCGGGGCCGGGATTGTGGAGCGGGCCGGGCGGGGCCGGAGGCGGGCGCTGCTGGGGGCGGGGCCGGGAGTTGCTGGGGGCGGGGCGGGCGTGCTGGGGCGGGCGGGCCGGAGGTGCCGCGGGGCGGGCGCTGTGGGGGCGGGGCCGGGGTTGCTGGGGGCGGGGGGCGGTGCTGGGGCGAGGGCCGGCCGGGAGGTGCCGCGGGCGGGGCGCTCTGGGAGCGGGGCCGGGGGCGGGCGCTGCTGGGGGCGGGGCCAGGGGTGCCGGGGGCCGGCGAGTTGCGGGGCGGGGCGGGCCGGGAGGTGCCGCGGGGCGGGCGCTGCTGGGGCGGGCGGCGCTGCTGGGAGCGGGCCGGGCCGGCGGTGCCGGGGGGCCGGGCCGGGCGCCTTCCTGGGCGGGCGCCGCGGCTCCTGTCGGACTCGCCATGGCGCGGGCCGCCCGGCTGCTGCTGCTGGCGCTGGCCTGGCTGGTGCCGCATGGCCCGGCCTCGCTCGGCCCGGAACCGAGCGTGGGGCCCCGACCCACCGCTGGGGGAGCAGCTGGCGGCCGCGGGGGCGCAGTTCGGCTGGAGGAACCTGAGCTGCTCCGCCTGCCGCGTCCTTTTCTCCGCCATCGACCTGGGCGTGCAGGTAGCGCCCCCCGGTCCCTCCCCGCTGCCCCGCTCCGAGGGGAACCGCCGGGTCCTTCCCCTTCCCCTTCCCCTCTGCCACCGGACGCCTGGGTTCCTCTCTGCCCTGGGAAGGGAGCGAGGTCTGGTGGGGTAGAGCGGGGGGCCTGGGAGCCCGGACTCCTGGGTTCTCTCCCCAGCTCTGGGAGGGCACGGGGGGCTGGGAGGCAGGACTCCTGGGTTCTCTCCCTGGCTCTGGCGCTAGCATCCGTGCTGTGTGCGGTGCCCGTCCCAGCTGTGGCACAAGATACAATCATCTCCCAGGCTTTGCAGCCTGCTTCATTTGGGCCCCGGGACCAGGACCCCCCCCGCCAGCCCCGCAGCGCCTGCCGGGATCTGAACCCAGCGTCCCACTCAAGCTTCCTGAAGTGGGACATGTCTGCCCTGGTGCAGAGGCCGGCAGGCTGGAGGTAGAGCAGGGCAGAGTTAAGGGTGTCTGCCTGCCTGGTGCCCCACAGCAGGGTGGTATCCCAGCGCTCCGGCCCTGGCACGGGGGGGGCCGGCACAGCCCTCAGGCCAGGGGTCCTGGGTCCTGCCCCAGCAGCAGAGACATGCTGGGTCCCAGCTGCCAGGACAGTTGCCCAGAGCCCCTCAAGCCCTGAGCATATTGATCCCTAGCAGTGCCGCAGTGACCCCCATCCTGCACCCTGCAGCGGCCGAGCCCCTCGGGAGGTTGCCTGACCTGCCCCCTGCTGGTCCAGCCTCAGTGTGGTGTCTGCGGGGTGGGGCAGGACCCTTGGCTCATGCCATGGTGCCGGGCTGACTCTGTGGTCCTTGTCAAGGACAGAGTTTGACGTGCTCCCCCTCTGCCCCCCGCTTTCCTCACCCGCCCAGGGCGCTGACCCGCTCCTGCCCCCCACTCTCCCCACCCCTGCCCCCCGCTTTCCTCACCCCGCCCACGGCGCTGACCCACTCCTGCCTTGGGGGCTGACCTGCTTTCCCCACCCAGCCTGCGGCGCTGACCCGCTCCTGCCCCTCTCTCACCACAGCCCCACGACTGATGTCTGGGGCACCTTGAGCAGAGATGCCAGGGCTGCAGGCGCGTCACCTGCGGGTGAGTCTGGCAGGGAGCCTGCGACCCCCGTGGGGAACCAGCCCCTGCACTGGGCTGAGAAGCCTCGAGAAAACTGAGTCCCTACCCTGCTCCTGGGGCAGTGTGTGGGCAGAGATGGGGTGTTGCAGGGTGTCCCATGGGTGGGGGGCTGGATGACAGTGCCTGGGCCCTGATCCATGCTGTCGGGCAGAGTCCAAGTGCAGAAGGAGCCTAGTAGGGGCTAAAAGAGGCCTGCCGTGAGTCCCCCCCCACCCCCCCCGGCCTGGCGCTGCCCCTGACGCCCTGGCGTGTTGCAGATGCAGACGAGCGAGGCGCACATCGAGCGCCTGGCGGTGAGCGTGTGCACGGAGCTGCGGCTGGCGCGGCGGGAGATCTGCCAGGACGCCGTCCGGCTCTTTGAGAAGGACATGGTGTCGGCCTGGGTACGGTCGGTTCTGCGCCCTGCCGAGATCTGCGGGCTGCTGGTGGGCGCCCGCTGTGGGCACTGGGACATCCTCTCCGACTGGAACGTGACGCTGCCTGGCACACCCAAGCCCCCGCTTGTGCCACCCGCGCCCCCCCCACCTGGTGCCCCCAGTGCCCGCCTGCTCTTCCTCACCGACCTGCACTGGGACCAGGCCTACGCGCCGGGCAGTGACCCGGCCTGCAAGGACCCACTGTGCTGCCGGGGGGGGCGGGCGCAGGGCCCCCCCCACGCAGGCGCCGGCTACTGGGGCGAGTACAGCAAGTGCGACCTGCCACTGCACACCATCAGGAACCTGCTGCAGCACCTGGCACGCGGCCCCCCCTTCCAGCTGGCCTACTGGACGGGCGACCTGCCTGCCCATGACGTGTGGCAGCAGAGCCGCGCCGACCAGCTCCGGGCCCTGCGCACCCTCAGCACCCTGCTGCGCAAGTACCTGGCGCCCCTGCCCGTCTACCCGGCCGTGGGCAACCACGAGGCCACGCCGGTCAACGGCTTCCCCCCGCCCTACGTCCATGGCAACCAGTCCTCAGCCTGGCTCTACGGTGCCATGGCTGAGGCCTGGGAGGGCTGGCTGCCCCCCGAGGCGCTGGAGACTCTCAGGTGAGACTGGGGGCACAGGGTGGGTGAGCCGGGGGTCAGGGGTGATGGATAAGCAGGGAGCTGGCTCGGGGGCTGGCGAGGGAAGGGAGCCAGGCGGGCAGGGCCCCAGGGGCTGGCAAGGGAAGGGGCCCAGGGGGCAGGAGGAGTTGGGCTGGCAAGGGAAGGCGGGCAAAAGGAGTTGGGGGGCTGACGCTCAGGCGGGCAGGGCCCCGGGGGCTGGAGGGAAGGGGCCCAGAGGTCAGGAGGAGTTGGGGGGCTGGCGATGGAAGGTGGGCAGGAGGAGTTGGGGGGCTGACGCTCAGACGGGCAGGGCCCTGGGGGCTGGAGGGAAGGGGCCCAGAGATCAGGAGTTGGGGGGCTGGCAAAGGAAGGCGGGCAGGAGGAGTGGGGGGGCTGGCGATGGAAGGTGGGCAGGAGGAGTTGGGGGGCTGGCGCTCAGGCGGGCAGGGCCCTGGGGGCGAGGGAAGGGGCCCAGGGGGCAGGAGTTGGGGGCTGGCGCTCAGGCAGGCAGGGCCCCGGGGGCTGGAGGGAAGGGGCCCAGAGGTTCAGGAGGAGTGTGTGGGGGGCTTGGCGAGATGGAAGGTGGGCAGGAGGAGTTGGGGGCTGGTGCTCAGGCGGGGCAGGCCCCGGGGGGGCTGGAGGGAAGGGGCCCAGGGGCAGGAGTTGGGGGGCTGGCGCTCAGGCAGGCAGGGCCCCGGGGGCTGGAGGGCAGGGCCCAGGGGGCAGGAGTTGGGGGCAGCCCCACCAGCCCAGGGTCTCACGCTCTGCCCACCCCCTGCAGGGTCGGCGGGTTCTACACCCCTGCGGCTCCGCCCTGGGCCTGCGGGCTCGTCTCCCTCAACATGATCACTTCTGCTCCGAGGGCCAATTTCTGGCTCCCTGATCCAACGCCACCGGACCCGGACCGGGCAGCTGTGCAGTTGGCTGTGTGGGGCGTTCCTGCAGGCTGCCGAGGAGAGCAGCAGGAGCAAGGTGCAGGGGCTGGGCCCAGGGCTGCCCCTCTTCATGCCCCGTGGCCCGGGGGTGCCACTGCCCCTCCTCTTGATCTCGCTGGCTGCTTCCCCCCTGCCAGAAGGTCACTGCCAGGGTTCCCCGCCCCTCCAGAGGGGCCACAGCAGGGCTGGGGTAGGGGCAGGGCCCTTTTGCTGTTTTGGCACCAGCTTAAACCCCCCCCCCCCCCCAATCAAGGGGCTGTCACTGTTCCCCAGGGAGTGGGTGGGGCACTGTTGGCGGGTGGTCCCTGTCTAGCTTCCTGGAGGTTGGGTGGGGGTCCCTGTTCTGGGGGGCGCTTAATGGGGGGTCCCTGTCTGTGGCTTCCTGGTGTGGAGGGGGTCTCTTGATTCCAAGGGGGCACTGTTTGTGGGGGTCCCTATCTGTGGCTGGGGCGGTTGGGGTGGAGGTCCCTGTTTCCAAGGGGGGCACTGTTGGGGGGTCACCTGTCTTGTTGCTCCTGGGCGAGTTGGTGTGGGGGTCCCTGTTCTGGGGGGGCGCTATGGGGAGGTCACCTTGTCTGTGCTCCTGGTGTGTGGAGGGGGCGGTCCCTGTTCAGTTCCAAGGGGGCACTGTTGGGGGGTCCCTATCTGTGCTGGGGGTTGGGTGGGGGTCCCTGTTCTGGGGGGGGTCCCTGTTCCAAGGGGGCACTGTTGGGGGGTCCCTGTCTGTGCTCCTGGGCATGGAGGAGGGGTCCCTGTTCCAAGGAGGCACTGTTGGGCGGTCCCTGTCTGTAGTCCTGGGGGTTGGGTGGGGGTCCCTGTCTGCCGTTCCTGCTCACGCTCACTGCCGCCCCAGGTGCACATCATCGGGCACATCCCCCCCGCCCACTGTCTGAGGAGCTGGAGCTGGAACTATTACCGCATCGTTAACAGGTGAGCCCCACCCGGACGCCTGGGTTACTGCCCTGCCCCCAGGGCTCAGAACCAACCACCCGACCAGCCCTGCACCCCCAGGTTCTGCACCTGGAATGGGCCAGACCTGGGGTCCCGTCTCCCCCTGGGCCGGCCACACAGCCTCCGCACCCCCAAGACTGAGCCTCTGGCCCCAGCTGCCTGCATGTCCCCCCCATCTCCCCCTGAGCTGTGCCCAGCTGAGAGACCCTGGGGTGCCGTGTCCCCTGCCCAGAGCCCCAGGGACCCCCCAGCAGCTGGGTTTACCAGGCACCTGGACTGGCAGAGTCCAGACAGGCAGGAGTCGGCTCCCCCAGCCGCGCTGCCTTGGCTCAGTCTCTGCCCATGAGCCCATGGGCGACGTCACTCGTAACCCTCCCAAACCGACCGCTTCCCTGCCGGAGCCTTCGCTCTGCTCCCTGGGGGCGTCTCCGGCCCCTTCCCCCGCCCGGGGGCCTGGCTGCCCCTAAGGGACCTCTCGGCGAGCCGGGCACCTGCAGCTCTGGTGCCAGCCAAGGCCTCTGAAGCGGGTACTGGGCTCGGGCCTAGGCAATGGGTGGTGCTGGTGGCA
Organism: Chelonoidis abingdonii; assembly: GCF_003597395.2. Taxonomy (NCBI): domain Eukaryota; kingdom Metazoa; phylum Chordata; order Testudines; family Testudinidae; genus Chelonoidis; species Chelonoidis abingdonii. The sequence goes on from NC_133769.1 coordinate 373,249,765, forward strand.
CAGGGTTGGGGTGCACATAGCTCCTGGAGCCGCTCACCCCCCAGCCGGAGCACAGCAGGGCCGGGTCCATTCCAGCCTCCCCCTGCCGCGGGCACGGCAACACCGGTTCCTGCCGGTGCCTAGCCCGCCCCCCCTCCCCCCAGGCACAACGGCTCCAGTTCCTGCCGGTGCCCAGCCCCTTCCTGCCACAGGCGTGGCAGCTCCGGTTCCTGCCGGTGCCCAGCCCCCCACGGGCGCGGTGGCGCTGGTTCCTGTTGGCACCAGCTGCGGGGCCCCGCGGTGAGGCGCCCGGCCCCTTGACGCCCATCTCCACCGCGGCAGGTTCGAGGGCACCATCGCCGCGCAGTTCTTTGGGCACACGCACGTGGATGAGTTTGAGATGTTCTACGACGAGGAGACGCTCTCGCGCCCCGTCTCCGTGGCCTTCGTGGCCCCCAGCGTCACCACCTACATCAACCTGAACCCCGGTGAGTCCAGCCCCCGGCGCTGTGGCCGACTCTGGCCAGGGCCCCACTATGCCACAGGGGGTGACACTCTGCTCCCCCTCCCAGGCTACCGTGTCTACCAGCTGGACGGCGACTACCCTGGCAGCTCCCACATGGTCCTGGATCACGAGACCTTCATCCTGAACCTGACGGAGGCCAACGCGCCGGGGGCCGAGCCACGCTGGCAGCGGCTGTACCGGGCCCGCCAGGCCTATGGGCTGCCCAGCGTCTTCCCGGCCGACTGGGACGGGCTCCTGCGGCGCTTCCAGGCCGACGAGCGGCTCTTCCAGCAATTCTGGTTCTTCTTCCACAAGGGCCACCCGCCCCGGGAGCCCTGCCGTGAGGCCTGCAAGGCAGCTCTGCTCTGCGCCCTCCGCTCCGGCCGCTCCGCCGACCCCAGCCTCTGCCGCACCCTGCGCCCCCGTCTGCCCTTCGCCCACGTCCAGGCCCTGTGGCGCCAGCGGCGGCTGTGCTGAGCCAGGCCAGGATGTGAGTGGGCATGGGGCTGAGCCAGGGGGAGAAGGGGGAGTCTGCTGGGCTGGGCCAGGACTCGCGGGGGCTGGGCTGGGCCAGGACTCGGCTGGATGTGGGGGGGGCTCTGCTGGGTGGGCCAGGCACTCGGTGGTTTGGGTGGGGGGCAGAGCAGGCCAAAGGAAGGGGGCTGGCGGACTGAGCTGGAAGGGGGGGGCGTTGCAGAGGCTTGGGCACCTGGACCAGGCGGGGCTGGGGGTTTTGGCCCCTCAAGGGATAAAAGGAGAGGAAAACACGTGTTGCTGGTGCTGGGGGGGTGGGGGGAGCTGAAGGGGGACGAGGGGCTGAGCCGGGTGCCCAAACTTTCTGGTATTCTTGGCCATGGGGGCCGGCCGGCTGGGCACAGCCTGGCCCCAGGGTGGGTCATCCCCTGGGCCCCTCTGCAGGATTGGGGGCTGGCCCCCAGAGCCCCCTCCCCATGCCAGGCCAGTGATGGGGGTCGGGCAGGGAGCAGGGCCAGGCCTGCCCACCCCACTGAGCCGCAGGCGCCAGATTCAGCCCAAGAATTCCCCCATCCCTGCTCCCCAAAGCCGCCTGTGTTGGCGAACTGCCCCCGCGGCGCACAGAGCGAGCTGGGCCGGGCGGGCAGGACGGGTTTATTAACGAGTTAGTACAACGCCCATCCGGGGCCATGCCCATGGGCCCCCCAGCACAGGGGGGTGTGGAGGGAGGGGCTGAGCCAGGAACGCCCCTCAAGGCCCAGCCAGAGCTGGGGAGGGGAGGGCAGGCAGCCCAGGCGCTGTGGGGCCAGCTGGGGCCTCCTCCCGCGCTGTGCCGTAGCCTTGGCTGCGTGCAGGGGGGGTCTCATGGCGTCTGCCCCCCAAGGCGTTTGGGCTTCAGGCTGCCCAGCAGGCTGCGGACACCCCTGCGGACGGTGGAGCCCACGCGCCGGGCCATGGAGTCCGCGGGCGGCGCCGGCAGGCAGGAGCTGGGGGCCTGGGGCCGGGCATCGAGGCACTTCTGATAGCGCAGCTGGGGGGCAACGGGGTTACCAGCTGGGGAGAGTGGGGAACAGCCCCCCCGCAGAAACACCCCACCCACCCAGAGCCCTCCCCCCACCACCCAGAGGGAGGGGGCATGCCCCCTGCAGGCCGTGGTACGCGGGTGGGAGGGGCAGGCCTTGGGTGCAAGGTCCCGGGGGAGGGCAGGGCTCAGGTACAGTGCCCCATGAGTTGGGGGACACGGCCCCATGGGTTAGGGACAGGACCCAATGGGATGGAGGGGCAGGGCCTGTGGTTGGGGGCAGGGATGGGGAGCACGACCTCATGGATCAGAGGCCAGTGATGGGGCAGGCCCTGAGGGCAGGACTCTGTGGGTAGGGGCCAGGGCCCTATCTGTCAGGGCCAGGGGGCAGGGCCCTGTGGGTCGGGGGGCAGGGGCCTGGGGCAGGACGCTCACCATGCAGGCAGCCTGCAGGGCCTCGCTGAGCCCGGCGGCATTGGGCTGGCACCACAGCATATGGCAGTGGAAGGCACCCGGGGGGCAGGGCCCGTGGGGTAGGCCCCGTGAGTTGGGGGCAGGGCCCCGTAGGTCAGGGCCCCGTGGGTCGGGCAGCAGCGTCCCAGGGGCAGGGTCCCGGGGGCAGGTTCCTGTGGGTTGGGGACAGGGCCCTGTGGGTCGGCGGCAGGGGCCCGGGGCCCATGGGTTAGGTGGCAGGGTCCCAGGGGTTGGGGGCACAGTCCTGGGGGCAGGGTCCTGTGGGTCGGCGGCAGGGTCCCGGGGGCAGGTCCCCGTGGGTTGGGGGCAGGGCCCCGTAGGTCAGGGCCCTGTGGGTCGGGGCAGGGGCCCGGGGCAGGGCACTCACCATGCAGGCAGCCTGCAGGGCCTCGCTGAGCCCGGCGGCGTTGGGCTGGCACCACAGCGTGTGGTAGTGGAAGGCGCCCGTGGGTCAGGGCCTCATGGGTTGGGGCAGGGCCCCGTGGGTCAGGGCCCTGTGGATCAGGCGGCAGGGTCCCGGGGGCAGGGCCCCGTGGGTCAGGCGGCAGGGTCCCGGGGGCAGGGCCCCGTGGGTCGGAGCAGGGGCCTGGGGCAGGGCACTCACCATGCAGGCAGCCTGCAGGGCCTCACTGAGCCCGGCGGCGTTGGGCTGGCACCACAGCATGTGGCAGCGGAAGGTGCCTGGGGCGCTGGCCGCAATGAAGGCGAAGGAGCGAACGTCCCGGCCCACGCCCATGAAGGAGAGAAACCGCACCCGGCACTCGCACAGCACGGCCTCCGTCTGTGGGGAGAGCGGGGGTCAGGGCCCAGAACCCCCCACGGCACCTGTCCTGGGGGCGAGCAGAGACCCAGAACCCCACCACACAGCACATGTCTGGGGGGGAGTAGGGAGCCAGAACCCCACACATACAGCACGTGCCCTGGGAGGGAGCAGGGAGCTCGAACCCCCCACAGCATGGCTCTGAGACCCCCCCCACACAGCATGTGTCCTGGGGGGGAGCAGGGAGCCAGACCCCCCCCCAGCACATGTCCAGGGAGGGAGCAGGGAGCTAGAACCCCCCACAGCATGGCTCTGAGACCCCCCCCACACAGCATGTGTCCTGGGGGGGAGCAGGGAGCCAGACCCCCCCACAGCACATGTCCAGGGAGGGAGCAGGGAGCCAGAACCCCCCTGTGACGTTATGAGTGTAATGTAATATCTCATTGAAAGGTGACAGGGCCAGAAAGAGTTAATGAACTGACCTGACCCAGGGGTGAACCTTAAGGACTGGTTAGCAAGATCTGTAAATGAACAGAGCTTTGAAATGCAGGTCTGTATTGTTAGAGGTAGAAGGGGAGGTGTTTGCTCAGGTTTGCTGGGATGTCCAGCAACAATCTGTCTGATTGGCTTGTGGCTTTGATTTCAAGATTCAAAAGAGGGAAATATTAACATGTTAGGAAGACAGCTTGGCGTGAAACAGTTATTATTGCTATGTGTCTCGTTGAAGGGTTGTGGTTTGATCTGTATTGAACGGTTAATGGGTAAATTACCCTGTGCTAATTTTGCCAGGATGGTTGGAAGAAGGGAGAGTTAACGGCCTATGTTTTCCAGGGCAAATGCTGCTGGAAATGAACAAAAAGAACGCTGGGAACACGATCACTTCTTTGCATTTCTCAGATCTGCTTTCTGGGTTCAAGAGGGGGGAAGCTGAAGCACAAGGATAAATCCACGAGTTCATCCACTGGAGTCACCCTGGAAATCTGAAATTGGGGGAATATAAGCTATGGACTATGTGCAACAAAGGAACTTTTGCACCATACAAGGCTCAATCCTCTGCCATGTATTGAAACCTTTCAGAATTGAATCAAATCTGGTCGATATTGAATCTTTAACAAACCTCTTTCTTCTTTTAATAAATTTTGCTTTAAGCTTAAATCAGAATTGCCTATAGTGTTGTATTGGGGTAAGATCTATCAAGTGTATTAATTGAACCTGGGTGTGGTGGCTTGATCCTTTGGATATTGGAAACCCTTTTCTTTTTATTGATTGAAGTTAGATTAGTTCAGGAATTATCAATCATTATTGTTGGACAAGTGTGTCGGACGAGGCCTGAGGGCTCTGGCACTTTAAAGGGAACTTGCCGTTGGTTTAAAAACTTCTAAAGTTAAACCAGTCGACGTACTATAGCAGCTGTTTTTTGCTGGCTTGGTAAATCTAAAGTATGGATAACCACCAGGCTGGGTTTGTCTGCCCCCGTTTTGTTTGCCAGTTCAAACCTCTGATTGAGTGAACCTTCAGCTGGCTCCTTGGGCAGCCACACGTCCACAGTGGCGAAGTCGTGCTATAGGACCACAAGAACCAAGGTCAATTGTAAGGCTTATGGGTCAGAACCCCACGCTAGCCAATTTTGAAATTTGAGATTGAGGAGTTTGGTTAGTTTAAAGATCAGTGAAACCATGAGCCAGAAAAGCAATCGCAAAACAATGAAACTGCAAAGCCCCTGATGGGACAGCCTCCAGTTTAAAACATGAAGCCAAAAACTGGCAGAAAATTCGAATGAAAAGAAGAAAGCAAGCCTTGGATCGTGGCATTTACTCTGCGAAGTTTTCTGCGTGTTAACCACTTTTGCGTGGACCAGGGAGAGGAAGTCTACCTGGTGGGTAATAGTGTTGTCTGTTCAAGAAAGCAGTGTGTCTGTGAATGGAGTTTCTGAATGTCTGTCTGATGTCTCAGAAGTGTATCTGGAGTTAGATAAAGAGCAAAAAGATCTCATTGGGGAGGAAAATGTTTCTCAGGAGCAGATTCAAGTAAATGGTGGGTGGAAGCCCTAACTGAGGAAGGAGAGGGTAGATTTGTAATAGGTGATGGATTGGTGGCTAGAACAGCTTGTAAAAGTGAACCTGAAATGGGTAAGTGTGATTTGCTGAAAGTAGCTCAGTGTAGTGAAAAAAAGCAGCAGCTTATCTGTTGGGAGTGGCAATGTGCCTGGTAAGAAAAGTTTGGAGGAGCCCAGGCGGCCTTGTGAGCCAATGGGTTTATCTAGTCAGCAGTTTGGGAAGACAGGGATAGTGGAAGGTGAGTGTCCCTATCCCTTACCTGTTTCCTGTGTGGAGAATTGTGACAGTGGAGAAAATGTGCCTGTGTCTGTCGGGGGTATTGACTTGCCTATGGAGGAAGCTACCTCGGTCTCCAAGCAGTTGTCTGTGAACCACCCTGTGTGCTGGGACAAGGGAAATGAAACCTCAAGCTGTGTGTCTAGTAAAGGAAAATGTGTCTCTGGCTCTTCTGTGTCTGTACAGCAGACAGAAGGTGCCTTTCAGCCTGTGATGGTTGAGGGTGATGCAGTTGTCTCAGAGTTGGTTCTGAATTCAACTAAAGCCCAGGAAGGGAATGGTTCTAAGTTTGTGTCTGCTGGGGAGACTGGCACTGTGACTAGGTTGTATCCAGTTAGTGTCTTTGCAAAATCCCAGAGACCAGACAATTCTGGTGCTTGTGGTTTGCCCATTACTAATGTGTCACTGGGAAAGGGTGTAGCAGCTCTGTCTGATCAGGGTAATACCCTAGCCAGAGCACAAGGAGAGCAGAAAGGTAATTTGATTATGTTACCCACTACTTTAACAACTTGTAACAAGGAGGAAAAGATTCCTAAACTTGTGTGTGTTGAGCCTGACAACTTGCAGGTTGCCAGTGACGACGAGGAAAGTTGCAGAGGGAAGGAGAGAACCTCTAACCTTTTATCTAGTGAGTCTATAAGTTTGCCTGAAAGGGAATTGTGTAGAAATCTGCCTAATGGGCCAAAGCTGATCATAAATGTAAGTAAGCCCCAGAAAGAGGCTGTTGTAGCTCAAGGAAGTGTTCATTTAGAGCAAGCCCTAAGTGAAAAGGGTAAGAGCAGAGTTTCTGTAAGAGGTGAATTGTTGCTTAAAGAAGCTGCTAAGGAAAAGAATCCTGCTGGTAGCCTGTGCAGGCAGTTTGGTACAACTGAAGGGTGTAAAAGTGATTTAATCAAGGAAGTTTCAGTTCCTAACAGCCAAAAGTTTTCTGTTGTGAATGGATCCTCTGTCTTTCCTTTTGAAAGATCCAGTGTGGGTAACTTTAAAAAAGTCTCAGATGGAATAAGAACTGTTAAGAAAGTTAAGCAGCCCTGTAACCAAGTGGCTGAGTTTGGCCAGCTTGTTGGGAAGACAATGGTGTTGGGACAGGACTGTCTCCACGCTAATTTTGTCAGTGAGCAGTCTGTGCTTCAGGGTCTGAGGAAAGATTTGGTTACTGGTATTTCAAAGCACAATGGCTTTATGGCCAAATGCTTGAGGATGCAGGGAAGAGCAAGCAGACTTTCACCCTCCAACTATTTGGATTGGTGTGGTATCTCTGTAAGACAGAGTCCAGCCTGGGAATGGGCAGCAGCTGAAAATCTAAAAGCTAGTGTCTCTGTTGATGCAAATTACCTGATTGGCAGGGAGAAGACAGACTTGCTAATAGCTGTTAGCAAAGAGAGCCCACCCCATCAGCCAGGGAATTTGGTTAAGCAAGAAAATCAGGGTGTGATCCTGTGGAAGGAGGAGGAAAAAGAAAACTGAGTTTTGCAAAGGGAAGCCGCAGGTTAACCCTAAAATGTCAAAACCCCAATGGTATTAAGGCAAAGGTCTGGCATAACAAACATGATTGTAGATGGACACTTGCGATGAATTTGTTGTCATTGCTAATGGTAATTTTTGTAACTCGTGTATTGCCATTACCAAAACCTGTAAAAATGTACAATGTGCCTAGTCTTTTGGGAAATCCCTGGAACATGTTAAGAGAAATAAATGAGAACACACTTCATGTTAAAAAGCCTTGTTATGCTGATGTTTCACTGCTAGTGCCTATAAACAGTCTTGGAACTTCTGACAGAAGAAAAGACGTTCCAGACCTGATGTGCTGTATTAAAAGGGAAACTGAGGCACACTACCATATTGCTTTCATGGCTAAATGCCAAGATTCCTACAACATTAATATCTATGTTGATTTCATGTTAGTTGGGTTCCAAACATTTGCCAGAGCTTGTGTAGATAAAATAGCTAGTTTCTTTAGCTCTTGGCAAGATCATATGAGACATACAGGAATCCTCCTGCAAGAGCAGATCCAATCCACTGTTGTTCTAACCAAGTTTTACTTTAAGTTTGTAAAGAGATTCAATCATGTTATTGAACTTGAGTTTGGTAAAACATTTCTGTTAAACACTAACCTAGTACAAGCTGTAATAAGACAGAGCCCAGGATGGGGAGCTTTTGGGATGCAGTCAG
>NC_133769.1:373257582-373265547 GCF_003597395.2 Chelonoidis abingdonii
CCAGTTTCCTGATTGGTCCTCTGGTCAGGTGTTTGGTTCCCTTTGTTAACCCTTTACAGGTAAAAGAAACATTAACCCTTAGCTATCTATTTATGACAGAGCCCAGGAAGCGCTTTAGGAAGATATGCAAATATCCCTTCTGGATGCTTGGTGTTTAGGAATATAATGCAGGCTATCATCAGTAGCAGTATTACCAGAGTGCCTGGGAGCCTCAGCCGTGGGCCAGGCCTCCATTGTGCTAGGCGCAGTATATTTGCAGTATTATGGTAGTTCCCTGGTGCACCAGTCATGTGCTAGGTGCTGTATATTTTTATTGCTCTTAGGCAGAAGTGGATTAAGGTCTCCTGGGGCTCTGGGGCAGAGCAAGTGGGGGGGGGAACCCCAGTGCCGGAACTGTGGTCCCGCCCCACCCCTTCTGCCTGTGGTCCCACCTCCATTCCGCTCCTTCCGCCTGGGGCCCTGCCCCCTTTCCACCTATGACCCTGCCCCATTCCACCCTTTCCCTGTCGCCCCCCTGGCTTGCTCCCCTTTCCCCATGACCCCAAGACCAGACAAACTCTTTGCCGGGGCTGCAGCGGAGAGCAAGAGCTCCTCCAGTCCTGGGACCATGGTGGGGGGAGATTTTTCCGGGGCCTCCAAATTGGCCAGGGCCCATTGACCCATGCACTAATCTGCCACTGGTCTTAGGTGTATTACGGTAGTTCCTAGGTGCCCCAGTCGTGAACCAGGACCCCATTGGGCCAGGCACTGCACAAACACAGACCCAAAAGCCAGTTCCTGCCCCGAAATGCTTACAGTCGAAGTATGAGACCCGAGACAGCAGACAGGCCAACATGGGGTGGACAGAGGAACAATGCGAGGCTGTTGGTCTGGACGGTGGCAGTGATCTCTGCATGCCAGCAACCAAACCGTTCCCAAGGTTTCTGTGGGCCCCATGGCACCAGCAAGTTTTTGGCGGAAGTTTCCAGAACACCTCCCGGGCGTGAGGTTGAAAGCCAGGGCCTGATCCAACACGGCTTTGTCCTTTGGAAAGCCATAAAGCAACGAGGGGTTTAGGGAAAGTGTGTGTTTCCCCCTCGTGTTATTCGAAGGTCAGAACGAGGCATGCTGGACGAGTGCATCAGTATGTTTCAGCCCATGAAAGCAAATGTGGTGAATAGCTTGGGATCTGAACGGCCCCCAAATGATACTTGTTCTTTGTTAAACCTGGAGGAAAGAGGTGTCACAGACTCAGGGAATCCAGTCTGCTCTGGCATTGATGGCAATGGCAGATGTCGCTGCTTAATTTGAACCTAAGAACGGCCATGCTGGGTCAGACCAATGGTCCGTCTAGCCCAGTATCCTGTCTTCTGACAGTGACCAATGCCAGGTGCGTCACAGGGAGTGAATGGAACAGGGCAATTTATCAATTGATTCATCTGCTGTCATCCAGTCTGAGCTTCTAGCCGTCAGAGATTTAGGGTCACTAAGAGCACGGGGTGGGGTCCCTGACCATCTTGGCTAACAGCCATGGATGGGACTATCCTCCACGAATGACAGAGCTGGGCTGGCAGGATCTGTAGCGTAAACGTGGCCTGACTCCAATGGTGTGAAGAAGGTGTCTGCCATGGGGTGGGAGAGGGAGTTCTGTTGCTTATTTTCCTAACCCCTCTGACCCTGGGTCTTTCAGGGATTAGCCAGAGCATTTCATTAGCCTTCTGTAACGGAGGTGTCCCTTTCTGATAGGGGCGGGGAGCACCCGTCAAAAAATGAACTTTGACTTCCAAGCCTGGCTGAAATATTTCCTTTTTTCTGCTTAAACATGGACACGGCCAAGAGACAGTCTGCTCAAGTTGTCAAATGTTTTCTGTGCCATTGAAGGAAGCTAAAGTGCTTAACCCCCTCCCCCTTTCTCCCTCAATCTCCCCCCTCCCACTGCCTCGCCTCGCCTGGCACCGAGGATGGCAGCTCTGGGAATTGCACCAACTACTCATGCGAATCTGATGCCAATCTTCACTAGGTTGGGGCTGGCCAGGTGCAAAGGGGGCTGTCAGGATGTGTCTGAGGGTTATCCAGGGCTAGAACGGCAGAAGAGTTCTGGGACGGGATGTAAAACCTCATGATTCAGGACTTAAAGTGATCTCAAGTTATTAAGGGTTGGGGGGGCGCAACTACCCCATATCTGCCCACTGCAGGAAGTTCTTGCTCCTTCCTCTGAAGCAGCTGGACCCTGGCCAGTGTCAGAGGTGGCATCCTGGACTAGATGGACCTGAGTCTGATCTTGTCTGCCTAGCCGCTGGCGGCGGTAGGGCGGGTCTCACCCTGCAGTGTGGGTGGACGCTGCACGTCACCCGGGGTACAGTGGAATGGGTGGGGGGGATTTTTCACCCTGCCCGCGTGGGCCATGACGCTCCACGCGGCGGCGCGCACAATGGAGGGGTGGGGGTGTCTCGCCTGCGCGTGGTGATTACTGAGTGGGCAGCTGACGGAAGTGGGGGCTCTCCATACAGTCAACCACGCTGCATGTGGGTGACCGGCCCTCGACGCGTCAGCGCCAGGGAGGGTGGGGGAGGTCGCCTCATTTCTCCTCTACACGAACCTGCAATGCTGGGTACGCTGGAGGAGCAAGCCCGAGGCTAACGTCGTTGTAAGAGGTCGCGCGAGACCGGGTTCTCACCTAGTGCACTGTGGGTGACCGCTGAGCCACGGGAGGAGGCACGAGGTGGAAGGGTCTCGACATAGCACGCTGGGTGATGACTCCGAGCAGCTCAGGCCGCGGGAGGCGCTGGGGGTCCTCACCTGCGCGTGGGTGATGCTGCACGGCGGGGCGGGGGAGAGGGCTGGGGGGCGCGGGTGCTGACTCTCCACCCTCGTCCCACCATCCAGGTGCATGCCGGAAGTGCGCGGGTGCAACCGCACCGGAGGCAGAGTGGGAGGCACCCTGGCGGGGCTTCACCCCTTCCCCCGCCACGCTCTGCGTCACGCCGGCGTGGGTGATGGCTGAGCGGGGTGGGGAGGGGCGGGGTCTCACCTGCACATCACCACGGTGATCGAAGCGGGGCGGGGCGAGGGGCTGGGGGTCTCACCTGCGGTGGGTGAGCGCTGAGTTGTGGCGGGGGAGGGCGATGGGGGTCGTTACCGTATGCAGGATGCGGGTGACGCTGCAGCACCAGGGCGCGGCGGAGCGGTCCTGGGCCGGCTCTCACGTCGCCGCCGTTTAGGCTGGTCAAATGCCCTGAGCATGGGCGGGGGAGGCGAGCCTGCGGGTCCATTCCGCGCTGCAAGGTTGAGTGAAGCCTGCACCCCAGCTGAGCCAGCGGCACTCGTCGAGGCCGCGTCCGCGTGTCCTCACCTGCTACTATAGAGGTCAAAAACGCCTCGAAGCAGGATGCGAAGGAGGGGCTGGGCGCTCAGTCAGTCCTGGTGAACACTCGGTGACCGCTGGGCGCTGGGCGAGGACACAGGGTCGCCGCAGAGCGACTAGCGCACATAAGGTGACTTGGCATAAGCGAAGCGGTGCGGGAGTGGAGGAGGTCGGCTGCTAGTCGCCACACAACTGCATTCCGGTTGGTTGTGCCTCTGACGCGTGCAGCCCACGCGGAGGCACAGCGTGTGTCGGACGGGCTGTCTCCAACCTGCGCGGGTGGGTGATGCTGCGCCGTCGAGGTCGGCCGGGTTGAGGGGCCTGGCGGTCTCTACACATGTGGATTGGCGTCGACGTGCTGACAGCGGTGCGGCGCGGAGCACAGCGCGGTCTGCTGACCCCCAGCTCCGACGCGCGCGTCTGCGCGCCTTCAAGCTACCTTGCAATCACAGTGCGGAGCGCCTGACGGCGGGCGCCGAGTGGAGGAGCCCAAGGTCTTTCACCTCGCCGCTTGACTCTTACGCTGGGAGTATGGGCGGAGGTACGTTCGTCGTAGGCCGTTGCTCCACTTGGATACCTGCACTAGGTGATGGGCGAGCGGCAGTGGATTGGGTGGCGGGAGTCTCACCTGCATGTGGTGACGCTGAGCTAGGGCAGGGGAGGGTGGGGGGTCTCACCTGCCATCAGATGATGCTGACTCTGGGGCAGGGGAGCGGGCTGGGGTCTCACCTGTGTGTTGGTGACGGTGGAGCGGGGCAGGAGGAATGTGCATACTGAGCCATGCGCAGGTGGCGCTTATGCTAGGACGGTGGATGGGTGGGGAGGAAGATCTACACCCATGGCGCCCAGGCTAAGGTCGAAGCTGCGGATGAACAAACCTGCTGAGCCAGGGTTTGGGGGCGTGGGGCGCGGGCAACTAGGGGGGTCTCACTTCGAGCCATATGGAGCTGCATGGCGACACAGGAGCCTGGGCGGGGGAGGGGTCCTCCTCGACGCGTGGTGCTCAACACCTCTGCGTGGCTGCCCAGCCGGGTGGAGGTAAGGACCCCAGCATCGTGTCATCAGTGTGTGGTGAGTGCGGTGGGAGTGGGGTTCACGGGCACTCTGCTGTGGTGGATGTCACGCGGCCTGACACAGGGCAGGGGAGGGATAGCGTGGGAGCTTGCGTGTGGGTGAGCTGAGCTTGCACGGGCAGTGGAGGGAGTGCGAGCGCGTGTGACGGCGGGAGGGGCTGGGGTCTCACCTGCATGTGTGAAACTGAGCAGAGCAGGCAGGGGGCGTCGCCAACTGCACCATAGGGGTGATTGGTCGGGTACTTGGGGGGGAGGTTCACGAGGGCACCTGACGCGCTGCGGCGATCTATCCTGTGTGAGTGCACGGTGACGGGCTGAGACTCGGGGTGGGGTGGGTGTCTCACCCTCGCGCGTGGTTCAAGTGCTGAGCCAGGGGAAAGGGGGGGGGTTCTCACAACTTGATCATGTGGGTGTCACTGGCTGGCCAGGCGGGCATATACGCAGAGGGTGTCGCGAGGGGAACGCATTGCGCTATCCGCGGCCGGGTGGGTTGGGTCGATGCTACGAACAGCGGACACGCGGTGCGGGTGCGCGGAATGGGCAGGGGTGCTCATCCTATGCGTGTTTGGGTGGTGACGCTGGAGCGGTTCCAGGAAGGGCCGGGAGGCGACAGCCCCTTCTCGGGGGTCCAGATGCCAGCGCTGGCTTTCGCACGTGCGGCGTTGGTCGTCCGCTGTACCCCGTGGGCGGGGGCCACGCTGGACGATGGCTAAGGGCGCTCCAGATATGTACCCAGGCTGGGGGCCCCGCCACGTGGCTCGAACCAGTCGCTTGCGTTGCACTCCACGTCCACTGCTAGGGGAAGGTGTGCACAGCCACGAGCACAGCTCCTCGATGCAGGAGACGCGTTTCACCGAACGGCCCTCCAACGCGTGAGCCTAGTGGGTTCGTGCTGCAGCCTTTATGCACGGGCCTGCTCCCCCCGGCGCCCGCCACCAGCCATGAACCCCTTGTGCACAGGAGCCCCCCCACCCCCACGGGCGTACCCAGGCCGGGCGACGGGCACGCTGCCCAGGTAGGACACCTGGAACTCTGCCACGAGCTCGGTCCGGGGAGCCGGGAACTCCACTGCGGAGAGAGACGGGGGTCAGTCTGCGTGGGCAAAGCCGCCAGCCCCCCCAACCCCCCGCCAGCCCGGCCCCCAGCCCCCACTGCCTGGCCCCCCCAGTTCTTCTGCCCAGCCCAGCCCCACCCTGCCCCACTTCCCGCCCAGCCCACCCCACCCTGCCATGAGGCCCCATGCCCCGCTACCTTGGAAGGAATCTCCACCATCCCGGCCTGCTCCAGCACCAGGCCACTCACGAGTGCCCGGCTGCTCTGTCGCTGCTCCAGCATCTAGGGGAGCCGGGGTCACAGAGTGTCCAGCTGAAGCGCCCGTCCCCCAGCATCATGCCCGTCCCCACCCCAGCACCGTGCCCGCCCCTGGCACCACACCCGGCCCCCTGCCACTGTGCCTGGCACCCTTGGCACCATCCCAGACCCCTGGCACTGTGCCCAGCCGCTCCAGCACCGCACGTGGCCTCCTGTACCGTGCCCGCCCCCCCCAGCACACGACACTGCCACCCCCCCCCAAGCACCATGCCCGGCCCCCCCGGCACCGTGCCCAGCACTCCCCCGGCACTGCGCTTGGCACCCCCAGGCACATCGGCCCCGCTGGCACCGCGCCTGCCCGCCCAGGCACCATTCCTGGCACCCAGGCACCGCACGACATGAACTGGGACTGTTCTTACTGTGGCCTGTGAATGCTCAGTGCACCTGAGTGCAGATGGCCTGCAGGGTAGTGGCGATGGGGGGGAGGTTGGGAGGGTTCGAGGGGGCCCGGGGAGGTTGGGGGGTCTCACCTGAGTGCAGACGGCCTGCAGGGTAGTGGCGATGGGGGGGGAGGTTGGGAGGGTTGGGGCGCCCCGGGGAGGTTGGGGGGTCTCACCTGGGAACAGACGGCCTGCAGGCTGGTGGCAATGGGGGAGTGGCTGGGGGGGTTCGGTGAGGCCTGAAGAGGTTGGGGTGTCTCACCTGTGAGCAGACAGCCTGCAGGCTGGTGGCAATGGGGGGGAGGTTGGGGGAGTTCGGTGGGGCCTGTGGAGGTTGGGGGGTCTCACCTGGGAGCAGACAGCCTGCAGGCTGGTGGTGATGGGGGAGGAGGTTCAGGGGAGGTTCAGGGGGCTCAGGGAGGTTGGGGAGTCTCACCTGGGAGCAGACGGCCTGCAGGCTGGTGGCAATGGAGGGGAGGTCGGGGGGTTTGGCGGGGCCCGGGGAGGTTGGGGGATCTCACTTGGGAGCAGACGGCCTGCAGGCTGGTGGCAATGCACTGGAGGTCAGAGGGGTTTGGCGGGGCCCGGGGAGGTTGGGGGATCTCACTTGGGAGCAGACGGCCTGCAGGCTGGTGGCAATGCACTTGGCTGGTGTCTCACACCGGAAGACGTGGCATTTCAGCATCTGTGTCAGTGGGTCCCGGGCCACGTAGGCAAAGTCCCTGTGGGTGAGACCCCAAATGTCAGAGCCCCCTGCTGAGCCCTCAACCTGAGCAGGGGGGTGATGTTCTGGAGGTCATGACCTCTGACTCTGCCTGCCAAACTGAGACCTGCAGCATCTTCCCACCAACCCATCTGGGGGGAGGGGGTCCAGGCTCCCCCCCTGCCCTGGGCTCGACACTGGCCAGATCCCAGCCAGCCAGGGTCCAGATGAGACAGAGGTGTTGGCTGAGATGTGCAACGAGTCTGGAGCCAGTTTCCCCTCACCAAGGTGGCCCCCCATGGGGATGGCAGCGGGGTGCAGAGCCCAGTGTCCCCCGGCAGGGTGCAGAGCCCAGCATCCCCCAGCGGTGGGGTTGACGTAGTGGGGATTTTCCCTTGTTATGCTGTATGTGAGTGTGATGCTCTGTACCTCGGGGGAACCCCCTGTAGCCCCATGTTCATCTCTGTAAAATGATTGAGTGGGATCCAATGCAAAGTTTGTCATGTCGGGTGTCTGAGCACTGTTGTTATACTGATGTTAGAGGTTGTAATTTCATGTCTATAGTTATGAGACTGAATATGTGTCCTTGTGGCTTAAAACAGGCCCAAGCAAAGACCCTCCAGGGGCAGAGGGGCAGTTCACCCCTCATCAGGGCATGTATGGGACAAACCCAGCCCAGCCTCACAGGAACAAAGGACACTGGCCTAGACAGCAACAAAGAGTCTGTTGGACTCTCGAGTGAGTCACCCCCCTTCCCTTGGTCAGTTCTATTGTCCTTCCCTTACCACCTTCATCTACAGACACCACCACCCAGTGACTGAAGCGCTGAGCCAAGGGGAGATCCTGGCTGAAGGGCAACCAGCCAACCTGTGGTGAGACGCATGGAAGTTTGTGAAAGTGTTAAGAGCAGCTTAGAATGCTGTGACGTTATTAATATAAACTGGGACCGTATAGAACATGGGTTGCAACCAAGGTCCTGTAGTGGCACCAAATCCTATGTAAAGGGGGTCATATAAGGTGTCTAAGACCAGGTTACGGGTTACTGGTTATGATTATGCTGTCTGTGTGTCTGTATCATTTTTGTAGTTGAAGTTA
>NC_133769.1:373266914-373301479 GCF_003597395.2 Chelonoidis abingdonii
ATAATGAATATTGGCTGCTTGTAACTGGCTGTATTTCAAACTTGTGCTGGGCATTACTGGAATTGATCCCAGACAATTGTGTTCAAGCTCTGTTAGCCTGCTTGATGGCCCATGTGACAGGGACCATCAACTACACAATTCACCATTGAGGAGAAGGCGGATAACACCCGTGATCAGGAGTGAGCAGAAGAAACTGGCCCATGTGACTGCAAGACTCCATTGCTGTACTGTGATTCCACAGTAGACAACGGAGGTGTTCTTATCACCATGGAAAAGCTAATAAGGCAAGGACCCTGTTCCATCTGGTCTGTCAAATCCGTTTTACCTCTGGAGGGACTTTCGCTAACGATGAAGTTGACACAAGGACCTGAAGTACTCACCCCAGCAGATGGGATTGTCTCCCAGGACATCTCGATATGAAACTGCAGCTTACTCGTCAGCTACCAAAGCCACGTGAAACCTAAGAACTTGCGAGCCTCATGTACAATGATGACTGATTCCATTTAAAAATTCTAGCTCTCGACTTTATCTGTTTCCTTTTGATGAATAAACCTTAGACTTTTAGAGTCCTAAAGGATTGAGCACAACACGCGTGATTTGTGGGGTAAGATCGACCCTCGTATGAGCCCACCGGACCCTCTGGGAGACTGGAGTGTCTAAGGAAATTGCTTGTGTGACTTGCGGTTAGCCAGTGGGGTGAAACCGAAGTCATTTTTGTCTGGCTGGTTTGGTTTGCCTTAGAGGTGGAGAAACCCCAGCCTGGGGCTGTGACTGCCCTGTTTGAGCAATTGGTCCTGATTTGGCACTCTCAGTTGGGTCCCGCCAGAACCACATCATCACAAATGCGTTTTGCTTTTATTTCGTTTCACCAAATCCGACTTCCTGTGCTTTGACTTATAATCACTTAAAATCTATCTTTGCAGTTAATAAATCTGTTTGTTTATTCTACCTGAAGCAATGTGCTTGGTTGATGTGTCAGAGATTTCCCTTGGGATAACAAGCCTGGTACAGATCAATTTCTTTGTTCAGTTGATGAGCTCATATAAGCTTGCAGCATCCAGTGGGCATAACTGGACACTGCAACATGTCTGTTCCTAGGGTTGTGTTTGGGCCAGAGGTATTGGCTAGTGTCATTCAGTTGCACAATCCAAGGAGTGTTTTACACGCCTAAGGCTGTGCGTGAACAGCCCAGGAGTGAGGTTATCACTGCAGAGCAGGGTCAGGCTGGCTCCCAGAGTCCAGGATTAGAGTGACCTAGTAGGAATTTTCCCTGTTATGATATATATAAGCCTATGGGAGTCTTACTGTTTTTCATTAGTACTGTGTGTGACTCACTTTCACAGAATCTCAGGGTTGGAAGGGATCTCAGGAGGTATCTAATCCAACCCCCTGCTCAAAGCAGGACTAATCCCCAGACAGACTTTTGCCCCAGATCCCTAAGTGGTCCCCTCAAGGGCTGAACTCACAACCCTGGGTTTAGCAGGCCAGTGCTCAAACCACTGAGCTATCCCTCCACTTGATGTGACTCTAGACTCCATCTTGCTGCTGTGATTTTCCACAGTAACAACGGACGGGGCATCCTTCCACGGGCAGAGAAAATAAAAGGCCCTGGAAACCCCTCCATCTTGTCTTCAATCTTGCTTCTGACTCTGGAGGGACTTCGCTACCCTGAAGCTCTGAACAAAGGACTGAATGACTCATCCCAGCAAGGGATGTTCCAGAGACTTGATTTGAACATGCAGCTTATTCCGTCCCAGCTACAAGCCTGAACTAAGAACTTGACCATCAGTGTATGTGACTGATTCCATTTAACCAATTCTAGCTCTCATCTCTATCTTTTTCCTTTTATGAATAAACCTTTAGATTTTAGATCCTAAAGGATTGGCACCAGCGTGATTTGTGGGTAAGATCTGATGTGTATATTGACCTGGGTCTGGGGCTTGGTCTTTTGGGATCGAGAGAACCTTTTTCTTTTACTGGGGTGTTGGTTTTCATAACCATTCAGCCCCATAATGAGTGGCACTGGTGGGAATACTGGGAGACTGGAGAGTCTAAGGAAATTGCTTGTGTGACCGAAGTCCTCTCTATCTGGCTGGTTTGGTTTGCCTTGGTGTGCAAAGGACTCCCAGTCTGGGGCTGTGACTGCCCTGCTCCGAGCAATTTGTACTGCATTGTCCCTCTCAGAAGGGTCCCACCAAAGCCAGCGTCATTGCGCATGGGGGGGTGACAGGGGCCAGGGCACACGGGGACGGTATCGTACAGCTCTGTGTCCCAGAGAGTTAGCGGGGCTGGGCAAGGGGACCCCCAAGCTGGACCCTGCCCTGCCTGCAGCCCCAGGGCCCTGCAGCGCTCCCCTGTGGTGGTCCCTGCACCGCGCCCTGCAGGGCTCATTCCGCTCCCCAGAGCCCCCTACCTGCCATCATCCCAGCCAACACCCCACACGCGGATGCTGGCCACGGGCTGGGCATGCAGTAGTGTGCGCTCCACCGGCTCCATCAGCCTCAGCGTCTCGCGGTCCAGGAGCAGCAGCATGGCCCGGCCCTGGGGGGAGAGCGGGGATAGGGTGAGGGAGGGGATCAGAGAGGGGGGGCAGCATAGGGTCAGAGGTCAGGCCTGGGGCAGGGCAGCAGTGGGGGGATGGGAGGCTGGCTGAGGATTAGCCCCATGGGGACCTCTTTCCCTGCAGCTCACAGCCCAGCCCAGCCCAGCCCGCGGCCCCAGGGACCAGCCCAGCCCCGCACCTCCCCCCGGCTGCCCCACTCACCTGGTCCCAGCCCCCCGGCGGGGGGGCCCCGCGGCCAGCCAGCTGGCGGATGCAGGAGTTCACGGCCACGCTGCTCTTGCCTGGCGCCAGCTCCTCCTCGCTCATCTCCACCCAGCCCAGCGACCACACCGGGAAGCTCTGGTGAAGGGGATACGCCATGGGGCTGCTGCCAGCCACCCCTGCCGACCACCCAGGCACAGCCCCCTGGCACAGCCCTCCCACCAGCCCCACTGCCTGGCGCAGCCCCCTCCCTCCAACTGGCACAATCCTCCCACCAGGCACAGCCCCACCACCACCACCCTGCCAGCCCCATCTCTTGCCAGAGCCCCACCAGCCCCGGCAGAGTCACCCCCGCCAGCCACTGGAGGGCCCAGAGGTCTGACCCGGGTGCGGGAGGGATCGGACAGGCTGGCTGGGCCCAGAGGTCTGACTGGGGGTAAATGATACCAGGCCAAATGGGCGCACTTGCTGTACTTAGCTGACAGCATTTCCCAGCGCCATGACGACAGTAACCCAGCAGCCCCTGCTGTCCCGGCGCCGTGACAACAGTAATCCAGCATCCCTGTTGCCCCGGGAGCCATGACGACAGTAACCCGGTGTGACGAAGTGGGACTCTTCTTAATGTTTCCTCGGAATACTGTGTGGGTGCCTCAGTTTCCCCTATGCATTTCTTAAGTCTCCAGTGTGCATAAATGGCCGACACTCTGACTCCTGGCAACTAATGGCTGGGGCCCTTCCCCCCTGCAAGGGGATGGCTAAAGGAGAACAAAGATCAGGTGACCTCGTGGCCCGGGAAAGAGACAAAGCCCAGAGAGGAGGGGCTGCGGCGGGGGGGGGGTCAGTTTGGAGCTGGCTGGGGATGGGAAGTGAGGGCAGACGGGGTTGTCTGGCTCGCTAGACCCCAGAATGGACCGGGCCGAGGGGTCCTGTTTTCTGTACCTACAAGCTCTGTTTTAGATGGTGTTCCTGTCATCCAATAAACCTCTGTCTTACTGGCTGGCTGAGAGTCACGTCTGACTGCAAAGTGGGGGTGCAGGACCCTGTGGCTTCCCCAGGACCCCGCCTGGGTGGGCTCGCTGTGGGAAGTGCACGGAGGGGCAGAGGATGCTGAATGCTCCAAGGAGAGACCCAGGAGGTGAAGCCATGTGAGCTTCATGCCCTGAACAAGTCTGCTCCAAAAGGGGGAGGAAGGCTCCCCAAGCCGCCTGGCTTTTGTGGGGGCAGGGTCGAAGCATCGGCAAGGACTCGGTGACACCTGGAAGCCCTGGCTTCCTTGGCCCATGATGCAGGTACCCAGCAGCCGTACCCTTGGAGCCACGGGGGAGCCCAGATGCAGCGGTTGTTTCCTTGGCTTCGGCGCACTGAGGAAGAGCAAGAGGGCTGGATAGGACGACACTGGCACTGCCTGGCCCCGAATATGGAGAGCCCTGGACTGATCCCTGTACGCCCAGTCTGTGGGTCCTGCCCACTGCACAGGGCAAAGCCCACAAAGGGGATCCTGTAGGGATGCCCGCGCAATCATCCTGGCTCCAGCCCCACTCGCTTGGTGCATAGCACGCAGGTTGGGGCCCTAGGTCCGTGCAGGTCTGGCCGACAGCCGCCTACTCACTGAGGGCTTCAGCAGTGCCAGGTGGGGTGGGCGGCTCCAAAATCTGCTGCCACAGTCTGGGGTCCCTCCTCTGAGGGATGTCCTGGGCAAGGGACGAGTACCAGCATGTTCAGGCTGTGTGATGTTATTGACACAAACTGCGGACGCGTAGGATCATGTTGCAACAAGGTCTCTGTAGTGGCCCAAATCTTGGTATAAACGGTGGGTGAGACAGGTGTCTAGACACGGTTTTGGGTTGCTGGTTACGTATACGCTATCTGGATGCGGTGTACGATTTTTCCTGTTTAAGTTATTAGTTATGTTTTCTGTCTGTAGTTCACTTGGTGTGGTGTTTGGGTGACGCCACCAGGACGCTGTGTGTTAGCTTGGCCTTAGCCTGCTTGAGGGCCATTATAGGACCATCAGGTTATGTGGTGAGGTCGGGAGTGCGGGGGTGTTGGCTGGGGGCTGTTGGTGAGTTCCCGCAGTTACTGTCTGATCAATACTGACGGGATGGGATACAGGGGTCACTTCACTTGAGGGATATACCTGGGGCAGCATGGGGGCTGCGGCCAGGTGACCAGCCTTTGCCTGGGAATAGTGGACAAAAGCCTGGAAAGGAGCGGAGGCGGGTGTTGAGGTGGCTGGGGAGACAGTGGGGGGTTTTTAGTTCAGAGCTGGCTGGGGAATGGGGAAGGCCAGACTGGGTCTGGGCCCCTGGTGACCCCAGGCTGGACTGACTGAGGGGTCCTGGTTTCTGTACGCCTCAGGCTCTGGTTTGGGACTTGATTGTTCCTGTTGGTCTAATAACCTCTGTTTTCCAGATGGCTGAGGAGTCCGTGAAATCGAGGAAGCGGGGTGCAGGGCCCGGACTCCTGCGACACCGCATGACAGGGGGTGACCCCTGTTATGGTGGGCCCCAGGCCCTGCCGAGCTCCCAGGGGAGGCCCTGGCCGTCTCTGTTCGGGCTCCTGCCTGGATCAGCAGCAGGCCCCGGCGAGGGGCTGGTCCGTCCCGTCAGGGACGATGATTCCCCAGACGTTGGAGTCCATGCCACATACTGGCTCTGCGTGCCAGCATGGCGTGGGGCCGGGCTACGCCATGAGACTCAGACCAAAGCCAGTGACAGGAGCCAGCCTAGCCTGCTCGCCGTTCCCTTGTCCCTCGTACCCTTCCCGCCTGCGGGGCGCCCCGTCTGTTAGGGGGGGGGGATTGTTTTTCGGGCTTTGTGATTTCTGATACGCGCTGATCTGACTGGTTTCACCTCTTGTCTTTACCAGGTGGGGCCATGCACAAGGACCGAGGGAACAGATTTAACATTCAATCATGCACTTTCGCGTTCCTACAGTAGTGTACTTATATGTAATTATATATTCTATTACTTGATTCTTCTATATTGTTGTGACTTATTATGTACATAATCTGGGAACCATTAGACATGGGTTGCAACCAGGTCTGTGTGGCGTCCCACCAATCTTATGCAAGGGAAGTCTATAGGTGCTCTAAGACAGGTTACGGTGTTACTGGTGTTTATGGTTCTGTATGTCCTGTTCTTTTGTGCTGAGTTATGAATATTGGCTCTGTCCTGTCTGTAACTTAACTAGTGTGCTTTGGGAGACATGCCAGACAAGTTGATGTTTGCTCTGCTAGGCTGCTGATGGCCCATTAAGGACATCAGACTTACTGACATTCGAGGCAAGACAGACAACGACCTTGTATTCCAGCAAGTGCGCAGTGTCCTGTGACTCCTCTGGAGGGACTTGCTACAACTGAGCTCTGAACAAGGACTGATGACGCCATCCAGCGGCGGGATGGTCCAGAACTTGATTGAACCTGCAGATTTATCTCCATCACTCATCCGAACTAAGAACTTTGCTCATGTATGGAATTGATTCCATGAATCCGATTCTAGCTCTCATCTCTTAATCTTTTTCGCGTTATGAAATAACACTTAGATTTTAGTTCTAAAGGGATTGGCAACAAGCGTGATCTGTGGGTAAGATCTGATGTGTATATGACCTGGGTCTGGGGCACTTGGTCCTTTGGGACGAGAGAACCTTTTTTCTTTTACTGGGGTGTTGGTTTTCATAACCATTCATCCCCAGGACGTGTGGAACTGGTGGTGATACTGGGAAACTGGAGTGTCTAAGGGAATTGCTTGTGTGACTTGTGGTTAGACAGTGGCAGGGCCAGCTCTCCTGTTTTTGCTGCAGCAAGCAGCGCGCCAAATTGCCGCCGTGACCAGCGGGAGCAGTCCGTGTGCCATTAGAGCTGGCCCTGGCTAGTGGGGTGAGACCAAAGTCCCCTTGGTCTGGCTGGTTTGGTTTGCCTTAGGGGTGGAAAAACCCCAGCCTTGGGCTGTGACTGCCCTGTTTGAGCAATTGGTCCTGAACTGGCACTCTCAGTTGGGTCCTGCCAGAACCGCATCGTTATAATGCCACAAGGGGCCACAACAGTGGTTCCCTTAACGCACCCAACAAAGTTGTTAATCTATCCAGCTATATTCTTAGCCCGGAGGAAGAATCTGTCCTATCTCGGGGCCTCTGCCTCTGCCCCTCCACCCCCACAAACATGATACAGTTCTGCGGTGACCTAGAATCCTAATTGCGACACTTCCGACTCAAGGAATATTTCCAGCGCAGCACTGAACAGCACACGAACCCACAGAAACCTCCCTACCCACACTTCCAAAAGAAGGATTCTGAGTGGACTCCTCCTGATGGTCGCAACAACAGACTGGACTTCTACAGAGAGTGCTTCCGCCGACGTGCACGGGCTGAAATTGTGGAAAAGCAGCATCACTTGCCCCAGAACCTCAGCCGTGCAGAACACAATGCCATCCACAGCCTCAGGAACAACTCTGACATCGTAATCAAAGGGGCTGACAAAGGAGGTGCTGCTGTCATCATGAACAGGCAGGAGTATGAACAGGAGGCTGCTAGGCAGCTCTCCAACACCCCCTTCCACAGGCCATTATCGTCCGATCCCACTGAGAGGTACCAAAAGAAACTGCATCATCTGCTCAGGAATCTCCCTACTATAGCCCAGGAACAAATCTACATGGACACACCCTACAGCCCCAACCAGGGGTACTCTATCTGCTACCCAAGATCCATAAACCTCCAGGACGCCCCATCATCTCAGGCGCTGGCACCCTAACGGCAGGACCGTTTGGCTATGTGGACTCTCTCCTCAGACCCTACGCTACCAGCACTCCCAGTTATCTTTGAGACACCACTGATTTCCTGAGGAAACTACAATCCATCCGCGATCTCCCAGAAACCACACAAAGATGGACTACAAGCCGTCAAGAACAATATCCCCGATAATGTCACGGCAAACCTGGTGGCTGAACTTTGTGATTTTGTTCTCACCCACAGCTATTTCAGATTTGGGGACAATTTATACCTTCAAGTCAGCAGCACTGCTGTGTGTACCCCCATGGCCCACAGTATGCCAACATTTTTATGGCTGGCTTAGAACAATGCTGCCTCCGCTCTCATCCCCAATGCCCCTACTCTGCTTGCGCTACATTGATGACATCTTCATCATCTGGACCCATGGGAAGGAGGCCCTGGGGAATTCCACCAGGATTTCAACAATTTCCATCCTACCATCAACCTCAGCCTGGACCAGTCCATACAAGAGATCCACTTCCTGGACACTACTGTGCTAATAAGTGATGGTCACATAAACACCACCCTATAAGTCTGACAAATCTGACATCAGGAATTATAACATTCAAAAACCAGCAGGAGAACACTTCAACCTCTCTGATCACTCAGTAACAGACCTAAAAGTGGCAATTCTTCAACAAAAAAACTTCAAAAACAAACTCCAACATGAAACTGCAGAACTGGAGGGATGGCTCAGTGGTTTGAGCATTGGCCTGCTAAACCCAGGGTTGTGAGCTTAATCCTTGAAGGGGCCACTTAGGGATCTGGGGCAAAAATCTGTCTGGGGCTTGGCCCTGCTTTGTGCAGGAGGTTGGACTAGATACCTCCTGAGACCCCTTCCCACCCTGATATTCTATAAGAAGTTAATTTGCAAACCGGACACCATTAAATTAGGCCTGAATAAAGACTGGGACTGGATGGGTCATTGCACAAACTAAACTATTTTCCCCCTACCGTTACTCACACCTTTTTCTTAATGGTTGGAAATGGGCCCTCCTGATTATCACTACAAAAGCTTTCTCAGTCCTGCTGCTGATAGCCCACTTTAATTGATTAGTGTAGTGAGAGTTAGTACCGTTGTTTCATGTTCTCTGTGTACACAGCTCTCCCTCCTGTATGTCCCATTCGATTGTCTGATGAAGTGGGGTGTAGCCCACGAAAGCTTACGCCCAAAGAAATGTGGTAGTCTCCACGGTGCCACAAGGACTTGTTGTTTTTGCTGATACAGACTAACACAGCTCCCCCTCTGTAACGATATTACAGAGCGTCCCCCGGGACACAGGCCTGGTCTCTCAGATGGGATGTGGTGCCCAGCACACCCTACAGCGAGCCGGCCTGTGCTTTGCTGCCGTTCTCCAGCTGCTGGCTGGGTGGTGAGTGCCCCTATTCCTGCCCGGCCTGGGGGTGCCCCCTTCTCCCTCCTCCGCCTGCCCTGCCCGGCCTGGACGCCCCCTGGCACCGGCTCCTGCCACACTGCGCCGCACTCACCTTCCAGCTCTCGGCATCCGCCAAGCGCTCGGCCTCCACAAAACCCGTCCAGGTGAGCTGCAGAGAGCAGGACAGAAACCAGCCAGTGGGGGTCATGGCCTTGTGACGAAGTGGGACTGTTATTAATGTTTTCTCTGAATATTGTGTGGGTGCCTCAGTTTCCCCTATGCCTTTCTGAGATATCTAGGTGGTGGGATAAGGGGGTGTGATCGATGCAGAGCCCTAGGGGACCAGTGTGATGGTGTCTGCACAGAGAATGGCCGACACCCTGTCTGCTGGCAACAGATGGCCTGGGCCCCTCCCCTGCAAAGGTGCCAGCTGAATGTGCTGGAGAACAAAGAGATCAGGTGACCTCCTGGCCCAGAAAAGAGACAAAGGCCAGAGGAGAGGCTGGAGAGTTTCAGTTTGGAGATGGGGGGAGGCCCAGACCTGGGGGAGGTCCCTGGGGCACTGGCAGTGTATCCCCAGGGTGGGGGGTGTCCCTGGGGCACCAGCAGCATCTCCCCAGGGTGTGCAGGGGGTCCCTGGGGCACCGGCAGTGTCTCTCTGGGGTAGGGGGGTCCCTGGGGGTCCTGGAAGTGTCTCCTGAGGGGTCCCTGGGGCACTGGCAGTGTCTCCTGGGAGGGGTCCCTGTGTGACGAACTGGGACTGCTCTAACTGTGGCCTGTGAATGCGGAATGGGGGGTGTCTCTGGGGCACCAGCAGCAGGGGAGGGTCCCTGGAGCACCAGCAGCATCTCCCCAGGGTGTGTGTGGGGGGGTCCCTGGGGCCCCGGCAGTGTCTGTCTGGAGTAGGCGGGTCCCTGGGGGTGCTGGAAGTGTCTCCTGGGAGGGGTCCCTGTGTGACAAACTGGGACTGTTCTTACTGTGGCCTGTGAATGCTGAGTGGGGGGTGTTGGTCTGGGAGGATGATCTGCACTGGGGGATGGGAGACTGGCCTTGAGGGAAGATACCTGAGCAGGTAACGAGTAGGAACCAGAGGTTGAGCCCCAGGTACACCTCTGCCCGGGAGGATGGGAGGAGACCGCTGGGGAGAGAGCGAGTTTCAGGAGCTGGCTGGGGAATGGAGGGAAGGACAGATGGGCTCTGACTCCCCAAGGGCTGTGATGGTCCTGGACCCCAAGATGGACCTTACTGGGAGGATCCTTTGTCCAGGCCTGCAAGACCTGCCCTGGACTGTTGCGTGGCGCCTAAATAAACCTGTTTACCGGCTGGCTGAGAGTCCGGTGAATCGCAGGAAGTTGGGGGTGCAGGGCCTTGTGTTCCCCCACACTCATGACTTCCTGAGTCACCGGAAAGCGTCTCCCACAGTCTATGTGGGTTTCCTGGGGCACCGGCAGCGTCTCCCCATGGTGCGGGGCTGTTCCTGGGGCACCGCAGCGTCTCCTCACGGTGGGGAGGTGTTCCTGGGGCACGGCAGTGCCTCCTCACGGGGGGGGGCGGTCCTGGGGAACTGCAGCGTCTCCCCAGGGTGTGTGGGGGGCTCCTGGGGCACCAGCAGCAGGGGGCACTGGCAGCGTCACCCCAGGGTGAGGGCATCCGCGGGGCTCTCACCTGCTGCTCCTCGGTGGTGTATTCCCCTGGGAGTCATGGTTGGGGCCACGGCCCCCTCACCCTGGCCCAGGTCTGCGGCGGCTCCCACTGCGTGGTGCCCGTGGGGATGTGCAGTAGTAGGTGCGAGGCACCTGCACCCTCACCCATCCAGCAGTAGGTCTGAGTCCGTCTCGAAGGCGTTGCAGCCCAGGCGGCGTCTGTGGAAAGGAGGGTGTTGAGTGGGCCGGGCACCCCCAGGGAGTCAGGACAGGGCCCAGCTGGGGCAGGATGAGGCCCCACACGCCCAGGCCCCAGCACACGACAACCCTACCGCCCTGCCCCCACTATGCCCGCTCATTCCCCATGGCCAGCCCTCAGCTGAGCCCCCACCTTTCCAGGGGCGCTGCTTCCCCAGCGCCACCCCAGGCAAGCCTGGGGCTCCGGCTGCATTGACTCGCATGGTGCTACGGATGACCCAGCGCCACTCGCTCGGACACAGTCCAGCCACCGGCCCCCCCGAGCCCTGTCTGCCCGGTGTGAGGCTCCAGGCTGGAACAGCCCCTGGGGGCCCTCGCGAAACAGCTGGAACCGGGGCCCCTGTTACAATGGAGGCAGTGTCCGGTCAGGGCTCGTCCAGACAGGCACCAAGTCAGACTCCTCTGAGATTTCTGCTATTGACACATCCACTCGTGTCGTCCTAGCCAGACCCAGTCGAGCCCCGACCAGACCCAGCCGACCCGGGCCACCAAGTCCCAGCGAGCTCCAGCAGACCCTGCTCCGAACTGGGCACCAGTACCCAGCCAAGCCCAGCCGACCCGCCGAGCTCGGGCACCCAGTCCCCAGCCGAGCTCCAGGCCAACCCAGCCGGAGCCCAGCAAGAACCCTGCCAAACTGGCACCAGACCCATGCGAGTACTGGCCACGACCCAGCCGACCTGGCACCTGAAGTCCCAGCAATGCTCCAGCCAGACCCTGCCGAACTGGGCATCAACCCAAAGCGAAGCGCTGGCACCAGACCCAAGCCAAGGCTCCGGCCAGACTCAGCCAAGGCCCTAGCCAGAACCAGCCGAGTCCGCCAGACCCTTCCGACTGTGGCAACCAGGGCCCGAGCCGAGCTCCGGCCAGACCCAGCCGAGCCGGGCACCGGACCCAGCCGAGCTCCGGCCAGACCCAGCCGAGCCGGGCACCGGACCCAGCCGAGCTCCGGCCAGACCAGCCAAGTCGGGCACTAGACCCAGCCGAGCCCCCGCCAGACCCAGCCGACCCCTGGCCAGACCCAGCCAAGTCCACTGCTCGGTGATAGTGATCACTGGGCCGAACACGTCCCAGCTCAGCCTCCCCGTGAGCATGTGGGATACAGCTGCCTGCTCCTTCCCCGGAACAGCCCAGCACTGACTCCTCACTCAGTCCCTTCCCCACCCTGGGAAACAAAATGGCGCACCAGGGAAACTGAGGCACACTTAGGAGTCATACAAATATTACCAACAAAGGCCGATTTGCCCCCCTGCACTGAGCCCAGAGACTTGGGTTTGGCTAAAGCCTCTTCTCAGAAGGTCTCTGTGATGAGGTGGGAATGTTTCTTGGTGTTTTCTCTGAATATTGTGTGGGTGCCTCAGTTTCCCCTATACAGTTCTTAGGTATCTAGATCATGAAATAAGGGGGTATGATCATTGCAGAGCCCTAGGGGTCTGCACAGAGAATGGCCAACACCTTGTTTGCTGGCAACTGCTGGCCTGGGCCCCTCCCCTGCAAAGGTGCCAGCTGAAGGTGTTGGAGAACAAAGAGATCAGGTGACAAAGGCCAGAGGTGGGGCTGGGGAGTCTCAGCTGGAGCTGGCTGGGGAAAGAGAGGTTGGCCCCAAGATAGACCCAGCTGAGGGGTCCAGGTTTCTGTACCTACAAGCTCTGGTTTGACCATGTTCCTGTCATCTAATAAACCTCTGCCCCCCTGTCCCTCCTCCAGCAGGGAGCTCCCGGGCCGTCCCGTCCCCCCCAGAGCATGGAGCCCCCAGGTCGGCCTGTCCCCACCCCCACAACACGGAGCCCCCGGGCTGGCCTGTCCCCCCACGCACAGCACAGAGCCCCCAGGCTGGCCTGTCTCCCTCACAGCACAGAGCCCCCAGGCCGGCCTGTCCCCCCACAGCACAGAGCCCCCGGGCCGGCCTGTCCCCCCCACAGCACAGAGGCCCCGGGCCGGCCTGTCCCCCTCACAGCACAGAGCCCCCGGGCTGGCCTGTTCCCCCTCCCGAGCGTGGAGTCCCCAGGCTGGCCTGTTCCCCCACAGCACAGAGCCCCCAGCACAAACCAGCCAATGCTCCATTATCCTTAGGCAGCACAGACACCCCCACACCCCGTCAGTGAGCTCAGGGCCACGACATGCCAGACACCCCACAGACCCCCCGATCGAGGCCCCTGGGGCTGTACCGTCTGCATGGACGGTCCCTGCACACCCAGACAGATGTGGGGGGCAGAGGGCCTCTGTGCAGGGGGACTCCACCAGCCCCTGAGAGTCACGCCAGGCGCCCATGGCCGACCCCGGTCCTGCATCCAGCCCGTGGCCCATGTCTGAGCCCTGGGCCCTGGCCCCAAAGCAGCAGCAAAGAAACCCTGCACCCGGCTGCACCCTGAGCTCTGCCCTGCTCTGCCAGCGGCTGCCAGGCCCCGTGATGCAGCCCCCGAGAGCTCACCCAGCCTGGGGCAGGCGGGCAGCTCTGTGGGCACCCCCAGGGCCTGGCTGTGCCCGACTCCCTCGTGGGCGAGCAGCCAACCAGCACAGCTAGGCAGGAATCCGAGCTGTACACGGTGCTGGCAGCCGGTGCCACCCGCTCCCATGGGCACAGCTGGCCGAGAGCGGCGTAACCAGCCTTGTGCCAAGCTCTGCCGCCGCGCTGTGCCCACCCTAGCACCCTCGGCTGCCTCCAGGGCAGGGGCCCTGCAGGCTGCATGGAGCTGGGCTCCACATCCCCCTGCCCCCCTCAAACTGAGCTCAGTGGAGGGGGGCGGTGTCTGGGTCACGTTGGGGGCAATGAAGCATCAGCTGCCTTGCGCTGGGGGCTCCGTGTTCTGAGGGGACAGGCTGGCCTGGGGGTTCTGTGTTCTGGGGGGGGGGTGACAGGCAGCCTGGGGGCTCTGTCCTGTGGGGGGACAGGTCGCCCCAGGGGCTCTGTGGGGGGGTCAGCCCGGCCCGAGGGGTTCTGTGCTGGGGGATGGGACAGGTCGGCCTGGGGGCTCTGTGCTCTGGGGGCGGGGGACAGGCTGGCCCAGGGGCTCCATGTTCTCAAGGGACAGGCCGGCATGGGGGCTCTGTCCTGTGGAGGGACAGGCCGGCTCAGGGGCTCTGTGCTGGGGGGAGGGAACAGGCTTGCCCAGGGGCTCTGTGCTGTGAGGGGACAGGCTGACCTGGGGGCTCCATGCTGCGGGGAGGGGACAGGTCAGCCCAGGGGCTCTGTGCTGTGGGGGGGTCAGCCCGGCCAGAGGGGTTCTGTGCTGGGGGACGGGACAGGTTGGCCTGGGGGCTTTGTGCTGGGGGAGGGGACAGGCCAGCCCGGGGGCTTCCATGCTCGGGGGTGGGGGTGGGGGAACACAGGCCTGGGCCCAGGGGCTCCTGTCTCGTGAGGGGGACAGGAGCGGCTCCGGAGTGCCCTCGCTGTGGGGGGGACAGGCCGGCCCGGGGGCTCCGTGCTGGGCGGGGGAGACAGGCTGGCTCGGGGGCTCCTTGCTGGGGGGGGACAGGCCGGCCGGGGTCTCCGTGCTGGGGGGGGGACAGGCTGGCCCGGGGGCTCCGTGCTGTGAGGGGACAGGCTGGCCCAGGAGCTCCATGCTGGGGAGGGACAGGCTGGCTCGGGGGCTCCGTGCTGGGGGGGAGACAGGCTGGCCGGGGTCTCCGTGCTGGGGGGGGTCAGGCTGGCCCAGCTCCTGGGGGTATCCCTGGTCTCTGATTCCCTGTTCTGTTCATTCCCTCTGGGGCACCTGGCACTGGCCACTGTCGGCCGACAGGACACTGTGCTAGAATGACCGTCGGGCTGACCCAGTCTGGCCATTCTTATGGAACTACTCCTGCGCCCACACAGTATCTGCCACCCCAGTCCTGGGCACCCCCAACCCTGTCGGTGCCCCTCACTCCCGACCCTACTAGCCCAGCCCTGGGCTCCCCGAAGCCCTGTCAGTGCTCCTCACTCCTGACTCACAGCCCCTGCTAGCCCAGCCCTGCCCCCCCCCCATGGGACATTATTGACATTACCTGTGACCGTATAGGTCATTGTTGCAACCACTCTTATATATTTGCAGCAACTAGCGTACAAAGGCTGTTGAGTGAGGTGTCTATGGCAAGGTTACGGTGCTGGTTCTGATTACAGTTTGTATGGGTGTATCATTTTGTAGTTGAAAAGTTATGAATATTGGCTCTGTAGTTGTATCTCAAATACATTTGCTTCTAAGTAGTCTCAGTGAAGCATTTGCTCAGCTTCTTGAGAAGGGGCTGTTCTCAGGAAATACCCAACCAAGAAACACTCCATGGACACTGGACTTTGGGAGACGCCAACTCACATCTGAGCTGTCCTTGGAACCTTCAAAGTAACATGTGAACAATGGCGTTGGCCTGTAAACTGAGTCATGCAGGGACATGTGACTTGCCCGTGTGACACCAGACTCCATCTTGCTGCTGTGATTTTCCACAGTAAGAACGGAGGGGGCGTCCTTCTACCGGCAGAGGATATAAAAGGCCCTGGAAACCCCTCCATCTTGTCTTCAATCCTGCTTCTGACTCCGGAGGGACTTTGCTACAAACTGAAGCTCTGCACAAAGAACTGAATGACCCGTCCCAGCGGGGGATGTTCTCCAGAGACTTGATTTGAACCTGCAGGTTCCTCCATCGCTGCTACAAGCCTGAACTAAGAACTTGGCTATTAATTGATTCCATTTAACCAATTCTAGCTCTCATCTCTACCTTTTTCCCTTTACAAATAAACCTTTAGATTTTAGATTCTAAAGGATTGGCAACAGCATGATTTGTGGGTAAGATTTGATGTGTATATTGACCTGGGTCTGGGGCTTGGTCCTTTGGGATCAAGAGAACCTTTTTCTTTTACTGGGGTGTTGGTTTTCATAACCATTCATCCCCAGGACGGGTGGCACTGGGGGTGATACTGGGAGACTGGAGTGTCTAAGGGAATTGCTTGTGTGACTCGTGGTTAGCCAGTGGGGTGAGACCAAAGTCCTCTCTGTCTGGGTGGTTTGGCGCCTTAGAGGTGGAAAAACCCCAGCCTAGGGCTGTGACTGCCCTGCTCTGAGCAATTTGTCCTGAACTGATGCTCTCAGAAGCATCCCACCAAAGGCAGCGTCTTTATGGGGGGTAAAGTCCATGGCTCCTGTCTGACCTGGGACAGACCCAGGAGTCCTGACACAGCTCAGCGAGGAGACTTCTCTAGTGAAACTGGCCAGAGTCTGCAGGGCCCCAGCTCCTACTGTGGGTGCTGCGGCCCCAGGTCCCCCCACTCCATGCCAGGCTCAGCACTCCCCAGCACTGATGGGGCAGTGGGAGCTATGGGGGAGACTGTATGGGGGGGCAGCAAGATGTGGGGGGCAAGGGGTCTGTGCAGGAGGGGCAGGATGCAGAAGTGGGGGGGTACCCTGGTGGGGGGCCTGCCGGGAGAGGCCGAGGGGCAGCGGGGAGGTGCTGTTTCCAGCAGAGAGAGTTGCTAAACAATAGGCTGCCATTGGCTCTGTTCTGTCACGTGGGGCTACCAGTCCCCAGCCCAGAACCAGCCCCACTCCAGGCGCATTGTGAGGGGTCTGGGGGGGGGGCATGGGGAAAGGCCCAGCCCCACAAGGTCACAGACTGCAGCAGGCTGGAGAAGGGCAGGACATGGGCACCAGCTAAGCCACCTGCCTGCTGCCCCCACCCTGCGCGCCCGTCTCCCCATCCCTGCGTGCCCCACTTCCTACACTGTGCCCCCTGCACCAGTGTCCAGTCCCCAGTGGCTGGCTGGGGTTTGTTTTCACGTCGTGGACAGGGACCCCTCCAGACAGAGGGGACCCAGGGACCATGGCTCCCTGCAGCAGGGCCTAGCTGGACAGATGCGGTGGGGCTGGGAGCCAGGACCCCTGGGTTCTGTGGGGTCTAGTGGTTATAACAGGGGAAGGGGCTGGGAGCTCTGTCCCTTCCCTGTGCACCCAAAGCTCCACCCCCTGGGATGAAGTGGGAATTTTGGTAACATCTTTATGAGTGCCTCAATTTCCCTCTGTGCTTTGCATTGCTATGCAGGGAACATAAAAGATTAAAAGCTGCTCTGGGGCAGAGCAGGATCCTGGGTGGGGGAGGTGGTGTCACTGTGACAAAGTGAGACTGTTTTGTATGAACACTGTGTGTGCCTCAGTTTCCCCAGGTGTTACTCAAGGGGGTGTGATTGTTGCAGACACTCCTAGAGAGCAGGTGCAACTGCTGACGGGCTGCAGAGAACAACTGACACTTGTAGCCTGGCAGCTGCTGGCTGGGTCCCCTCGTCTGCAAGGAGCAGCTGGGGGGGGGTTGGTGCAGCCCAGGTGACCTGCTGGACCCAGAAAGGGACAAAGGACGGAGGAGGGCAGCGGGCGTGATGGAGGCTGGGCAGCTGGAAACGAGTCAGTCTCCTGGTTGGGGACTGGGGGCGAGGGCCCAGGACTCTGGATCCCCTCATGGACTTTGCTGAAGGTCCCTGATCTCGGTGCTGCCAAGCTCTGTTCTACGCTGGGCTCCCCAAGATAATAACCCGTCTGTCACACGCAGGCTGGGAGTCATGGCTGGCTGCGATGTGGGGTGCAGGGCCCTTTGGGGCTGAGGCTCCCCCAGGGGTCACACCCAGGGGGACTCGCTGCGGGGAGCTCACTGGGTGATCAGGGGGCTAAACGCTCTGAGGTCAGACCCAGGAGGTGCCGAAGTGGAGCAGGGTCCTTGCCCTGGGACAGGTGCCCTGAGGGGAGACGCTGCCCCAGAGTCCTGCCTGGTGTCACGCCGAGTGGGGCTGGGGCCCTCGGCAGAGCCAGGCATGCTGGTGGCAGGGGGACAGAGGGCCGAACCCCGGAGAGAGCGAGCCACCCTCGGTGTTGCGGTGCTCTGGCCCTATTCACCCCTCCTCCAATGTCCCAGTCACCTGCCAACCCCATAGGGGTTTTCCTGCAGGTGGCTGAGAAAGATGTTACTAGCGCAGGGCCAAGGGCCAATCCCCGCGGACCCAAGGAACCAACCCCCCAGTGATGACTCCATTCGGGGACTGACCAGTCACTGTTTCCCCCTCCCCGTCCCCCTTCAGTGAGGCCACATTCATTTTACAGCGTTCTGGTGCCGGGTGAAATCCCCAACATACCCACGGCTGTCACCTCCGACCTGCCCCAGCCCTGCCCCGCGCAATCGCCAGGCAGTCGAGCTCTTCCCTGGACCCTCCTAAGACTAACAACAGGGACAGAGGCCTTGACAGGAGCCTGCTCCTGGACTCCCAGCCTGGCGCCGGCTGCGCTGTAGCTCCGGCTTAACCCCCCAGCCAGCCACGGCCTGGCAGCCAGTAGCCAGGTGACTGCTCAATGGGGCCTGCTGGCATCCCGGTCAGATTCGCAGCAGGGAGCCCCGGACTGAGACTGGACGCTGGTGCCGTAGGCCCAGCCTCGAAGGCTGCAGGCCGCCCCCTGAGAGCTATGGGGGCCTGGGCCCCGGCCCAGTATAGGGGACACCCCCATTGATCCATCCATGCCCCCCTCCATCCTAACTTAATTGCCTTCTATGAGGAGATAACTGGGTCTGTGGATGAGGGGAAAGCAGTGGATGTGTTATTCCTTGACTTTAGCAAAGCTTTTGATACAGTCTCCCATAAGAACATAAGAGCGGCCGTACTGGGTCAGACCAGAGGTCCATCCAGCCCAGTATCCTGTCTACTGACAATGGCCAATGCCAGGTGCCCCAGAGGGAGTGAAGCGTAACAGGCAATGATCAAGTGATCTCTCTCCTGCCATCCATCTCCACCTCTGACAAACAGAGGCTAGGGACACCAATTCCTTACCCATCCTGCGCTATAGCCATTAATGGAACTTAACCACCATGAATTTATCTAGTTCTCTTTAAACACTGTTAACTCCCACAGTATTCTGCCAGCAAGTGTAAGAAGTATGCGGCTGGATGAATGGACTATAAGGTGGACAGAAAGCTGGCAGACCGTCAGGCTCAATGGGTACGTGATCAACGGCTTCATGTCCAGTTGCAGCAGTACCATGTGGAGTGCCCCAGGGTCGGTCCTTGGGGCCGGTTTGTTCATATCTTCGATTAGTGATCTGGAGGATGGCATGGACTGCACTCTCAGCAATTTCCAGATGACACTAAACTGGGAGAGTGGTAGAATGCTGGAGGGAGGGATAGGATACAGAGGGACTAGACAAATTAGAAGTGTCATAAAACAATTGTTAAGGGTTAATGTCTCTTTTACCTGTAAAGGGTTAACAAACAGGGAACCAAACACCTGCCAGAGGGCCAATCAGGAGACAGATACTTTCAAATCTCGGGTGGAGGAAGCTTTTGTTGTAGTTTGGGTTTTTGCTTTTGTGCTCTCTATGCTCTGAAGTGACCACACACCTCTACAGCTCTCAAATCTTCTGTTCCATTTGTAAGTACAAAGGTAGAAGACAGTATAGTCTTTTTCTTGGTTTTCTTTATGTGCAAATGTGTAGTTTGCTGGAAATATTTTAATTGTATTTTTTCTGGATAAGGCTGTTTATCCATTTTTTATAAGCTAAAAGACCCTGTAATATTTCATCTTGATACAGAGAACAATTTTTATGTTTTTCCTTCTTTTATTGACGTTTCCTCTTTTTAGAATCTAATTGATCTTTTGGTTATCTTCTATAGAC
Source organism: Chelonoidis abingdonii (assembly GCF_003597395.2). Lineage (NCBI taxonomy): Eukaryota > Metazoa > Chordata > Testudines > Testudinidae > Chelonoidis > Chelonoidis abingdonii. The sequence goes on from NC_133769.1 coordinate 373,286,329, forward strand.
TCCAGGAAAGGGAGTCTGCACTCACCAGGGAATGGTGGGAGAAAGGAAAGACAGGGGAGGGAAAATCTGCTCTCTGTGTTTCTTCTCTCTCTTCTGGGAGGAGGGAAAGAGAGAATCCCTTTGTTAAATTCTGAAGCTTGACGTCTATCTCTCCTAGTGACCCAGGCGGGAAGAATCTGGGAGGAAGAAAGAGGGGAGGAATGGTTTATTCCCTTTGTTGTGAGACTCAGGAATCTGGGTCTTGGGGGTCTCCAGGGAAGGTTGGGGAGACCAGAGCTTATCAGGGGCTTTAACCTAAGTCCTGATTGGTGGCAGCACTACAGGATCTAACTGGTAAGTAAGCTTAGAGGATTATGCTGTACCCATATTTTGGACGCTAAGGTTCAGATTTGGGAATTATACCATGACAGAGGATTGGCCAAAAGAAACCTGATGAGGTCCAACAAGGACAAGTGCAGAGTCTGCACTTAGGATAGAAGAATCCCATGCACTGTTACAGACTAGGACCGAATGGCTAGGAAGCAATTCTGCAGAAAAAGACCTAGGGTTACAGTGGATGAGAAGCTGGATATGAGTCAACAGTGTGCCCTTGTGCCAAGAAGGATACATCATTTTGGGCTGTATAAGTAGGGGCATTGCCAGCAGATTGAGGACGTGATCATTCCTTTCCATTCGACATTGGTGAGGCCTCATCTGGAGTATGTGTCCAGTTTTGGCCCCTCACTAGAAGAAGGATGTGGAAAAAATGGAAAGAGTCCAGCGGAGGGCAACAAAAATGATTAGGGGGCTGGAGCACATGACTTATGAGGAGAGGCTGAGGGAACTGGATTTATTTAGTCTGCAGAAGAGAGGATGAGGGGGATTTGATAGCTGCTTTCAGCTACCTGAAAGGGGGTTCCAAAGAGGATGGATCTAGACTGTTCTCAGTGGTGGCAGATGACGGACACAAGGAGTAATGGTCTCAAGTTGCAGTGGAGGTTTAGGTTGGATATTAGGAAACACTATTTCACTAGTGGGATGGTGAAGCACTGGAATGGGTTACCTAGGGAGGTGGTGGAATCTCTTTCCTTAGAGGTTTTTAAGGCTCAGCTTGACAAAGGCCTGGCTGGGATGATTTAGTTGGGGATTGGTCCTGCTTTGAGCAGGGGGTTGGACTAGATACCTCCTGAGGTCCCTTCTATGATTCTGTGAAGGGACCTCAGGAGGGGAGGGATAGCTCAGTGGTTTGAGCATTGGCCTGCTAAATCGACGGTTGTGAGTTCAATCCTTGAGGGGGCCATTTGGGGATTGGTCCTGCTTTGAGCAGGGGGTTGGACTAGATGATCTCCTGAGGTCCCTTCCAACTCTAATAATCTATGATTCTATGATTTGTCAGTGCAGAGCTCCACCCCTCAACCAGCCCCATCCAGCTCCACCTCCACCCTCCCAGCAGCATCTGGCAGTTCTGCTCCCCAGGGCTGGGCCAGCAGAGAAAGCTGAGTGAGCCGGTAGGCCCCGCCCGTACCTGTGTCATCGGGGGAGCTGCCAGCCGGGCTGCCCTGGCTCAGCGTGGCCCAGCTGGAGTCCTCATCGCTGGCGGCGCTGGCCCGTGGGCCGAAGAGCAGGCTGGCGCTCTTGCCATGCTCGTGGGGCCCGCGCTCCGAGCTCTGCTCCGACTCGGCCGTGATGGGGTCACTCTGTACCGGGGTGGAGTCGCCATCCTCCTCCTCCTCTGGGCCCCCCCGCGGCAGGTCACTGAGCAGCGCCGTGGCGAGGGGGCCAAGCTCATTATGGTTCTGGTCCTGCTCGGCCGCCTGGTTCTGCCCGTCCTTCACGCACTTGACATTGGCGGGCTCCTCCCCAGGTGGTGGTCCTGGCCCCAGGGCGTCATGCTGAGCAGGGCAGGTGCAGGGGTGGTGCTCTGGGGGCAAGGCCTGGCACGGCAGCGTGCCGTTCAGCAGCTCACGGTGCGGCACCCGCAGCACCAAACTCAGCCCTGGGCAGCTGTTGTCATTGGCCAAGTCGCTCCTCTGGCTCAGCGGCCATGACATGGCCCCGGATACCCTGACAAGGGAGAGACACTGCTGTGAAGGCCAGCACGGCACGGAGCACAGGGCTCGGCCTGGCCCCAGGGTGCAGCCAGCCAGGGGACATCTCTAACAACACAAGAGCGGCCATGCCGGGTCAGACTAAAGGTCCATCTAGCCCAGTATCTGTCTACCAACAGTGGCCAATGCCAGGTGCCCCAGAGGGAGTGAACCTAACAGGAAGTCACCAAGTGATCCATCCCCTGTTGCCCATTCCCAGCTTCTGGCAAACAGAGGCTAGGGACACCCTCCCTCCCCAGCTCAGCTAATAGCCATCGATGGACCTGTCCACCAGGAACTTACCTAGTTCTTTTTTGAACCCTATTATGGTCTTGGCCTTCACAACATCCTCTGGCAAAGAGCTTTACAGACTGACTGTGTGTTGTGTGGAAAAATACTTCCTTTTCTTTGTTTTAAACCTGCTGCCTATTAATGTCATTTGGTGACCCCTAGTTCTTGTGTTATGAGAAGGAATAAATAACTTTTCTTTATTCACCTTCTCCACATTCCTCATGATTTTATAGACCTCTGTCATATCCCCCCTTAGTCACCTCTTTTCCGAGCTGAAAAGTCCCAGTCTTATTAATCTCTCCTCATGTGGAAGCCATTCTATACCCTTAATCATTTTTGTTGCCCTTTTCAAACCATTCCAGTATATCTTTTTTGAGATGGGGCGACCACATCTGCACGCGGTATTCAAGCTGTGGGCATACCATGGATTTATATAGAGGGAACATATTTTCTCTCCTATTATCTATCCCTTTCTTAATTATTCCCAACATTCTGCTCACTTTTTTGATGCTGCTGCACATTGAGTAGATGGGTTCAGAGAACTATCCACAATGACTCCAGCATCTCTTTATTGAATGGTAACAGCTAATTCAGACCCCATCATTGTATATGTATAGCTGGGATTATGTTTTCCAATGTGCATCACTTTGCATTTATCAACACTGAATTTCATCTGCCATTTTGTTTCCCAGTCACCGAGTTTTGTGAGATCCTTTTGGAGCTCTTCACAGTCTGCCTGGGACTTAACTATCTTGAGCAGTTTTGTACCATCTGCAAATTTTGCCACCTCACTGTTTGCCCCTTTCTCCAGATCATTTATGAACATGCTGACTAGGACTGGTCCCAGTGCAGGCCCCTGGGGGACACCACTATTTACCTCTCTCCATTCTGAAAACTGCCCATTTGTTCCTACCCTTTGTTCCCTGTCTTTTAACCAGTTACCAGTCCATGAGAGGCCCTTCCCTCCCATCCCATGACAGCTGACTTTGTGTAAGAGCCTTTGGTGAGGGTCCTTGTCAAAGGCTTTCTGAAAATCTAAGTACACTAGATCCACTGGGTCCATATGCTTGTTGATCCCCTCAGAGAATTCTAGTAGATTGGTGAGGCATGATTTCCCTTTAAAAAACCACGTTCACTTTTACTCAACAAATTATGTTAATCTGTGTGTCTGGCAATTTTGTTCTTTAGTTTCAACCAGTCTGCCTGGTACTGAAGTCAGACTTACCGGCCTATAATTGCCGGGGTCATCTCTGGAGCCCCTTTAAAAAACTAGTGTCACATTAGCTGACTCTCCAGTCATCTGGTACAGAAGCTGATTTAAATGATAAGTTACATGCCACAGTGAGGAGTTCTGCAATTTCACATTTGAGTTCCTTGGGTGAACAGCATCGGTTGTGATGACTTATTAGTTTAGTTTCTCAATTTGTTCCAAAACCTCCTCTAATGACACCTCAATCTGGGACAGTTCCTCAGATCTGTCACCTAAAAAGAATGGTTCAGGTTTGCGAATCTCCCTCATATCCTCAGCCGTGAAGACCAATCCAAAGAATTCATTTATCGTCCTTGAGTGCTCCTTTAGCATCTCGATTGTCCAGTGTCCCCACTGGTTGCTTAGCAGCCTCCTGCTTCTGATGTATGGGGTTGGACCGTTCTACTGCTTCCCTCTCTGTCTCCCTCAGCTCCTCCAGCTCAGCCACCCTGGTCCCCAAAGCCTGTACGCGGTCTCTGAGGGCCAGGAGCTCCTGCACCGAGTGCACACACACACCACCCGCCCACACATGCTGCATTGGGTGCAATAAACTGCAATATAGATATATCCATGAACCACACGCCCAGCTCCCGGGCTCAGGCCCAGCCTGGCTCCCTCGGTGAGGGTAAGGGCACCACGACAGAGCTGGGAGAGCCCGGGGCCAGGTGACACTCAGCCACAGGGGGACAAGGGAGGCTGCTGAATGCAACCACACCCTGGCCAGGCACCCCGGGACAGGCTCCCTCTGTTCACGCTGGGGGCCCCTGTGCACAACAGCAGCTCTGCAATCCGAGCCTGCCAGAGGCAGCTAGGGACCCTGGAAAGGCTGCAGCAGCTTGGGCAACCCGGCATCCCATCCTAGAACCACTGACCCACAGGGCTAGAAGGGACCGCAGGGGTCAGCTAGTCTGGCCCTGCTCAGATGCAGGATTGGTTGGGTCTGACTCATTCCTGAGAGCCCCAGCCCCCTCTGGAAACCTCCAATGAAGGAGGTTCCCCAACCTCCCGAGGCGTCTGGTCCATTGTCCTACTGATCTTAGTTAGAAAGTTCTTCTGGAGATTTCACCTCACTCTGCTGGGCTGGAGTCTGACCCCTCACCTCTTATCCTGCCCTTACTTACAGCAGCCTTTCCAGTACCTGAAGACCACTGTCATCCCCCCTCCCCCCGCAAACTCCTCTTTTCCAAACTAAACATATGGGGAGTTGCGCTGTACGCGGGCGTTAGGGTCTGATGTCAGCGCGTAAGGTGAAAATCGCGTCTAGTCAAACGCTCATTGAGTGGAATGGCGGGTGCAATCGCCTGCATTACAGGTGCAGTGTTTAAATTGTTGTTTTTCTCTCGTTCATTTTGTTTTGCTGAGCACATATAGTTAAAATCGTGTAAGTTAAATGTGCCTGTCATGCGACTCCACTGTACCCAGTTCCTTCAGCCTTGCTCTTATGGTTTGCATTCCACCCCTTGGATCCTCTTTGTCCATCGCCTCTGGATCCTTTCTGGTTTCTCCACATCCTTCCTGTGCATTGGTGACCCAAACTGGACACCGTTTTCCAGCTGAGGCCTAACCAGCACCAAGCAAAGCGGTGCTATCACTTCCTGTGACTTGCAAGCTATGCCTCTGTTCATGCAACCTAACATCGCATTTGCTTTTTTTGCAGCAGCATCGCATTGCTGACTCCACTGCTCCCAGATCCTTCTCAGCAGTGCTGCTGCCAAACCAGTTATCCCCCAGGCTGTATTTGTGCATCGTTGTTCTTCCTTAGTTAGCCCATACATTCATCTTGTTGATTTATTTTTGTTGTGTAGCAGCCCAGTTCTCACAATTATCTGATACCTCTGAATTTTAGTTCTTGTCTCCAAAGTGTCAGTGCCCCCGGTCTCGCAGCTTTGTGGCATGTTGCGATTGGTCAGTCTGCTCTTGGGGCAACAGCCAGAAGAATAAAACTTCTTTCATTAGGAAGGGTGGTGAAGCACTGGAATGGTTCCCTAGGCGAGGTGGTGATCTCTCCTCAGAAGCTTTTAAGGCGGCTTGGACAAAGCCCTGGCCCGGGATATTAGTTGGGAATTGGTCCTGCTTTGAGCAGGGGGTTGGACTACACTACACGTCCTGAGGTCCCCTTCCAACCTTGAAGACCAGCCCAACAGCCCCTGTGGAACGCACCAACCTGAGTCCAGTCACGTCCATTTTTTCTGCTCGGACCACGGCCTGTCAGCCCAGGATCCACCCGCTCTCAGGTAACTGGGCACTGCTCGTTGGCCCAAGGGCGCCCTTACCCCTTGGCTGCAGCCAAGGCAGTCCTACGTGCCCTCAGGACCAGGACTGCTGCCGTAGCGGGGATGCTGCTGGGGACCAACTCCCAGAAACCGAGACAGAGGAATCAGGAGAAGGGGTCACTCGGGGGGCAGCGGGTCAGCCCAGATCCCACGGCAGGCAAGATGGACAGGATCAGGTGGACTCACCCCCTGCCGAGTACAGGCCACGCACTCCCCTGAATCTCGACTGGGACTCAAAGCCAGTCCAGAGTAGAGAATCCAGGCTGACCTGGGAATGCCTCAGAAGCTTACCTGACCCCACCCACCCACCCAGGTCCAGCTCAGCTCCCGGCTGGTTTGGGTCAGACCTTTGTCTGCCAGGTCTGGTGCCAGTCCGCCTGTGATCCCAGAGCCATCTTTCCTCCCCCCGCACCACCGTCGGAATGCCAGACGCCGTCTCCCCGTCCCATCCTCAAGCCCCCGCCCCGTCCCGAGAGGGTCCCCAGATCACACCGGCCCCCCTCTATGCATCCCAGAGCAGCGCAATCTGCCCCAGCCGCAGCCAGTCCCAGCCGAGAGCCCATCTAGACTCAGGGGGCAGGTGACTCCCCTCTACACCCTGACCAAGGGCTGGGAACCCTTCTGCCCCGCGGGGCACGGCAGGCTCAGATTTGGGGCTCCTGGACTGCCCTGCTTTCTGGCTGTGTTGTGGATCCCGGCTGGGCTCAATCCCCAACCTCCCGCATGTAGATCACGTCTGGGTGATGTGCCAGTGACTCCAGGTACCGCTCACCCAGCCCACACCAGGGCAACTAATGCAGAGTGATGTGCCCGCCACTGCTCGCCGCAGTTCTGCACCCTGGATGGCCTGACCCACAGCCGCCGCAATGACAACGTCCCAGCCTGGGCTCACCCACGGCCCTGCCAGTGCCCCAACATCCCGACCGCCGCACGGTCCCCTCACGCCACCCCCGCCCCCGGGTGCCCCTCACTCCCGACCCGCAGCCCCAGCCCCACCGGGTGCCCTCACTCCCGCACCGCACCCCCGCCCCGGCCCCGTCACTACGCCCCGCGCCGCCAAGGTCCCCCCCGACCGCCCCCCGGGTCCCTCACTTCCGCCCCGCCCCCCCGCCCCCCGGTGCTCCTCATCCCCGACCCGAGCCCCCCGCCCCCCGGGTGCCCCTCACCTCCGCCCGCATCCCGCCCCCCGGTGCCCCTCACTCCCGCCCGCAGCCCGCCCCCCCGGTTGCTTCCTCACTCCGACCCGCAGCCCCCCCAGTGCTCCCACTCGCAGCCTCCCCGGCGGTACCTGCTGCTCCCGCTCCGCTTCTGGGGGAGGAGCCGCTTTCCGCTCCGTTCACCGGCGAGACTCGGCCCCGCCGGGGCAGGTGGGGTGGGGGGCGAGTCACGTGGAATTCTGGGGGGCGCTGGGGCCGGGCAGGCGATCGAGCTGGGGGGCCCTGTGCAGGCTGCCCCCTACCCGGCTCCATAATCCAGTTGATTATTACCGGTGGTCACATGTTCTGCTAGGCCCCCCCCTGCTGATCTGCCCCCCGCTGCTGCCCGCTCCGTGCTGACCGAAGCCCCCGTGCTGTTGCCCCCCGCTGCCTGCCCCGTGCTCACCGGCCCCCCTGCTGCCCCCGCTGTGCAGGCTTGCCCCTCCCCGGCTCCATCTAGGCCCCCCCGTGCTGACGGGCCCCCGCTGCCCTGCCCCGCCGTGCTGACAGGGCCCCCTGTGCTGATCTCCCCCCCCCACCTGCCTGCCCCTCCCGTGCTGAAAACGGGCCCCCTGCTGCCCCCCCGTGCTGATCTGCCCCTCCCCACTGCCTGGCCTCCCGGCTGACCGGGCCCCCCCCCGCTGCCTGCCCCCCTGTGCTGATCTGCCCCGCACTCGCCGTGCTGACCTGGGCCCCTCACTACGCCCTGAGGGCGGAGGGCAGTGGGGTCGGGGGCCAGAGGTTCTGCGCTGGGGCCTGTAGCTGAGCACTCAGGGGTGGCCCCAGGGCAGGCCAGGCACCAGCCCCACACGGGGACCCAGGGTACATAGGTTCCTTCCTAAGGGAACCAGCCGCCCCTTGTCCAGCTCCAGCTGAGCCCCCCCAAGCTGACCTCCCCCATGGGAGCAACCCTGGGAGCCTGCAGCCCTGCCCTGCCTCCCCTCCCCCGCGAGCTCCCGCAGCCAGTCGCCCTGGGGTGGCTCCTGAGAGAGGTGTCCCCAAAGGGAGCCGGGCCCCCGAGCGTCTGCAGAGATGCCCGGCCCAGGGACGTCTGAGCCCAGCGCCCTCGGGGAGCCCAGGGAGCTGCCTGGCCCAGCCTGGGGACCCAGTGCCCAGCCAAGTCCCCCCCCCACCCCCGGCCCCTCCTCGGTCCGTTCTTCCCTGGCTGGTCGGACCTGCCAGCTTCCTGGGGGGAGCAGTGGGGGCATCCAGGGGCCTGAGTTGCTCAGGAGTAAGTGTCCCAGTGCTGAGATCTGCCATTGTCTGCACGGACCCTCCACTGCCCTGGACTCCCATCACCCAGTGTGGGGGAGTCAGGGCCCTGCACCCCCCATTCCTGCGATTCACCGGGACTCTCAGCCACCAATAAAGCAGCAGGTTTATTTAGCTGACAGGAACACAGTCCCAGACAGGTCTTGCAGGTACAGACAACAGGACACCCCCCCAGTTAGGTCCATCTTGGGATCTCAGAGGCACCACAGCCGCATTGGGGAATCAGCCCCGTCTCCACCTCCCTCCATTCCCCAGCCATCTCCCAAAAACTCCTTCTCTCCACCCAGCATCTCCTCCCCCAGCCTTTGTCCAGCTTCCCGGGCAGAGGTGTCACCTGGCCTCCAACCCCTTCCTGGGTTCTCCAGTTACCTGCTCAGGTATCTTCCCTCAAGGCCAGTCTCCCATCCAGGGCCGGCTTTAGGCCAATTCACCCGATTCCTGGGAATCGGGCCCCATGCTTTAGGCGCTTTTTGAATTTTTTTTCCTTACCCCGGCTGCGGTCTGCTCCGGGGTCTTCCATGGCTCCGCTCCCCTGACCAAAGCGCCGGCGGGAATGCGGCTGCCCCACAGCCCTACTCTCTCAGCTGGAGCTCTGACCAGAGCACCGCAAGCCCCGCGGACCCGCTTTCCTGGCTGGAGCTCTGACCAGAGCTCTGGCCCGAGCGCAACAAGCCCCGCGGCCCCGGCTGGAGCTCTGGCCGGAGCGCGGTAAGTCCCGTGGCCCCGGCTGGAGCTCCGGCTGGAGCGCGGCAAGCCCCGTGTCCCCGACTGGAGCTCTGGACCCTTTAAATACCCCCAGAGCCCTGGGGTAGTGGGGGGCTCTGGGGGCTATTTAAAGGGCCAGGGCTCCAGCTGCCTCTGCCATCCTGGTCCTTTAAATAGCCGCCAGAGCCCTGCCACCCCCATGCATTCCCCAGGGCTCCCACGTCTATTTAAAAGGTCCGGGGCAGGGTAGAAGCAGGGGAGCCCCGGGCCCTTTAAATAGCCCCCAGAACCCTGGGATAGCAGGGAGCTTGGGGGCTATTTAAAGGGCCGGGGCTCCAGCTGCCCTTGCTGCCCCACCTGCCCTGCCCGCAACGCAAAGCCCGCCCCCCGCCTGCAGCCAGCTCTGCACCCCTGCCACCGCCCCCCGCCGCCTCCCACCGCCCCTACAAACCCACCTGCCTTGTCTCGCACCCTGCCACAACCTGCCCGCAGCCCTGCACTTGCCGTCTCGCCTGTCTGCCAGCCACCCCTGCTGCACCCCCTGCCTGAAGCCAGCCAGTCCCATACTCCTGTCTCCAGCCTGCCAACCCCTGCTGCACCCCTGTGGCCCTGCCTGAAGCCAGCCCGCCCACAACTCCCTGTCTCCAGCCAGCCCCGCACCCTTGCCCTGCCTGAGCCAGACCTACTCCGTCCAGCCCTGCCCTGCCTCGAACCACCCCATGTCCACTGCTGCCCTGCAGTTCCAGGCCAGTAACGCACACCTGCTCAATGAGGGGGCAGAAGCACGGGCCCACAATGTCACATCCTCAGGAGGCGCGGACCACACTATGAAACGGCAGCATTAATAACCAATCAACACATATATGATGCATGTACATAAATGCAATTTTTATATAGTATGGAAAGTAATAATACATGGAAAATGACGGCTTTTTTTTTTACCGTTTTTCTTTAAGTCTCCGCCAGGGCCCCGTGAAAAGTGTTCGAATTGGCCCCGCACTTCCTAAAGCCGGGCCCTGACCCATCCCCAAATGCAGATCACCTCCCAGGCTGACACCCCCACTCAGCTTCACAGCCACAGTAGAAACAGTCCCATTTGTCACATCTCTCCCCCCTTCGAGACCGAACTGATGGGGTCACTTCAGCCATGACTGGGAAGTTCAAACCTACCCTGTTCCCAGAGATGCCCCAATATCCCTCCCATTCCTTGGTGGAGTTACCCCAGGCCCTTCCAGTTTTACCCCCGCTTTGGTCGGGGTGCTCGGTGGCACTCGTAGTTCACATGTGGAAGGTTATGGGCCTGTGCCCTTCCCACCCCAGTAGCCCTGGGGTTCAAGCTGGGCTGGGTCTCTCCCAGTGTTCCAGTCTGGGGGCTGGGATCGGCCTCTTGGTTCAGAGCCCCCACTTTGACCTTGCCCCCCTCTGGAAAGGCTCCCCTGTGTGGCAAGGGTCCAAGCCATTTCCCCTTGTCCCGGGCCTTCCACCCTCTGGCAGGGGTCACAGGAGCGGCAGTGCTACCGGACATGATAAAGACCCATGTGACGGAGCAGGCGGATTGACCTGGGATTGTGCAGGAGGTTACATTGGGGAGAGTAAATCTACCTGAGCTGTAACCTGAGCCAGGAGGGGGGGTTAGGAAGAATTCAACCTGCCTGGGAACTGAACAAAGGGAGGAGGGCAGAGGGGAGGAGGAAGAGAGGGGCTGGAGGGATTTTAGTTTCAGTTTGGGCTGGGTGTGCAAGCAGGAACCCCAAGGCTGGGGTCTAAGCTCCCTGCCCCCCAGAAGGACTTGATTGAGGGGTCCTGGTTGTGCCTACAAGCTCTGCTGTAGCCTGAGTTCCTATTGTCCAATAACCTTCTTTTAACTGGCTGCTGACAGTCACTGTGAGTCCCAGGAAGCAGGGTGCAGGGCCCTGACCTGGGAAGTTCAGGCCCCTCTCTGGGACAACGCGTCTGCTATCAGGCTCATTGTGTAGCTGATGGTCTTAATGGGCATCAAGCCGGCTGGCAGAGCTAGCACCCATTGTCTGGATTGTCTCCAGAAGCACAGCACAAGTTTGAAATACAGACAGCATACAGCTGTAACCTTCTGCCCCTTGAGTGGCAGCAACAAGGGCCGGGTTCAGTATCCAGGGGTTCCGTTTCAGTAACACAAGGCATAACCGGCTCGAGCCCACCCAGTGACCTGACACTTACATACCACACCCCTGGGGCCTCTAGGAGGCAACACTTCCCTCTCGCAAGCACGGGCTGAGTGTAGCGAAATCTTTTAATAAAGGAAGGATCATGCGCATCCCATTGGAGAAACACCACAAACAGAGTTATAAACAAACCATAACCACCCCAAGTACATTTGCAATGTCCTTTTCCCTTAGGGTCTAATCCATCACTCCAAAGTCAACAACCCAAAAGTCTCTGGTCATGCAACCCCAGAATTCAAGAGTCTATTTGTAGAGGTCCCTCCCCCAGCCTGGGTGAAAGGGGCACTTACGTGGTCGGGCCAACTGCCCTGCCCTCCATGGGTCTGCTTCCGCTTTCTCCACGAACTGCTCCGCTTACCAGCCGCTCCACTCTGCTCCTCCGGCCATCTCACAAACTGCTCCGCTCCACCGCTGCCTCGTGAGTGCTCCAGTTGTCCAGCAAACTGCCGGCTCCGCTCGCTCTGTGGGCTGCTCCACACGCCCCACAGCACTCCGCTCTGCAGCCGCTCCACTCTACAGCTGTCCTGTGTCCGCTCCAGCCATCCCCATAAACTGCTCCACTCCGCCACTGCTCTGTTCCACAGTATAGCATCCGGCTCCCCACTAGTTAGCACAGTACTCAGTGCTCCCAGCTCAGTATATTTCAGCTCTTTTGGATTTCAGCTCTTAGTGATCTCAGCACATAGTAGGGAGCCCACTGGTAGTGCACCATTAGCCCAAAGGAGTTCAGCTCAGCAACCTGTATCTAGAGTCTAAGGGAATAAAAATCAACTCTGACTTCCACAGTGGAGAGAGGAGGAGGTGCACATGAGCTTCTAGCTCCACAAGGAGCGCTGCACCACCAGGCACAAAGACCTGTCCCCAACTCCTCTCTTCACAGGTTTGGAACCATGTCCTTGTCTAGCAAGTACCACCCAACCGAGGTGAGTCATTTCTGTCACAAAAGCACCCACGCTCGGCAGTCTGGGATGGGGCAAGGCGAGCCTATGCAAATATTTGAGATTTTGCATTCCAGACATTCTTTCCACACTTCCCATACTTCACCACCAGACGTCAGGGTACAGCTCATCCTGACTCTGCTTACACAGCCAATATTCATAACTTCAACTACAAAATGATACAGACACACAGACAGCACAATCATAACCAGTAACCCGTAACCTGCTCTTAGACACCTTATCTGACCCCCTTTGCATAGGATTTGGTGCCACTAAAGGACCTTGGTTGCAGCCCATGTTCTATATGGTCCCAGTTTATATCAATAACATCACATACGTACAACCAGGACCCCTCAATCAAGTCCCCAGGGGCAAGGAGCTTAGACCCCAGCTTTGAGGTTCCCTCCATTTCCCCAGCCAGATCCAAACTAAAACCCCTCCAGCCGTCTCCTCCAGCTCCTCCCCCAGCCTTTGTCCAGTTTCCCGGGCAAAAGGTGTCACCTGGCCCCAGCTCCCTTCCGACATCAGGTATCATCACCCTGGTATCCCATCACCAATGCCAACAGTCTCAATAAAACTCCCACACAACATCCTTGGGTCAATCTGCCCCACTCCGTGCTCCGAGACACCTTCCAGACCATGTTTGCTGCTGACCTGGAGCAGGGGAACGCGGATGATGATGGGGCTGTCATCCATCACTGGGAACGCTGGCTTCAATCCCACAGCCCCAGGCCACCTCACCCAGCCAGGGGCAAAGGGCGATGGCCAGAGCCACCATCCAGGGCAGCATGGGGGGCTCAGACACTGTGAGTGTCTGGGGGTGTGACGAAGTGGGAATGTTCCCCCAAGATGGACCTGACTTAGAGGTCCAATTTCTGTACCCACAGGGGAGGGATACTTCAGTGGCTTGAGCATTGGCCTGCTCAACCCAGGCTTGTGAGTTCAGTCCTTGAGGGGGGCACTTAGGGATTTGGGGCAAAATCAGTACTTGGTCCTGCTAGTGAAGGCAGGGGGCTGGACTCAATGACCTTTCAAGGTCCCTTCCAGTTCGAGGCAATGGGCATATCTACATATACAAGCTCTGTTTTAGACCATGTTCCTGTCAACTAATAAACCTCTGTGTTACTGGCTGGCTGAGAGTCACGTGTGACTGCAAAGTGGGGGTGCAGGACCCTCTGGCCCCCCTAGGACCCCACCTGGCCAGGATCACTGTGGGAAGCGCACGGAGGGGCAGAGGATGCTGAATGCTCCAAGGTCAGACCCAGGAGGTGAAGCCGTGTGAGCCTCTTCCCCTGGAGACAGTCTGCTCCGAGGGGGAGGAGGCTCCCCAGAGTCCTGCCTGGCTTTGTGGGGAGCAGTTCCAGAGCATCGCCCGGGGACTCTGTGACACCCCCCATCCAGCCCCCTCCTCATGCCCACTCGGGAGCTGCAGGGCTCCACCCCTGGAGACGCACCTCTCTGAGCCTCAGCACGTCTGTCTCTGCCTTGGGCCCCCTCAGGGAGTCCACGTGCTCTGGACCCTCAGGCCCTCCATCCCCAGAGGGAATAATGCCCCCTACACCCAAACACTCTGATCTCAGCCCAGAGCGACTCTCAGCCAGCATCAAACAGGAGGTTTATCAAGTGTTTGACCCCAGCACAGGAAGCTCTCCAGCCTCAGGTCTGGCCTCCCTCAGCCCAGCACATCCCAGTCCCCCTGCAGCCAGGTGGGCTCTGCCTGCTCCCGCTCTCCAGCCCAAAGCCCCCCTGCTTCCCAGCTGGGCCTCTGATATCCCCGGCCCCAAGCCCCCTCTGTCCATTGGCTTCTCTCTGGGTAAACAAGGTCCTCTGTGTCTCCTCTCCTCTCAGCTGTCCTCTGGCCCCTTTGGCTGGTCAGGTCACCGGGGTGCTCTCCCCGCAGCCCATTGTCCTTCCACTGGCCAGACCCGGCTGTGACTCCTGAGCTGGGTCTCCGGGTCACCAGGTCACCGGGGTCTCCATCCTCCAGGCTATCGGCCGGGGTCCCATGTTCCCTCTCCAGTCCTGTGTCCCAACAAACTCCCTCTCCCCTCACCTCGTTAAACCAGTAACACCCGGGGACACTGAGCGCCCCCGCCCCGCATGCAACCCCCTGGAAAAACAAGGAAAAACCAAGAACCCTCCCACTTGGTCACACCCCCAACAAAGGGAACCCCAGGGACCACACAGGGCCAAGACTGGGCACGACCTGTGAGTCCGTGACAGCTGGTCAGTGGATCCCCGGGGGAGTGGGGTGTTCCCCTTGCTGGGGGTCAGTGGATCCCCAGGGCAGTGGGGCGTTCCCTTCGCTGAGGGTCAGTGGATCCCCAGGGCAGTGGGGGATTCCCCTTGCTGGGGGTCGGTGGATCCCCGGTGGAGTGGGGGGTTCCCCTTGCTGGGGTTTGGTGGATCCTCAGGGGAGTGGGAGGTTCCCCTCACTCGGGTCTGTGGATCCCCGGTGGAGTGGGGGGTTGTGGTAATATAGCCTCCCAGTCCCAGACCTGAACTTTAGCGTCCACAATCTGGTCCTGTCCCAAACCTGGACTTTTGCGTCCAAAATTTGGGGGCTTACCTGAACTCCCCCCAAGCTCACTACCAGCTTGGATAATTTCGCTGCCACCAGGTCAGGTATTTAATTGAGAGAGCCTGACCTCCTCCTTTCCTCTCTTGGTGTCCCAACTCTTCCTTTGGGGACCCCAAAGACCCAGAGCCCTGGTCTCTCTCTCTCTCTTCTCCCAGCTTCCCCCCTTCCTGGGTTAGCCGGTGCAATGCTACGCTTCGCTCCTTGAATACAACCGGGAGAAGCAATCTAGCTTCCCCGAGCTAGGTATGACCTAGTCAGCTCACACCAGAAATTCCCCCTCCCTTGTCTATAGCCTTTCCGCCCTTGGGACAATAGGGAGAGTAGGCACCGAGTTTGGGCGTTTCCCTCCCCTCTCTGCCTCACTAGAAAAGACTTCACC
>NC_133769.1:373306034-373318626 GCF_003597395.2 Chelonoidis abingdonii
GACACAGCCCCCCTACACACACCCAGTCCCCCCCCACACGCACACATGGACCCACCTCCCCGCCCCCATGCACACCCAGCCCCGCAGCCATCAGAGGGACCCGCTGTCCCTGGCGGACATGTACACGGGGTTGGCAGGAGGTTGCGGTGATGAGACGTGGGGCAGGCTGGGCCCCACCCCGAGTTGCTCATACCCGGTGAGAGCAGCTCGGCCAGCAGGCCCCAGCCTCTGTGAGATCTCCCCAGCCCCCCACGTGGGGGCCCTGTTCCCCTCTCCTCCCACCCCCAGGGCCCTGCTGCAACCTCCTCCTCCCCCCATGCTCCCTGGGCACCCCCAGGATTCCCCATTGCTCCCCTCCCCAACTCCACCCACGTCCTCCCCTCAGCACCTCCATATGTCTGCAACTGCGGGGACCCTGCTGCACCCCACTGTCGAGCCCCAGGGCCCCTGCCATGTGTTCCCCTTCTCTGGGACCCCTGCTCCCCATCGCCACACCCCTGGGCCTCTGCCATGTGTCCCCAAACCCTGGGACCCCTGCTCCCCACCGCTACACCCCAGGGCTCCAGCTGCATCCCACTGTCACACCGCTGGGCCCCTGCCATGTTTCCCCCAACCCTAGGGCCCCTGCTCCCCACTGCCGCATCCTGGACCCCTGCTGCATCCCAGTGCCACACCCCCGGATCCCTGCCATGTGTCCTCCAACTCTGGGCCCCTGCTCCCCACCGCTGCACCCCGGGGTCCCTGCTGCACCCCACCACTGCACCCCCAGAGCTCCTATTGTTTCCCTCTCAACCCCTACTGTCCCTGCTGCACCCCTGGGCCCCTGCCATGTGTCCTCCAACCCTGGGCCCCTGCTCCCCACCGCTGCACCCCAGGGTCCCTGCTGCACCCCACCACTGCACCCCCAGAGCTCCTACTGTTTCCCCCTCAACCCCTAGTGTCCCTGCTGCACCCCTGGGCCCCTGCCGTGTCCTCCTGAACCCTGGAGACTCTGCGGGGCTCCCAGGGCTCAGTGTGACCCCCTTCTCCCACAGGCCCCGACATGGCGCTTTTTGGGCAGCTCCTGGAGCCCCACGGCTACCTGCAGTCTCTGCGCTCGCTGGTGCTGGGCGTGGTGGCGCAGCTGCAGGGCACGGCCATGCCCGAGGAGCTGGCGTTTGTGCAGCGGGAGCTGGAGCTGCTGGACGGGGCACTGGCGGGGGGCCCGGGGCTGCTGGACGACGCGGAGGTGGGGCGCTACGAGGACTGCGTGGCTGCCGTGTATGGGCAGCTGGGGGTGGCCGTGCGGGCAGGCGCTGCCCATGCCCCGCGCGAGCAGGAGCTCTTCCTGCAGAGCTGCACCCAGTACGAGCTGGAGCGGCAGCTGCTGGGGCTGTGCCGGCGGGTGCAGGGTGTCTCTGTGCTGACCGGGCGCCCGGCGCTGCTGGAGCAGGCTGTCCAGGCCCACCGGCCCCGCCGCTGGCAGATGACTCAGTTCTGCCAGCAGCTCAACCTGATGGTGGGCGCAGGGCTGCTGTGCCTGCTGTGCCAGGCTGGGCTGACGGGGCGGGACGGGGCCCTGCTGCTGGGCCGCTGGGCTGGCCGCATGGGGGCACTGCACCGGCGCATGAAGGAGGCCGTGGGCCAGTGCGCCGCCTACTTCCAGGAGCAGGCACAGGAGGACCTGGCCGGCGTCCTGGCCCAGGCCCTGCTGCCTGGCCCCGCCGAGGTGGCCGCCGGGGTCCTCAAGAAGCTGGAGACGAACTACGACTGGCTGCGCTGGGCGGTGATGGCCTGGGGCGGGGAGCCGCAGCCCGGCCCAGACGGGGAGCCGCAGCCCGGCCCGGAGGGAGACCAGGTGCTAGCCCAGGGCAATTACATCACGGGCCAGGCGGCCTGCGGGCTCAGGGTGGTAGCCTGCTACAGTGAGAGCCCTTCCTCGCTGGACAAGGGCCGCACCCACCAGCTGATCGGGGAGCTGGAGTGGAAGCTGCCCAACCCGCCGCCCGAGGTCTATGCCAGCCTGGAGGCAGAGCCAGCCCGGGCCCGTGGTTACCTAGCCCAGCGCATGCTGCAGAAGCTGGGTGAGGGGCTGGGGCCCGGCGTCACCGTCCACGTGGTGCCTGGCAAGCTGGAGATGAGGAGCAACTTCCCGCAGGCCGCCTGCCTGCTGCACGAATACCGGCACCGCCTGGCCTCCGGCACCGTTTGCATCTTCGGCTGAGCTGGCGCGGCCAGTGGGGCCGGGGCTGTTCTGGAGGCCCCTCCTGCCCAGCTGGCCTGAGCCAATAAAGCTTCATTCCAGTAAACACTGCCTGGGTCAGTTGCGCATCATCCGCACACATCCCCCTTGGGCACGGCCCCACGTGGGCCCCTCTCCGAGCCACCACCTCTCCCCTCCCAGGTGGCCAGTGCTGCCCCAACCCTCAAACAGGCCCTGGGGGGGCCCCAGAGGTGGCCCAGCGCCCCAAGGGGTCCCACTTGCCCTTTGGGATAAACATACATGAGGAAAGACTTCACTTGCCACACAGCCAGCCTGGGCAACATGCTGCCAGGGGCTGCTGGGAAGGGCATATGTGAACAGCATCAAACAGGAACCAGAGAAGTGCATGGAGGACGGATCCGTTGATGGCTATTAGCCAGGCTGGGCCGGGATGGGTCGCTGGCCTCTGTCTGCCAGATGCTGGGAATGGGCACAGGGGATAGGTCACTTAGTGATTCCCTGCTCTGTTCACTCCCTCTGGGGCACCTGGCGCCAGCCACCGTCGGGCGACAGGACACTGTTCTGGATGGATGCTTGGTCTGACTGAGTCTGGCCGTTTGCATGTTCAGGGCTGGCCGTGGGACCTCGGAGACAGATGGAAGCAGGGGAGTGGTCCTGCTATTGTGGGCAGCTCTTCTGGTGCAGCGAAAGGATCTGAGCCCCCGCTCCCTTACCCAGCGGCCCACCTGACTCGAGGGCTCCCCTCCCGATCCCCTGGGTGGCAGAGTCCTCGGACCCCTGTGACAATGTGGTTCTGGCGGGACCCAACTGAGAGTGCCAATTCAGGACAATCGCTCAAACAGGGCAGTCACAGCCCTAGACTGGGGTTTTTCCACCTCTAAGGCAAACCAAACCAGCCAGACAAAAAGGATTTCAGTTTCACCCCACTGGCTATCTGCAAGTCACACAAGCAATTTCCTTAGACACTCCAGTCTCCCAGTATCACCACCAGTCCCGCACGTCCTGGGGATGAAAGGTTATGAAAACCAACACCCCAGTAAAAGAAAAAGGTTCTCTCGATCCCAAAGGACCAAGCCCCAGACCCAGGTCAATATACACATCAGATCTTACCCACAAATCAGTAGCCTCTCTTCCTCCCGGGGTCCGACACTCTAGGCGGACCTCCTGAGCCGATCGTTCCTGAACAAACGTCTTGTAAACCACCACCCGCACACGAATGGTCCCGGCCACCGTCGCGCAGGTCCTGCGGTATTCCTACGTTTCCAGAATGGGAGCTTTCCGCAGAGAATGAGACTCTGAGCTCGCCTCGAAGGTGAGAATCAGGTAAGTATCAGATGGTTCTGCCCCACTGCGACACGAGCCTGCTAACCTCCGGGCTCACCTCATCGGACGGCCTTTCTCATTCCATTCGCGAAAAGGAGGGTCCCTCGTATCGCGTTCCCCCCGTGCCCCCACAAAACCGTCTAGTCCACAGGGTCCTGCTTCAAGTAACGCAGGGACAAGCAAGCTCGCATCCCTGAATCGCTCTGGCATGGCCGAGACAGTATCGGTACACCATGCTGCTCGACCTGTCCCTGGTGCCTCCAATATTCACTACCATCTCTCACCCCCACCCTACTAAACAGGACTTCGGCAGGGCTGACGTCACTCCCCATCAGACCACGTCCGCTCCCTACCACTGACCGCGCCAGTGCATCGCCGACCGGTCCAACAAGTCCTTTAGGGTAGCAGGAACCCTCTTACGCGCGGCCCTACTTATCTCGCAAGTGGAAGCATTCACATTCGGTGTGCAACGGAGTTCCAGTGGTCCCTACTGGCCGTCAGTCTCTGTAGTCCTGGACTATGAGTTGCTCTACTAGCCAGAGGGCCAGGCCACGCCCTCTCTCTCCCCATTAGGGGCCTCTAGCCGAATCACTCCACCTTCCATCCTGGAAGTCCTGGTACGTTTGCGGCCACACGCTTGTCAGCACCACATCGTTCATCTTCAAAGCTTTGGAGCAAGAACTTCTATGCGGCTCCCTTCCCCGGATCTCTCTAAGAGCCTCTCCTTCGGCGGCGATTCGAACCTGGTGCTCTCGCGTAGACCCCATGGGGCCCACCTCTTCCTCGAGCCGCTCTCACGGAACCTGCTCCTTATTATACGCACGGGAGAGAGACTGTCGTGTCGAACCATGTAGCGAGCACATACTGCTGGAGCAGGTATGTCCGACTGCGTGCTTGCCATGGGTGTCGTGAGACGCGCAGCCTAGGGCGCGCTAATTCCTACACAATACAGGTGCAGCTCCGACCACACCCAGCCTCCTCCGAAAGGTTGGTCCTCACGCATCCACTCATAATCAAGATATTTCCCTCCGGTCTCTGCCCCTAGTCGCACACCATGTCCGCCGTGACCAGCAGCTGCACCACTCGGTATAGAGGTTGCTTCGCCGGGCTTGGGCATCTACATCAGCAGGACTAAAGCGCGCAGGACCTCACCCAGTTATTCAAGCGGTGGGGCAGAAGCGTATGAACAAGGTCTCCATTTCTCCCCATGTGCCGGCCCATTCCGGCCAATGCTGTGAAACTCACAGCAGGGTTGCGGGATCTTCCATCATGGGCTAACTATCACGTGGTATGACGCGGGACGTGGCACGAATTGACTCGAGCCCGTCCCGCTTGGCCGGATCACCTGCCCATGTCTCATACTCGGGCTCCTAGGGCCTCCTCGGTTCTCGCTCGCTTTCCTGGCCCAAGTCCATCCAGGACATATGCCGGGTGGCTACCCTCGGGTCGTTCTGTGGGCAACTTTTACATCCGCATCTATGCGCTGGGTTGACGCAGCGTTTCTCGAGACGACGACGCCTTCAGGGTGCAGCGGGCTTGCTTTCCGCAATGTCTCACTCCACCCACCGCCTACCGGGTCAACATTGCTTGGAATCACGCCTCACTCTGATGGATATGAGCAACGCGACTCCAGAACCGACAGACAAGTTACCACCTAAATACTGTGTTCTGGGAAGGCTGCCGAGCCCTCCGGCAGGGATGCGCCTGTAGGTGTCTGCTTGCATTCCACACCCGCCAACGTTGTCGAGCTCAAGTCCGGTCGATGCGCCAGCACGATGTCGGAATGCGTCTCGACGAGGGTGACCGCGCGCTGCTAAAATGGGGGGTCACCGCCGCCTGTAAACAGTAAACAGCCTCTTGCGCAAGAACTGGGGAACCTTTTAGGCCATGGGCCCAAAAGCTGGGGGGCTTACACTGAAACCTCCCCAAGCCAGCACCTACCTAGAGCACATCTAGCGATAACGACGGAGTGATTAGTTCTAGCGTCGGTAAAGCTCCCGACGAACGTGCACCTAGCGCCGCTGCTGCTTCCCTCGTGCCAGCACCAAACTAGGGACTATTGGGGTTCTAGTACCACTGGAATGGATATGAGCAACACATCTCGAAGAACCAACAGTTACAAAGGTGAGTAACTTGTTTTTACAAGAAGGCAATTTAAAACAAACAAAGTTATATCGTAATTTCACGGTGACTTTACATCTTTAATTGTGGTATCGATTACTCTGCCCATCTTCGGGAGTCTACACGATTACCGCAAGAGTCACTACCCCAACCTTGATGTCTGTCGCCTGTGGGGAGGAAAACGTTATTATAAAATACTGCTCCACAAGATCGTTCAGTAGGCACATCTTTGGGCTCTTCAACTCTCCACACTTCTTGGAATGTCATTCTCCTCCATCTCCGTGCTCCCCTCAACCTTTATGGCCTGCGGCTTATTAGGACCAACCTGAGGTAACCAGTCGAGACTAAGCCTAGGACAGTACTTGCACACGAGTCATGCTTTTGACAATTGAACAACCGGAACAGCTCATGAAGCGTCTGCACTGAGTACACATTAAAGCGTCGTATCGCTCAGGATGGTTCCAGAGTAAAAAACTCGAGGCTATTGCATTCATCAGCTAGCACACAGGAGATTCCCTCTCCCGGTCTCGTAGCAGTAACTAGAGAAAACTTCAAACACAAAAGAAACAGAGATGATTCTTTTTTCTCTTTCCCTGTAGAGTCTGCTCTTCCCTGGAGAACAACAATAGGAAAATAGCCCACAGGCCTGGCTTTCCCCTTCCCTTTGCCTCACTAGAAAGAAACTTCCCACCAGTTTTCAAAAGAACTTTATAAAAAAAGAAAAAACAAAATAATAACTTGCATTAAGAAAACTCAAATATTGTAAGGCTCTGCTTATATAGAAAAATAAGACAATAACACAGTCTGATTTAAAAGATAGCCCGATTAAACCAGTCCAGCAAATCAACATACATGTAAATACAACACAAAGCTCATCATAGCCGAATTACTTTGCTTTCCTTTGTACTCACAGATGTTTAGGAGAAACTTTGAGATAAGATGGAGTTAGAAGAAACTTGTTTACCCATAGCCGAGGAAACAACCAAGACCCCGAGGATACAAATTCCCGCCCCTGACTTTAAACAATCCAGTTCTCTGATTGGTCCTCTGGTCAGGTGTTTGGTTCTCTTTGTTCCCCTTTTACAGGAAAAGAAAATTAACCCTTCCCTTACCTATCTACTTATGACAGGGCCCCGTTGGCTCACCAGAGTCTCTGTGGCTTTGGGTGGGTTTCAATCATTCCTGTGATGTCCCTGTCATTACAGACACCAAACCAGGGCCACCTGGGGGGGGGGCAAGTGGGGCAATTTGCCCCGGGCCCCGCAGGGGCCCCAGGAGCCCTGGCCGAGAATCCCTTCCCTGGCTAGAGGCACCTTTTAAATTGTCACCCACCCGGCGGCAGTCCAGGTCTTCGGCGGAAGGCCCTGCACTCGCTCTGGGTCTTCAGCAGCAGTTCGGCAGCGGGCCCTTCAGTGCCGCCGCAGACTTGGAGCGAATGAAGAACCGCCTGCCGCAGACTCTGAGCGCCGCCCGGTGAGTACAATGGCTGCAGTGGGTGGCGCCTTTTTTCTGTCTGCTCCCCCGCTTTGCCCCAGGCCCCCTAAATCCTCTGGGCGGCCCCTCACCAAACACACACACGAACACGCAAACTCACACAGACACAAACATGCACACACCAAACACACACACACACATTCAAACATGCACACAAACACATGCGCACACAAACACATGCACACACATGCAAACACGCACACACCAAACACACATGCAAACACAAACACACAAACTCACACAGATGCAAACATGCACACACCAAACACGCACACACACAAACACACATACATTCAAACACGCACACACCAAACATGCACACACACAAACACATGCACACACATGCAAATGCACACACCAAACACACATGCAAATGCACACATGCAAATACACACATGCAAGTACACACACTCATGCATGCACATGCACATGCAACCGCACAGACATGCACAAAGACACACACACACAAACGTGCATGCACACACACCTGTCAGCAGGGCCTGAATGAACTCTTCCCTGGCAGCGAGCCGGGAGGGGGCTAAACTTCAGGAGCAAACTGTATTTCCGTGAACACAGCTACTCTGCGTAGGGATCCAACAGCTAGAGCTGCATTGCTCTAAATCACCCAGCCAGGGCTCTGACAAGGAAGGCGATTTCACCCCCTTCCTAGGGAACCCAGTCCAGGGCTTTGGCTGGTGTTGGGTTACAAATCACTGCAGTGCTGAATGCAGGAGTGTGAAGTGCTGTTCTCAAGGTTGTTGTCTTTGTTGTATGAGCAGAACTGTGCTTAGTCTGTCCCAAACAAGGGCTCACCCTCAGCTGAAAGGCCCCCGTTAAACCAGGGACTCGAATGCCAGAGGCCTGTGGCAGTCAGGCGGTAGGGACAGAGGTTCTAGCTAGGATGTGTGCCCCACTCCCAATGGGTCCCTGGGCTGATTTAATCTGCTCCTCCCACTGCTTCAAGAGAAAGAAAGAACCTTTATTAGGAGGCCATGTTATTCTCTCAAATGCTCAATTGTTGAGGCCACTAAGTGTCACTAAGCATTATTCTAAGTAATTTTAAAAGGTAAAGGCTATAAGAATATGGAGTTTTCCCTTAGGCCTCTCATGAGCAAGAGTCCGTCCATGTTAAACTCTAATTGACCTAGCAGGCCAATAAATAAACAAAAGGCCAGGTGTCCTCCGCAGCCTTATCTGTTGTGAGGCTGCTCAGACTGGTATGGAGCAGAAATGAGCAGAAATAATGAAGCCTGCATACTTTTGGTCAAGGGAGGGGAGATAATGGTTTACAAAGACAAGGTCGTAATTCACGCCAGCTTTAATCAACTGTTCAATGTAACTCTACAAGGGGGAGAGGGAGGGGAAACGGGGGCTTGCTTGTCAGCGAGAAAAGTTCTCATGGATATAAAGGAACAGACTGCTTGTTTTAGGGGTGCTGGATTTGAGGCATGTCTAGTCTCCCAGCACCACTTAGGATCTCAAATAAACCTTGCTGTTTTCTCCCACTCGGTGTGTTTATTGGAGCTGAAGCACGCCGGGCACGGACTACCGCTGTTGTTGTTTGCCTCAGCAGTCTATCTGCCCACAACACAATGAGAGCTGAAGCCAGTGGTAGTGGGAGAGTGTGCCCAGTCCCCTGAGAGCCGACAATCACAGGGAGACTGACTGATAGAGGTCACGGCAGAGGCAAGTGGCAGCAGCAGGTGACTCATGGGTGGCTGATGAAAGTGCCTAGCTGGTGAGGGGTGGGGGGCAGCCAGGTGGCAAGGAACCGTGCCTGGCATAGTGGCCAGCCAGAGCAAATGCTCAGATGGCAGAACAAGCCAGGTGCCTTCTTCCCTGGGTGGGAGGGGATCTCTGAACCCTGGGTCCTCACTGACCAAGGACACCCCTGGGAGTGGGGTGTGGTGGGCGGGGAAGGGAGGGGCAAGGTAAAGGGTGCCATGGGGGGGTTCTGCGAGTGTGGTGGCTGGGGGTCAGGCAGAGTTGTCCCGTCAGTGGGGGCACCCGAAGAGGACGGCAGTCACATTCTGCGGGGGGGAGGGCTTGGGGCTCTTTGTGAGCTCGACCACACTGGCGTAGTGGTACATGGTGTTTCCATGGAAAAGGTGCACTCCGTCCGCGTTGCACATGGCACTGTCCACGTGCTTGTGATGAATGGGCCCCTCTAGCCTCGGGCTCCGTGGGCTCTGGTTCAGATTCACCCGCTCCAGGGAGTTTCCTGCAGGGCAGACAGGAGCTGTCAGAGCCCCCCGCCTGGACCCACGTGCCCCTTCCCCGGCCTGGCCCCAAACGCCCCTTCCCCGGTGATGTGAACAGAGCCCCCCGGCCCAGCCCCCAACACCCCTCGCTCCCTGACATGAACAGAGCCTCCTAGCCTGGCCCCTCGCGCCCTTCCCCTGGCCCAGCCCCATACTGAGAAGGGACATGATAGCAGTTTTCAGGTATCTAAAAGGAGGAGAGAGAAAACTTGTTCACCTTAGCCTCTAAGGATAGACCAAGAAGCAATGGGCTTAAACTGCAGCAGGGGAGGTTTAGGTTGGACATTAGGAAAAAGTTCCTAACTGTCAGGGTAGTTAAACACTGGAATAAACTGCCTAGGGAGGTTGTGGAATCTCCATCTCTGGAGATATTTCAGAGTAGGTTAGATAAATGTCTATCCGGGATGGTCTAGACAGTATTTGGTCCTGCCATGAGGGCAGGGGACTGGACTTGATGATCTCTCGAGGTCCCTTCCAGCCCTAGAGTCTATGAATGCTATGAATATGTGAAGACACTGCGTGAAATAGTATTATTGTGTGATGTGTGTCGTCTTGAAGAGTTGTAGTAATCTGTATCTGAACTCCTTTAATGGAGGTTGTGACGAGAGTTGGGATATGTTCCTGAGTGTTAATGGGGACTTGCGGAAGTGGGGGATGCGCCTGGAAGGGTTATACAGAGGATTTTCTGGGAAACTGAGGGCTGCCTGGGGGAAAGGATGGATACCCTGAGCAGAGACGTAAACCCGCGTGAGGCTAGAGCCTGAGCTCGTGGCAAAGTTTGGGGGATGCAAACATCCATAAGTCTTTTTACTTACTACGGTTGTTAACCGACATTTAAACAACAACTGCGAAAACAGAAGGGAAGAAATAAGATGAAGGGAGGAATATTAAAAAGTGGATGGCAGGAGAGAGGTGTGAAGCATATCGTGAAGGCAAGGGTGGCCACCCACGCGCCGCTACCGGCAGTACCCTGGGCACAGCTATACAATCCTTAGGAACGCGCGATCAGGGATAGAAGATGCAAGTTGTGTTTACGGGCGGGAAAAGAGGCATACCTGGAGCGATGCCATAGGAATGCCTATCAGAACAGAATCGTCTTTTTCTCATTACGCCCTGTGGATGGAACATCTACAGGAAAGAACCTTAATACGTTAAAAAACAAACTTACCAGTTCGAATGAGCTAGGTGCCAAGCAACTGAGACAAAGCCATAATATGTTTAGTTGGTTTTAGAAATATATCGGAGTGAAGTATCAATGAAAGTTTTGTAGGATGGGGGTTTATTCAAGTTAGGCCACGAAGTTGATAATTTAGCTATATAGGTATTGGAATCTTTTCAAGGAAAAAAAAAACAGCAGGTGGTTTAGGGGTAAGGCCAAATGTACCCATTGAAGGCAATTTCAGTAACGTTAGTGACTTCTTTAAGGTACGATATCTCGCTCTCTGAAAAGCTCAGAATAAATAACCAGCCTGCATTAATTGTACATCAATTAGCCAATGAGGGATGTTGGTCCCGACATGAAAGTTCCTGTAATCTAATCGGGATAAATACATCCTGATAGCCGCACAAAGCACCAGCGTCTGAAGTAAGAACTTTGTCGAAGCCGAAAGCAATTAGTCTAGTTATCTATATTTATACCATACCGTTAAACCTGAAGGAAACTCTCCAGGTGGCTGTTGATGAGTAAGTTACTCGTAGAAGGAAATGTGTTCTGCAATGAGCCTGCAAGGAAAATGTTCAAGGACCACTGAGTGTTGGGAGGAGAGATCAGAAGCAGAATCAAAGAATCAACACGACTCAAAAGATTTTACTTGCCCACGCGTACTGAGTTTTTTTTTCGCCCTCAGTATTTAAAATAATGAGCGCCTTGTAAGACACTTACAATAGTAAGCAATAGGCCAAGCAGGCTCAATGTGTTGACACATCACTGTGGCAGAGGGGAAGGTGTCGGGACCATTCAAATGTCCTCGTTATTTAAAAATGCTATTATGAAGCTGCAGTAAAAAGCTTGCTATGAATTTCTTGCTGAGCTATCATTGGGAAGGTCCAGCTTCTGGATTCTAAGTCAACCACTGAATTATAAAAACGATACGCGGTAGCTTGGGGACTCTGATGGGGCAGGAATGGTATTAGGGCCACTCGGAGCTTAGCGCAGTAGAGGGCATCTACAAGGCAGACAGAGGACCTAAACGCCGGCCAAGCCTAGGAGAAGAAACATAGGTGAGGATTTCATGGCAGTGTCCCAAGTATCAGAGGGGGTAGCCCGTGTTAGTCCTGGATCTGTGAAAACACGAACAAAAGAGCCATGTGGCCGTCCTAGGAGGACCTAATAGATGTAGGAGATAGGAAGAGGCAGAATTGGCCCGAGATATTCCCAGAGTGAGTAGAATCCCATCCCACCTCCTCCTTTTGTCAGACAATCCCACCCGGTCACCTTGGTTCTTTAAGACGGACCTCCATTACAGACTTCTGGTTAGTACTTAATCTAAAGGTGCCACAGGACTTCTTTGTTTCAACTAGTTTTCACAGATACCAGACTAAACAGGCTACCCCCTATACTTGTGACACCGTTATCCCTCCTTCCCATTCGAGCAGGCATGGCATTCTAGCTGTATGGAGTGGGAAATACCATCAGAGCGGCCATGCACCCCTCTGATGAAGTGGGTAATTTAACCCACGAAAGCTATAAAGGTACTGCAAATTACATCATGTCAGCCTCCTCTGTAAGGTGGCACAGGGTTTTCTTTGTCGCTTTTTATAGCAGATTCCCCAGTCGATCCAACTAGCCACAATGGCTAGGGGTTCAAAGTGGCGCATAAGTGTTAGGAGTGTTAGGGTACCGCTCTGAGTTATAAAGAAGAGATTAGGCTTTTTTCCCCGGTGTCTGGGTGCTGGGTTCAGGTTCTTGCAGAACCCATTGTTCAGTGATCTCTAACTGATCACTCAGTTTGGGGTCGGGAAGAATTTTTCCAGGTGTCAGACTGATAGGGGAAACCGGGTATCCTGGGGGCCTTTTGCTTCCTCTGTAAGCCAACTGAAGGCATCGGGCCCATTTTTGGAAGATTTAAACAACAGAGTTACAATGGTTCGAATTCCTTCCGCTGTAGCCCTTGAAAGTCTTTAAATCATGATGGTGAAAGGCTTCAGCAAAGCATAAGAGCATTCAGACCATGAGGTTAGGGGGTCTTAT